>NC_092640.1:21693683-22040834 GCF_039555335.1 Amphiura filiformis
TTTACAAAACTGAAAATTTTATTTTAACCGACATTCAGGTTATAAACTTATTTTTAATATCTACACCTGGTGAAGCTAAACATCTTCACGTAATATATATACAAGCGTAATAACGTTTCTTCAGTTTTAAAATATTAAATATTTTAAACTCATTATTCGTGAAAACATTGGCAAGAATATACTTTAAAATATAGCTGACAAGTCTAATGAAAAGTATATGATTTTGTAACGGGTTTTTTGACTTCTCACCTAAATCGTCCTGGCATTTACTAATTCCCTTCAAATCTCATCTACGTAATCATCACTGTATTTTTTCACACCATATTGTAATTAAAACAAATATAAATATGTATTTTTTTATCGAACAAAAAATTTACTTTAATTTTCAACTGAAATTCTTTTTTTTTTTCAGTAATGTTTCACCAAAAAAGATGTTCTTTAAGAATATGCAACATAAACTTTTTAAACTTTTTTAGAATCAAAGCCTTTGAAATTGGGTAACGTTGTTTTTGGACCAATTCTGTATTATTACTTTTGGAAAACAGTAGCATGATCGACAGGAATTCTATTATAAACATTATTTTTTTTTTTTCACCAGGTTCGCCGTCGCAAATAATAAAGGAGACAAGTAGAAAAAGTGATCCTGTCTGGGAATCAAACCTAGGATCTCAGGTTTACGAGACCATGCCCAAGGGTAGATGCGGTATTGTTGGTCGAAGCAGCTAAAAAAAAAAATCGATTTTTATTGTCTAAATCAATATATTATTGAAAAATAACACTTTGATGTTTTGTAAAAGTTCCCTCTAAAAATCATATACTTTGAACACATTCTTAATTTATTGTTGTTAATGAGTTATGTACATTTTACAAAAGTGTTGTTGTTTCAGCCTCTTTACAACATAACTCAAGAACCACAGGACCTACAAAATTATTTCTGTGATATTTGAATTCTTCTACACGCTCGCAAGGAAATGAGCAATGCAATTTTGCCAAAGCTCACTACCATTCGCAAGATGTTTGTGAATCTACCAAATCGCAACACTTTAAAATAGTGTATTACCTTAACCACTTGGCCACGGAGCTTCATGATTAGGCTGGTTAAATTCAAGAACCCATAAGCGTCACTTCTAAACTTCATTCTCCTTAATACCTTCCTGTATAAATGTATACTGAGACAGTGAGTGGATATATGTTTTGTTCATTTCCTTTGGAAACATCTTACCTGAGCATTAGTGAGAAAGACAGTTGTGCTGTCTTCTGTGAGATCAAGTCAATTTAATGTCATCTTTTATCACTTTCAGAGATAGTTCTTCAGGAAGTACTAAAAATAATACAAAAACAACAACAACCGATAAACAATTATTATATGTTTAACATGCACGCGACACTACACATTGCTATCTTCTGTAGATAGCATACATGTGTTTAACTTATGCACCCGACTTCAAGCATTGCTATCTTCAGTAGATAGTATACGTGTATGATAGATCAGTGTGAGAAACATGTCATCGGGCAGTATTTTAGACAGTGGTGTAGCAACATGAAGAGAGAGGGAAGAAGAAATCGTTTCTTTTGGTTAATTTGTTACACACGAACATTAATTAAATGTGCTAATTCCATTTAAAATACTCTACTTCCGTTGTGGAACATATCTTCCACAGGGAAAGTTTGAATTTCTGGATATAATAAACATATTGGGCAGCTCTATTTGAATTTCATACACCTTCTGAGAAAAAATCAACCTGTATTTTTACATGGCGGAGGAGAGTTTAAAATAGGAGTTGGTTTTATGAAACTAATTCCATTAGAAGTTCATACTCCTCTGTGGTAGATATTTCCAAAATCATCCAAATGGGGAGTGTAGACTCATTAGACCATTGACAATTACCTCTGTTGTTGCAACTTGTAGGCCAGCATTGTTTATGATAATATCGGCTTCTCACCAAGGGGCTGAAATTAAGCAAATACCATTAGATTTAAAGAAATAAGCTTTTGAAAATGTTTATTAATTTTATAGCTGTACATATTACTGATTGTATTGATATAACATTTGGGCCATAACTCTTTTGGTTTTTTTCCTGAGAAGTCAAAATGCAATTGTATAAATTTTATTGTTACACCCTGTATATTATATACTGAAATATTAAGGGTTTTTTTTATCCAATAATAAGACAACTAGCTATTGCTTTCAAATGTTTTGTTTAAAATACCTAACATTCTGATGTGTACCCAACCGTGTGATGTAATGAATTTATAATATCTTTTTATACTAACTGTTTCTTTTCCATTCTCGGCAATGTGAATTGCCCATACTTCTCCCCATAAACAGCTCCTGGCTCCGACTAGAAATGCAAAAAAAAAAAAAAAAAAAATACTGAAAAAAAAAAAATACTAGAAAAAAAAAAAACAATTTTATGAAAAAATATCTGATTTTACCACATAGGCTACAAAATATGATGTACGAAAAAAAAATCAAATGCAAAAGTAATCCCATAGAGCTCACATTATAAAGATACTTTAGATACAGTCGAAATAGAGAAATAATTTAACACTTGGGATGCGGTAGAAGAAATAGAAACACTGCGTGAAATGAAATTTGGATATACGGAAGGATTCATGAAACACCATGAATTTTAAGTTGTATTAAAGTTTGGAGAAACACTTTGATTTAAATGGCGAAAAATGCCCAGATCAACACATCAGTACGTAATAGAAGGTTATCCACTTACTCATATGTGACTTCTAACAAAAAGGCGCTGGTTCCGTAGTATTCCTCATTCAAACCAATTCAATGCACGATCTCGGAGTAAACAGTCATGGTTACACATGCATAAGTACTTCTTTTGAAAATCCTAAAGCTATAAGGTATAGCAGTCGTTGATAGGATATGCAGCTTATAGAACACGGATAACCTCTATACATTCACAGTGCAAAATAAATCTAATCTTTCTATCAGCTTACAATTATTGTACGTAGTGACTGACAAGATCAGATGTGAAAAAGCTTTACAAATGTACACAATATTAATACAAATCAGAGTTTAATGCCTAAATGTTATGGCCAGAGTATGTACAATGGACAAGTGGACTACGGAGAAGTTCTGAGATATACGTACAATTACAAAGTAAAAAATAAACGCGTTCCAGCGTTAGAAAAGTATTTATCTCTGTAGTTTAAACTGTCATTGCCTAAGTTATCAGTAGGTTCAGCTAGCAAGAATTAGTTTACTGGCAATGAGCGCTCCTAAGTTACCATAGTTCACATACCTAGAAAAGAAGAAGAAGAAATGTCGACAAAAAGGCATGTGTCACCAAAATATTAGAGAGGTTTAACAACATTTACTATTATTGCCATAAAATAACTTACATCAGTCTTCTATTTCATTCTGCAAGATTTCTGTAAAAGAACGACGCACAATGTGGTCTCTGAACTTAATATTTGACTTTTACTGAGTGTATTAACTTTAATTAATCGATAACTTATCGGCGTCGGATCTTGAGATTTGACGATTGTCGACAATGAAAATTCTACTCGACAATAACTAATACTTTACCAAGGATAATATTTGCTGAAGATTGGTGGTTGGGTAATCCGATATCTGCAGGTAATGAGATGGAAGAAAGAATATTTAAAAATAATACTTAGATTGTAACATCCACCAATTATCTGTTTATCTCCCCAAATTCCATTAGGTGAGAGGAAGTTTTTGATAACCAATCAACTAATCACCGATTAGAAGATCAGGAAGAAGAACAAAAATAACAAGAATAAAAAATCCTTTAAAAAGGGAATGGGCGCTCAATGGGAGCTTTGATGTGATGAGCTGAAATTCCGTGTGTGTGTGCGTTTGTAAATGCCGTCAAACGTGGACCTACATATGGATACACACCGTAAAACGAGGACACACCTCCAAACGAGGACGTCCTCGGTTTAAAACTATGCCCAGGATGACGTAAATGATGCAAATATGCATATAACTTATAAGATAGCATATAAGATAGGTCCTCCATAGCGGGTGTTGGACGGGTCTCAGTTGGGTAGTAAGTTGTCTGGTGTGTTTGCGCGAGGGCCACGGTGTGTTGAGTAAAAACGGGGGTGTAAGTCCTCGGCTAGATCCTTCTAAAGTCGAGGGTCCTCGTTTGAACTGTGTTACAAACAGGTGTGTGTGTGTGTAATGGGCATCACTCCCACTTTGGAGGTGATGCGTATAATTATGTGCTGTTAAGACTCCCTTCTCATTACCGCTGGCACCCAAAGAACATATTTTATACAAAACAAGAAAAGCAAGAAGAAGGAAAAAATAAAAAATTACAAAGAAAAAAAATCATATAGGCCTTTAACAATGATAACGATTTATTCTTTTAACTTTTTTCATCTTTACTTATCTTTTCTTACCTGGTGTTGCTCCCCTCAGTCTGTAAAAAAAGAACAAAAAGTAATTACCTAATTACTTATAGTAGGCCCTAATGTAGCTAATAGTTATATTATGGTCTGCATGCTAGCCATGCAATTTCAACGGAAAAGGTCAACTTTGAAATATTTTCTCAAAATATCAAGAGCTATCTTAAGAACTACTGAACCAATACTAGGCTTGTTTGTACTTATTTTAATGCATTTTTCATGCTGATTCCAAATATGGTCATAACAATTTACATTTATGAAATGTTTGAATTTTGAATTTTTTAAAAACACCCGCGTGAAGAGAGTTAAATCAGGCAAATGATCAGAAGTAAAATAGAAAGCAAAGGAAACAAGAAATGTCTTTAAAAAGACAATGCCACGGATAAAGATCATGTTTCATAATTTGTATTGGTAAGTCCCTGATATTCTGGTAATTTGTTTTGTGTGTAAATTAATTACCCGGATGGGATATGGGTATTTATTGGTAAATACCACCAAGGATATAGGAAATACAAATACAAATTTATTCTTAAATGTGTGCTAAATATATCTAATTCAGAATTGTAAATAAAAAATCTCAAAGCATATATACCGGTATATCAATCCAAGCAAGTTTCATGACAATCCAACAATCAATAACAGGAAGAAAGAGACATAATTCATGATAATAACAAACAGACCAATAGTTTATGGTATAAGTGTTTAAAACAAGTATTTTTAAAGCCCCCAGGGGTAAAAGCATGGGGCAGCCAAAACGAAGGGCGACGGAAGAAGAAGGGGCGGCAAAAAGAATTAGTAAAGAAAAAAGGGCGGAAAAAAAGTGTGAAAAGTATAAAAAATTGAAAAAAAAAATCAAAATGTGTTTCTTTTAGGGCGCCGCCTATAATCCCTTTTTTTTTTCTCTCCTCACTTTTGCAAACCACCGAAAAAAAATTGGGTCAACCTTTTCGGGCTGTTGAGGAAGGGGAGGCAAAATTGGATTTTCTTCAGCCCCCCGGGGTAGGAGCAGCCACGGTACGCCACTGACGTTGGTGGAGGATCAACCAGTCAACATTCAGCTACCGTCCGCTAATGACGGAGAAGGGTTTCTTCGAAATACGGAACAAAAAAGTGAGTGTTGAAGATTTGTTTTATGCCTACTACCAACACGTGTACAAATATTCATTCCAGACTAATAGTTATTCGGCATTTTGCCAAGTCGCAACGAATTATATAAAGTACACTAAAGGGACCACAATGACCTCATCCCAATGGCATAGTTCAATAACCTTAATAAAACAATTATAGTGCAAAATTTGACCACGAGTTGCAGATTATGAGTTTTTGTATCCACATAGTATTCAAAAGGTCGTTCAATGACTGTAGGCCTACAAATATACTGGGGTAAAGAACTATGTCCTGATAGATGAGCATGCTGTGGATCCTAGTCATGCTAGTGGTAGGTTTAGTTGTTGTTGTGATAAACCCAGCCTCCATACTGCAGTTACTGTCCGTTTTCCTATACACAATACACAGTGCTCTCACCATTGACGCGCGACCTTTACAAATAGTGTATGTAAGAAGTATATTGCATTTGCCTAGTTAACATCACTGTGTGAAAATGACCGGCCACTATTTAAACTATTCTCCAAACTTCTAGCAAATATATTTCTCTAACATGACCCCGGAACATGACCTAAAATTACAGCTAGGTTAGATGTTCAGAAATAGTCGCACTTTCGTAGAATATGAGTGAGGGCAAAGCATAGCTAGCTCATAGCTAGCCAACTCCCCGTGTTAATTGAATGGAGATTTGACCGAAAATATTGAGCTATATTGGTAACGGACCGCTCCGTTCTGAAGGATACAAAAAAAAAACGGTACAAGCTACATTTAAACTATTCTATGAAATTCTAGAAAATATAGTTTTGTAACATGTCCTAAATTTTTAGCTAATTTAGGTGTTTGTAAATAGTCGCACTTTTGTGTTTTAGGAAGGATATGTAAACGACAGATAACACCAAAAATATGAAGAAATTATTTCCAAACCGTGTTAAGTCAACAATCATTATGTTGGTCATTTTCAAGAATGCTGGTTAACAAAAAGCAGGCCATTGTCTCATTTCGTGAACAAAGGTCCACATACCATTGTTTCCTTGCGTTTCCTTTATAATCAGTTACCCAACTGAAGCTGTATTATAGAACCTCATAGCGATATCGCACATATAAAACAGACACATGTGCACAGCCAGAGAAGATCCGATTTAATCAGTTGAGCTGTTTCAATGAGTGTTATCTTGGTTTAATAGCTTTTAATGGGGTTTAAGTCCCGCAAAGGTCGAGATGAATTTACTAGACATGACTGCATCATGGGCGGTATAGGTCACGCGACACGTGACGTACGAGGATGGCGAAAATACAAGGCTGACAGCCCCATTCAAAATACACGGTAGCAGTTATAAATTGAAAAACAACATATTTACAGTGGGGTACTTTGTCGAACCTCAACGGTTTTAGAATAACATAATTTTGCTTTTTGACACCACACAAATACATTTAGAATTGTTTGTGAAGGTTTCATGATTACGTGTTAATCCAATGGCGACGTCAAAATGGCGATATCGCATAGCTTCGCATCCACCTGGATAAATCAACGTACCTTTCTATGTCTTCTACAGTATTGTCAACACGCAACAGTGCAACATTTCGTTGTATTCGGTAGGCTAGTACGGCCAGAAAATTCTGGAATATATCTGTACCTTCGGCTGCAAAAGTTGAGCTACAAATAAGTGCAAAGAAGATAATTATATTTTCATATGAAAAGGTTTGACTACTAAAACGATTCTCGCATCTACGCACAGTTTCCACCTATATAGATACACCCGAGTACACATATATTTTCAAGCACAGCGAGTCTAGCCTCTGCGCAGTCTGTTTTATACTAGTATCATAAGAGCTGTGTGAGATCTAGTGGAAAATAGGCATCTGTGATTGGTTTTTCTCAAAACTTCAAGTGTTCCCTTCATCCAATTCGAAATTATTTTATATCGAACGATAGCTAACACTTTCCCCTAAATACCCTTTTCATCAACAGTTAACGCAATTCAATGTATATATATAGCAAGACGAATGTAGTAAATCTGTTGGTTGAAAACAACCTATCCCAGCACAATTTTGGACCAAAGTGTCGGTTTTAAAAGTCAAAACCTCAAGTGTTCCTTACAATATTTTTCAAATTTTATATCATTAAATGAAAGAGCACACTTTTCACTTATATTGTCCATATATTAGCTTCATTTTAATGAGCAATGGCCAATTCTCTTTAAATTGCAAATCTTATGCAAAAAGTTACTATTTTCGCCTGTTTTGTCATACGGTTGTAAATTCAATGAATATGACTTTGCTAAAGAGCACTTACAAATTGATATGAGAATGATAATGAGTTAAAGGAAGGTGACCTGATATTATGGAAAAACGTATAACATAAAATATCGCCTTTTGAATTTTGCATCCATGCAAAAAGAACATGTTAATGTTTCTTATAAATGGAACTAATTCCTTATGGAATTACTGAGATTTATACAGCGTGATTATCATGATAATATAGTCTACTGTGTTTTTATAAATGATATTCATGTAATAATTGATATCATATTTTCTCATTAACATATTGAAGAGTTCTAAATCGGCGTACTTCCGAAGATATCATCAGAAAACTGTCGAATTAGCCTCAAAGTTCGTGACCAGCAGGTAAGACTAATTCACCAGTTTTTTTGATGATTTCTTCGGAAATATACCGATTTGGAACGCCTAATTTCCATATGTTAATGAGAAAAATATGAGCTTTTGTCTGATACCAAAATTTGCACTTTTAAGGGGGTAAAAGGGGGTTGAGGCTGTCAATCAGGTTTCCCACCTTTGAAGTTCTGGAGCACTGTTGCATGATTGAAGTGGCAGCGTCATTCTGCGAAAACTTGGGCCTTTTTCCCCGGTTTTTCCCCTCCCCTCAGAACAAAACATAACCCGAAAAAATGTGGGAAAAAAGTAAAATTTTAGAAAAATCATGCGGAACTGATGAAACTGTAGGGTGCGGCAATTCCATAATGGTTGGTAGCCTTAGTAAAAAACTTAATAAAAAAAATATTTCGCTATTAACTTACATCCAGATGCTTTTATTGAGGGCGCCGTTTTCTCGAACGTAATCCGGTACCCCAACACTAATAATTGCTTCTTTCACCTGATGGAAAAATAATCGATACAAAATCAATCAATCAATCAATCATACAAATAAATAAATAAATAAATAAATAAATAAGTAAATAAATAATTAGTAAATCAATTAATTAATTAATTATTAATTAATTAATTAATTTTATTTATAAATAAATAAATAAATAAATAAATAAATAAATAAATAAATAAATACGAGTAGAACTTGTAGAACGAAAGTTATAACTCCAGAGTTTCACGCTAATGCGATCATCAAACAATAGGCCTAAATAGATAAATAGATAAATAAATAAATAAATAAATAAATTAATTAATTAATTAATAAAAAATAAATAAATAAATAAATAAATAAATAAATAAATAAATTAATAAGTAAATTAATTAATTAGTTAATTAATTAATACTGTTTTGTAAAATTAATTAATTAATAAGTAAATTAATTAATTAGTTAATTAATTAATACTGTTTTGTAAAATTTTTGTACCTGGTCTTACTTTGTCAATGAGAAGGAAATAATTGCATGGTTTAACTTTATTCTCGAATAGGCCTATAGCCATGCGCACGGGTAGAGGATATTATTATTATTAATATTGGGTTTTGAATTTGATTTTGTCTTTCATAACTAGTTGAATAAATGAATGAAAAAAATAGTATATAATAGACATCATAGACGCATAAACAAAAATATGAAATGCTAAAAATATACAAGTATGAACGAAAACATTTACAGAAAATAGATAAGACAAGTACGGTAAATAAATATATTAACATGTAGTGTATACATACTGCAGCCTTCGCCGCTTCCTTTGCCGAAACAACCATAAACGAACTGCTTTTGCCAATCAAATCCGTAAGCGTCGTTCTTATATTCTCTGCAATTCCGTCAATCTGTTAATAAAATTTAAAAAATGCATTTCGCTGGTGTTACGACTCCCCTTAAATAATTGTCATACTGTAAAAATTGATAATAAGCATAAATGTGCCTATTAACGAGTTGCTCGGACAAGAACTAATTTTTGGGTAGTAGGGTAAACTTTTTAATTTTTTTCTTTTAATTTACATCTGAGTTATACATATTTTAGTAAATTAAAAGAAACACAATGAAAAAGTATAAAAACGACTACCCTAAAAATTCGTTTTTGTCTGAGCAACTCGTTAATAGGCACATATGCTTATTATCGAATTTTTACGGTATTTGAACAACGATATAACTCATACAGCTCATTGGCCTTCACTTGGAAAATATTACCTGCTTGTGTCGGTAATTGATTTGCTCAAATTCCATAATGGTATGATATTATGGAGGGCGTCTGCATGAATTTCGCTTTCATCACAGGCGCTTCTATATGCTTGTAGACGGGGGTTTACGGTGTACCACTCTGGTCTAAAATAACGTGAAAATATCTTTGGAATAATTACCAGGGATTGGGACTCCGTTGGAAGGTAGGCATCGGCATATAGACGGGCTGTGGCACTTGGCAGAAGTTTATGGACCAAATCTACGCAATCTTGATAATACTCTCTGACCGGTGTCCCTTCAACTATTGCCAGAAACTCGTAGTAATTATTGCGGATTTCGTCATTGAGGTACGGCATAGCATCGTGATAGCACAACCACAGCATCCAGTCTGCTAACAACCTGAAACAGTATAGATCATCGACAAAGCATGTAATCTAATAGTCTTCTATCTACAACGTAGTGTGGACCACATTACGTTACAGAAAACTTATATCCCTTAAACAATCTGTCATCTTTGAGGCGAGCGGGATAGCAGGAACCATAATTTTCCAGTTTTAGCCATTTAACTAAAAAAACTGCAGTTATTATTAATATATTGATCTTATATGATTTTAGTCAAGAAAGCCAATAATTTATATTTCCACAAGGCAATACTGTTGGTTAATGTTACATTACGGTTAGTGAGTTAGGGTTAGGGTTAGTGGGTTATGGTTAGTGGGTTAGGGTTAGTGGGTTGATAAGGTTGCTACTTACTCCATCCCTCAGGTTTCTTTTGAAGCAGAGGTATTTAGCATGTTTCAAATAAACATGTTTCTAATGAACATGATGCAGTCATGTCTACAGTAGAATTCACCACGACCTTTGCAGGACTTAAACCCCATTAAAAGCTATTAAACCAAGATAACACTAATTGAAAACAGCTCAACTATGTTAAATCAGATCTTCTCTGGTTAAATCACACTACACATGTTTCTGTCTTACCTGTTCGGTATTGCAATGAGCTGGTATTATAGTTTCAGTTGGGTAACCGATTATAAAGCAAACGCGAGGTAACAATACTGTGTGGGCATTTGTTTACTAAATGAGACAATAGTCTGTTTATTGTTAACCAGCATTCTTGAAAATGAGAAACATAATGATTGTAGACCATCAACACGGTTTGGAAATAATTTCTTCATTGGTGTTATCTGTCGTTCACATATCCTTCCTAAAACACCAAAGTGCGATTATTTCCAAACACCTAAATTGGCTAAAAATTTCGGACATGTTACAAAACTATATTTTCTAGAATTTCAGAGAGAACTTTAAATATTGGCCGGTTATTTTTCACACAGTGACGTTAACTAGGTAATGTCCTATATTACCTATAACATACACTAAAACACCAAAGTGCGAATATTTCCAAACACCTAAATTAGCTAAATAATTAGGACATGTTACAAAACTATATTTTCTAGAATTTCAGAGAGTAGCCTACTTTAAATATTGGCCGGTTATTTTTCACACAGTGACGTTAACTAGGCAATGGCCTATACTTCTAACATACACTATTTGTAGAGGTCACACCTCAATGGTGAGAGCACTGTGTATTGTGTATAGGAAAACGGACAGTAACTGCAGTATGACAAATTTTAAGTACCTTTAATAACTTTTGTACCTTTTTAACAACTTAAATTCCATTTGAGTAGGCCTACATCATATATCATGAGTCAATTATCTTACCTTGCTGGTTCTTCACTCAGAATTCTAAAGGCTTCTGTAAGGTAATCACCATCAACGTTAACAACTTTGAAATCATCGGTAATAGTAGCCACTGATTCAGGAATTAATGTGGTGAGAAACACCGTCCAGTCAATCTTAAAATAAAGAAAAACATTAAGATTAAATGTTTTGAGCATGTCTCTCTTTTAATCGCGCATTGTATTTTTTTAAATTTATTTGAGAGGCATAATACCCGCCAAACACAAAAAGTTTGACAGAAAACGTTTAAATGTTGAGTTATTAAAGGTATAAAAAAACGTTCTGATAACATTCGAAAATCATTTTTGAAAACTTGCTGCAAACATTCCGACAAAAATATTATTTTTAGACCCTACCTGTTGAAAAAGTTTTTTTCAATTTTTTACAAAAAAATTACAATTAAATTTTTACAACACTTTTAAAACGTTTTTTTAGATATAGATAGATACCATGGATACTGAATTTGTACCATGATATATAATATAATTCGACAAAATAATAAAAAGATTAATTTGCGTATGACATCCAGTCAACCAGGCCGAAAATGCCGTACTGCTCAGGTCAGCAACCAATCACGCCGCGCCTTTGCCCTGATGTCAGACACAGACTAGTCTTTTTGATAAATTTTGTCTTATAACTTAAATAGTAAGTCACTTCTTACATCAGGATACATGGCTTGCATTTCACGTACAGTCATGACGTTGTCAGGAGTTGGCTGGTTATCGAGATAGGCCTGCAGCAGAGACAAGGCAAATATACATTCAGTTTATTGATTCAATGACAAAAAAACATCACCATGTCTGTTTTTTGGCTGGGATAATAATTATTCTTTCTTGTATTTCATTGGGTCACTCACATGTTCTACAACCCTTTCAAGCTATTTGATTTCCCTTCTTTTTTAAATTTTAATATTAGGCCGAATGGGATTACCGGAGCCATATATAATTATCTGGCTTGATCAAAGAACTCAAATATGCTTTTCCATTTGAAAATCTGCACCCATTGTGGACGATGAGGGCGCTATTTTAATTCAAGTTGCACCTAACCAATCCAGCTGGATATCTTAAATTTGGACTTGTTTTACACGTATACGAGGGGGTATCAAAAAGTTTTAGAAATCGCCTAGAAGTGAAAGAGCTATATCAATGAAATTTTGGCAGGGCAATCACTGGTCCTTATGTACACTATGGTGCAAAAATGGTCTCATAAGTATGTCTACTTTTTTTTACAGGAGCTAGATGTCACTACCTGCCTATATAACCGCATAACCAGCAAAATGGAGAAAATTGAGGCATGCAGCATGATTAAGTTCCATTTTAAGGGTTACAGTGCCCAGAAAATCTGTGATGAAATAAAAATTCCTTTTCCAAAAAGCGACACTTACATATCACAATCACCACCGAAGATAAATTTCATTTCATCATCAATTTTCTAGGCACTGCAACCCTTTAAAAGCAGGATCTTAATAATGCTGCTTGCCTCAATTTTCTCAATCTTGCAGTTTATGCACAGTAACTGGGGCAGCGGGTTATTGGCATCTAGTGCCACCTGTAAAAAAAGTGAACATACCTATGAGACCATTTTTGGACCATAATGTACATAAGGACCAGTGATTGCACTGACAAAATCTCATTGATATAGCTCACGTGTGGACGTGTCATGTCCTTAGATGGTGGAATTTAATAATTGTGTGTGTGTGTGTGGGGGGGGGTGGGGTGCAGTCACTGCCATGCACTACATAGTCCCCAACTTACAACAGTAGTGTCCCCAACTTACCTGAGCAAGCTTCGTCTCCAGGTTCACCACGGCACCCATTTCTTGCCTTGCGATGGATGGATTAGCTCCAAGAATGAGAGCCGCATTGGTCACGTAGTCTAGTAAAGCATCCTGCTCCTACGTTAGACAAAGAGGAGAGAAGCAAATATTGATATTGTTTAGGACAATTCTTCCTACCATTTTACGTTATGCAGAAAGCACTAACTTTTGTAAAGGGTGTCACAACAACACGCTCTGCGTTCAGTGGCATCCTCATCATTTTCACCATATTATACGATGTTTGTAAAACCTTTTTATATTGTAATTATTTGTATGGATGGAATTTGATGAAATAAAACTGAACTGAACTGAAACTGAACTGAAGCACATTAACTGGCGAAAACGTCGGCTCTAGACCATGTACCGCCGTCTATTTTAAACAAAAGTGGTCATAAGTTAATTTATAATGAATTATACTTTCAAATATGAAAACACGGGAGCGATTGCCGAATAGGATGCAACTCTACTTGTCTTATTAAAAGACTGCTCTACCCGATCCTAAACCCTAACCCTATAAATTCCGTAAACGAGGACTGGACTCAAGTTGTCGCCCTCATCTGCCTGCATTACAAAGACAAACAATAAAGCCGCTCTGGAAATGATCTTCCAAAATCGGCATCACAAGGATTCGAACCTGGGACCTCACACACCGACATCGCTTGGTAAATAATTATATTGTACAGCAGAGACACTAAAATCAATACCCGGGATCGATACACGTGATATGTGCTATGCACGATTTAATATTCAGACGATTAATCTTTGGATACCGGGGTAGAAAATGATGAATATCTCCCGTAATTATTTATTCTAAAGAAGCCGATTTTAAGGCTTGTACTTGAATATATGTGTTGAAAGAATATGATAGTTGTTAGCTTGTGTATTGAGAAAGAACCGTGCGTATTGAGCTCAAAAACTGACAAAAATTCTGATTTTAATGGAGACTAGTGGAGGCAGTCTAAAAGCAGATGACGTTATGGCGTATATCATGCTCACTGACATCTACAGAGGTCAGTCATCAGGATATTGTCAATAGCCTTAGTCGGATGTCCTCGGCCCATTATGCGTCTCAAAACTATTAAACAGGTCGGAACAAAATGGCCACGCGTGGCTGTGGATTCAACCTACCGTGACGATTTCCGCCATGAAGATATCGGGGCGATGACACTGTGCCCCAGTATCATACTCCTTATGACACAGTGACATCATTGAGTGAGAGGGTGCTGATTACATGGTTTATTTATACGTATGAGGACGCTTACATGGGGGGGTCTTCATGGTGTTACAGTTTTGGGGTTTCTTTTTCAACGATTTTGGTATATCAATGGGTGGGTTTACAGCGCAGACCAATGCGCCCAATTGGGCACATTTGGGCAAAAATGGCAAAAATGTTGGCAAATTTGGTTGCTTTTTGAGAAAAAGGGTTTAATGATGGGTTGCAAAATCAGCAAAAAGTAGGTATAGAGAAAGTCAGCATCCGAAAATATGCGTGGCACATCCCCGTACAAATTTATTCGAAGAGCCCCCGGTGTCGTTTGTAATAATAATAATAATAATAATAATAATAATAATAATAACACTAATAATAATAATAATAATAATAATAATAATAACACTAATAATAATAATAATAATAATAATAATAATAATAATAATACTAATAATAATAATAATAATAATAATAATAATAATAATAATAATACATAATAACACTAATAATAACACTAATAATAATAATAATAATAATAATAATAATAATAATAATAATAATAATAATAATACACTAATAATAATAATAATAATAATAATAATAATAATAATAATAATACATAATAACACTAATAATAACACTAATAATAATAATAATAATAATAATAATAATAATAATAATAATAATAATAAACAATCCCACCAATAAACAAACAACATCATACCTTTTGGTAGTTGTTGCCAACTAGATATTCTATGTTCGGCATTGTTGAGAACTTTCCAGCCGATATCTGAAACAAACAAACAAAAATAAACATACAAACAAACACTAAAATTGGTCAACATATCTGCACAGGTCCTTCCGAGTCCTCCTTATGTTTCAAAAAAAATTCTGCTTGATAAAAAAAACAGAATAGGGAAGATAAAGGATTATATTTCGTATATTCTCAGTTCATTTTTTTCGGTAAATCCCATAAGCCTTTGCGAGTATGAGAACTCGTCATTTGACGTCACCCGATCTGCGCCGATGCGCACATCGTTTATCGAACATTACTGCGCATTGCAAGGCGGCGTGACGTCAAATGACGAGTTCTCAGGTGTATTCGCAAAGGCTTATGGGATTTACCGAAAAAGTGAATTGTTTCTTGCAACTAGACATGTCTTCAACAATATGAAATAGAATCAACCATGTGTCTTGTCTGAAGACAGTCTGAGACACGTCCTCTGAATCTGGTGTTTGAGTTATGACACAAAGTCGCATTACGCAAGACAACTCAAAATTGAAGACACACTATCATGTCTTGGTCCATGCAGGAGACGTCTTGAATGTAAGACGCATCAACATAAACCGGTTTCGATTTTGACTTACTACAGACATGTCTCAATTGAGCATACCGGAAAAACTCGCTTGTTAGCACATGTGCTTACTATCGAGCGGTTTTGAAAACATGAAAATGTACCAAAGTCCGTCGCTTTACCAACTGAGCTAATGGAGTTGAGACACACATTTACAGGTTTACTTGTTCGTATATAACTATGATTTGCTCAAACCCCTTTACACTCATGGACGGGCTCTTCATGTTTGCATGTTTTAAAGCGTTTGATAGTAAGCACATATGCTAACTATCGAGTTTTTACGGTATGAGTCTTAGCTTGTGTCCTCGACCAAGACATATTTATTTCTATTTTTTAAGTTTTCTATTGTTGAAGGCATGTGTGCTTACAAGACACTATGCCAAAAGCTCGACAAGAAACCATGTTACAGTGTTTTTTGAAATATCAGGCCATAATGTACGATCTTATAATATGAAGTTGGTTCATCTTTTTCAGACTGATTTCTTTAATTCAGACATTTTAAAAAATCCCTCCATAGAATTCCGCGTTAACATTCAAAATAGGCAATAAAGTTTCTTTCAATTTATCTTGTTAATTCGTCTTAAAATTGGCAATAATCTTTTCTGACTGTTATTACTAATATTATTTCAGCATTTTGAGCAACATCGCTTAACTTCATATACAATCCTACCTCAAGTTTGAATTCCTCTGTGTCTTCATAATACTTTGCAGTAGCTCGGGCTATCGATGTACTGCCAGCATGGACGAACAATCCCGTCATCAATGTTGTCATGTCGAAATTATCAGCATTGAAATTCCCGCCTGGATTGCTCTCCAGTATAGGCCACCCACCGAATACACCTTCTACCCCACCGTTGATAACATCTATACCATTTGCCTCGCGTGTCTCTGTAATTGTAAAATTTGTCGTCATTATATAAATTGAGGTTTTCTTAACCAATATAACGCTGTCAAGCTTTCGTCAGAATTATATAGCTCTTGCCTAATTTAATCGATTATGATATGTTTATTACAAATTGGTTCTTACAAAATGCAAAACTCGCGTATAAGTCTTGCTCGAGCAGCAAATGGTAGTGATATGCATATTTCAGGTTTTGTTACCCTTCCATTGTCAATAGATGGTAGTAATTTTGTCACCCATTTTCCTATTGAAGATTTGGTGGCTCCGAAAAGAGCCGCTCAATCGGAGTGGCTCTTGTCCACTAAATGTTTGGTGGCTCTTTAAATAAATAAAATAAATAAATGTAGATATTTATATAGCGCTTTATGCCGTAAACAGCCTCAAAGCGCTTTACATTTATTCCGCCGTCATTAGAATAATCGGAACCACGTTTGCAGCCTACAAATGGAGCAGGGTTCATCAGTACAACGACTGTGACTACCCCTAACAGCTTCCCATTGCACCTGGGTGGGAGGCAAGCGAGGCAAAGCGCCTTGCCCAGTGGGCACAACACGGTGGCGGGACGGGGACTCGAACCCACGCACGTCGAGCAAGCTCTCAGATTATGAGTCCAAGGCCGTATCCACTGAGCCACCGTGACTTTGTTGCATGTGTTACCTTCACGGCATTCCTTCACTTTTATAAAAAAAAGTTCTAAGTAGTAGAACCTTTAAAGGTTCTTCAACTATCCTGTATGTGGAACCTTATGTTTTACAATGGCCAGAATGAACCACTTTGACCTGAAAAAGGTTATGTATTAAAGGCCAGAAGGAACCATTTTGAAGTTCTTGCCATTTTAAAGAATCTTTCCACTTGTTGGTTCTCATTGACATAGCCAAAGGGGGTGCAAAGGGGAACTTTGATATTTAAGATATTTAGGCCCCTTTTTTTTCTTTTTTTCTCATTTTGACAATTTTCTTCAAATCTTGCTCTCTCTTGAAAGTTGTCTTTCCCCACTTTCTCCGTCCCCCCACCTTCCTCTGAAAAATGCCATGCTACTGATGGTTCTACATACAGGACAGCCAAGAAGCCTTTTTCTGAGAGTGTTTGACAGTAGGTACTTCAACTTTTTATTAGTGAGTATATATACTGATTAAGGTCTTTGCCTTTGGTGCGAGAGCTCCCGGGTGCAAGTCCCCGCATCAGGGTAATATAAGCCAGATTGTTGGCTACACGAGCCTGTCCTGTAAAACAACACCCCAACCAGCTATCTACAGCGACCTCCGTTACCAGGTCACTTGTAGCCTACCTGGTCAAAGTTTCGTCTGCGCTATCTCTAATTTCAGCTGTTGATGCCTAAATATGCTTGACATAAAAAGTGACAATACTGTATTTTCATACCTTTGTCCATGCAAGAGTCGTAAAATGTTCTTGCTTTCTTGATAGCTTCCGGTTCGTCCAATTTGTCAGGAGCTTCGAAGAGAACTACAGCAAAGTAAACAAAAAACATAGTATCATTAAATTAATATAATAATGATAAAAATTATAAATGAAACAGCTCTGAGATGTTTGTTCAGGGAAAAATGAATATTTACGTCTGGGGAAATGGGTGGAATAAAAAATGTTTGCGTTTAATTTTACTTGATCCTTTATAAATCTTGGTTCCCGTCCATTCCAAGAAACATATAACGAAAACTTGATTCCATTCTTCAGTTACACCCTACACTTATACATCAAACATAATTCACAGATAAAACATATATATACGGAGGTAGTCCCTTTTACGGGATTTATTGTCATTATATCTTTACCTCTCAAATCTTGTTGCCTGTCCATATCAGAATACATAGTAGTGGCTTGATCACGTCCATCTGGTACGATGGTGTTCTTGATCCAGTTACCGCACGCATAATCGTAGAAATCATCACAGGGCTTCACGCTGGAGTCCATTGTTTGAAGCAGCGAGTGGGCTGGAAAGGAACATAGTTGGATCGTCATGAAACTTGGTTGATATGATCACCCTTGAGCAGCAAACATTCTTAAGGTCGTCTGAATATACTCGTAGATGGTTGGTGGTAATTAAATACGATATTTCCAACCTGTTTAGTTATCATGGTTATGCCACGCAAAAAAAAAAAAAAATTATAGCATTCCAAGTACTTGTCAGTGCAAATTTATGAAACATGATCTTCATCCATGGCGTTGTTTTTAAAGAAAGTTCTTGCTATTATAATTATTCGTTTTCAGGCTTCTATTTGTAAATGTATTTTTCTTTTTGTAAACTATACGCTGTTTGGATTCATAGATCATATGCATGTACTGTTTATCCCTTACATACCATGTGTCTTGAATAGCTATTGTAGCCCACCAAGCATGTGGTTAAGAGGCTATGATGTAATTCCCTAATATCTCATACCCTCGTTTGTAAGGCTTTTTCCAAATTTGTTTCCTGTATAGGTGGCTTACAATCATGAAGGACAAATGAGATTGAAAAAAAAAAAAGGTTTTTGCCAGAGTCAGGATATAGGCCTAGGTATCATTATACATCAAATCGCTTATGTATTGTATATAAAATCAGTGCAGAGTAGGTTAGATATGAACATTGAAAATTAGAACAAACTAATATAGGCCCTACACTTGATCCGTGAACTTTGTCTTTTTAAAGACAATTCTTGTTATATCTGCTACCTTTTGTATTCAATTTTATTTCTATTTCGTGACAGCTTTGTTGCTGAGTTGATCATTAAACTTTGTCATATTTTGTGTAGTTGGATACGGTTTAATGACCACCTTTCATTTTGAATGTAATGGATCATTTCATATGGATGGCTATACGCCATGTGATTAACGTTGACCTTCAGGAGTAATCAGTGAATATTCTTATCAAGTTTTAATTTTGGAATTAAGGGCTCGGATTAGCACAGTCTCTGTGATGTACTCTGATACCTATATGATGATCGAAGATATTCCACCTCGCTACGTTGTGGCGGTTGCGGCCAGCCATAGGCGTCGCGGTTTGTGAACGGGGCTAGTTCTAGCTCGGATAGCTACGTTTGCATGTTCGAATTGCATGTTAAAAACAAGGAATATCCTTCTGATATCAAATGATTTTTTGAAATTCGCGATATAGGCCTAATACACATTTGATGGCAAATGATTAAAAATTTATATTTTTGAAATTTAATAGTCCTCGAAGCAAATTGTATAAATCTAATGATATGTACTTTAAGTGTATGTAGCTGGGATGAAAAGCCGACGCTCAATTGAAAATTTCGACCTTTCATATTGAAGCTATAGTTTGCCCCCAAAAAAAAAAGACCTACATTTTTCAGGTTTAAGCTTATAAACTTAATTTTGCGTCTGGAACCTCCTAGACTATGCCATAGTCGATTTTTGATAAATAAAAATGTTATTAATCATGATGAACGCATTCAGTTGAACTCGAAATTATACTGATATTTAGTAGGCCTACATCAAAATACTAGTATAAAATGGTTATGAAAAAGTTTAGGCTATATAATTATATTTGTGACAGTAAAAGTAAAGTATAGGCCCTACGTAGGCTTATATTATTGAATGCAACATATCATAATGGCATAATTATAACTGTGATTATAATGACACTTCAATACTGAACAATTCTAATTTTAGAATCTGCCAGTTTATTATCGACTATGGACTTTCACTTTTAAGCAGAACTTTACCCGCGACTCACACACTGTCAATCATACTTGTTTATCAATAAAATCTAACCACAAGACTAAGCATGGTGGTACAATACGCGCTAGATCCATACGTTCATCCACCAGCACAAAAGCGCCGCATAATGGTACCAGTACGCGTCGGGAGGATTTAAACAATAACGAGGTCTGGGCGACCAATCACAAGCCAGATTCATTTTTAAAGATGCATTACATCATCACCAATTTTAGTTAGGCCAGAAATTGGCCTAACTCTCAAGGCAAAGTCAGTAGTCCACTTGGGAAGCTAACACACAGAGGGCGTACGGTGACTGAAAAGATCAGTTGTGAAAATCTATCAATTGTGCACTCATTAATTAAATCAGAGTTTTAAGCTTAAATGTAATAGCCAGAGTAGTGCACAATTGGCAAGCGGACTACGGAGAAGTCTAGGAACCTCCAGACTTCATCAGGCAACTGACCCACTGGACTGGTCACCTGATCTCGATCATGTACGGTATTGGGTCATAAAGATGGTATCTGTATACCAGCGTAGTCCTTCTAGACGGACTATAATCACCTTTTGGCGTCTATCTGGTAGGGTAGTTGCCCGATGTTTGGTGGTTCCAGACGCAACGTGGCAAAATCAAATAAGTTGAAATTATTAGATTTATTTTCATATTAAAACTCTGTTATGTTAAACTTGTATTGTTCCTAAGCCTATGGAATACACATAATTTCTATGAAAATAACAACGACAATAATATTAATTGAAGAAGAAGAAGAATCTGACAATAGCAAGAACGAGCTGAACAACAACCGAGCAACAACAACAGCACACATTTATAAACAAATAAAAAAACAACCCTGCAGCACTGCAACAGCAAGTCAACCTTCACCTATATGCCGAAGGACAAAAAAAGATGACGGAATAAATATAATGGTTTACTGCAATTATTTGAGCAAAAATATGTGAGTGTTGAATAGTTCAAAACTTTTCTTGACAGCATACCTATAGCAAACAGTCAACAGGATCTATATATGTACAGATCATTCAGATCATGCAAAAATATATAAACATGAAAACGGAGCAACAAAGTATTCTAGCCAAAACAACAACAAAAAAATCCTTCTAAAGTTCTAATTTTCACTCAACAAATAGATATACCTCTTCTTCGACCCACTTGACTAGATTACCCCGTCCAATTTGCAGTGGCGGGGCCCGGATTTTTTCGGGGGGGCATTGGGGATCAAAGTAATTTTTTTTTTGGGGGGCAAAATCAAACAAATTTTGCGCAAAATTGAAGAAAAACGTGGAATTTGTTCGTAATTTTGGGTTTTACTGGGGGAAACAGGGGGGGGGGGCGGGAATTCTGACTGGGGGAATCCCCCCCCCCGTGTCGCCGCCACTGCCAATTTGCCACGCCCTATAAAGTAGGACACATACAACACATAATAATGTTTGATACTTACATAAACTAACACATGCTGAATTATTACATACGGTGGAGACTGGACCTGTTTGTACTTCCTCTGCTTTCATGTTTGGGCCAATCAATGTCAAATACACTAAAAAATGAATGCGGAAAAATATATAAGAGTTTGTCTTTCTTAATTCTTTCTTTCTTTCTTCCTTCCTTCCTTCCTTTCTTTCTTTCTTTCTTTCTTTCTTTCTTTCTTTCTTCTTTCTTTCTTTCTTTCTTTCTTTCTTTCTTTCTTTCTTTCTTTCTTTCTTTCCTTCTTTCTTCTTTCTTTCTTTCTTTCTTTCTCAGGAAAATATCAAATAAACACCAAATCGTTGATTTACTTGTGAAGACAATTATTAGTTGTTTAACTCAAGTATAATCATTATGGTGTATTGTCAAACCAAGAACAAACCAAGTTATAGCGCTAATGTTGTTTTACCACTTCCTGGATACTCTTATAGAAAACACGATGTCTTCATCCTTAGACAACTGCACGCCAAACATGTGGGGTGTGCGGGTAGAGTGAGTTGGGTCGGGGTAAGGGTCCGGTGGGTGTATGGAGTGGGTATAATGTGCATCACTAATTGTTAGATCCCACAGAAGTAATTCAGTGGAGTCATGGTGGAGTGGTATAAATACTGACAAAACATCTGAATGGTAACTAAATTTATAACGATTTTCTTTTTACGCTTTATGTTCAGAATCAACAAAAATATAAGCGTGGTTCCTGTTGACACCACCGCTATATCGATACATGCCTAATCCATTCTCTTACCGATTGCGAATACAAGTCCAGCAATAACAAGTAGTAGCATCATCAGACACCAGAAAGCACACACTCCATAGTTTTTGTTTTTAGGTTTGTTCTCGTTATCCTCCATCATAACCTGGCAGAAAGATAATCACCGACAGTGTTCAATCGTGTCCATTGTGTTCAGGTTAAAATACAGTGGTTGTGTTCAGTGCATTGGCGTAGACCCCCCCCTCAATATTTTGCTAGGGGAATGGTCCATATAAACATCCCCAATATGTTTACGCTGTATGTGGGTTACTGACCAAAACAATATAATAAACCTCATATTTAACCATTTTTGCGCGCTTCTCGCGAATCACTTGAACTTTATTGTGGCAAAATTTTTCATACGCTTCGCGCGCATTTGTACCATAATCTTATTCTGGCGCCAAAAGGGGTTGGATTCACTCTAGGCCTACTTCAAGAATTTTTCCAACCCCCCCCCCATGTCCATGTCCGGCCAACTTTGTTTCATCAGCACAGACATTGACTGTTTCATATTTTGTGAACGGAATACCGTACTAAAGCACACATTTACTTACAAATTTCAGGTCCCATATATCCTTTCCTACATCATGTACATTATTAATGTCATCATCTGATTCCATTTGTTTAAAAAATCCTTGCAAATTAGACATACAAGAAATACGGCCCTATGAAGTCTACGCGGTATGGCGTTAGCAAAATGACGATATTCCCACAGATGGGACGAAGCAGCCAGTTTGGTTCCGCTCCCTCCACACAAACAGGCGGATGAAGCGGAACCAAATTGGTTACTTCGACCCAGAGAAGATACCTCACCCTTCCCATAATGCAGTTCTCCCATACTCATCTGCTATCTAGTGCAACATGGGTCGATAGGTCTATACAAAATGTACTTCCGAGTGAACAGAGCACATCCAGATCTTGCAAACAGAGCACATCCTGATCTTGCAAAATGCGTTTATTTCATGACTATGAACCCATGTCATGCAGTCTATTGTCAACTTGAAAACAAAGGACCTGTGATGTACAAAGTAATTCAGTATCGAAGTTACGTAATGTTACTATGTCAACGAGATCACGCACTTGAGTAGTGAACCATGATCGAAACAATCACCACGTAAAGTATATGGCACTCGAAGGCATACCAAAATAGCGTGATCCGGTAACCAAGGGAATTACGTAACCACTTCGATGGTGAATAGGAGTGTCTTTTGCTATAATGAGGCGATGCATCATGTTGCAAAGGATTCTGGGAAGGGTAAGATATATTCTCTGACTTCGACCCATCTGTGGGAAAATGATCATGTGACCTTAGTCGCTGCTATTACGGCGAGTGGCCAAAGCAGGCTCTTTCAGTGAAAATTATCTCAATTTGGAAAACTGAAGCAACATACGACTTCTTAAAGTTCTTAGGAAGGCCTACGAAGGCCTACACATGTATTATGACATAATTGTAGGCCTATTGAATTCGTTGATATTTTCTCCCCGCGAGTTTGTTTCGTTGTATCCATTGAGTTTTAGAGTGGGCTGGGAAATGGGATATGTAATCATGTAATCATTGCAACCCCCCCCTAGCCCATGTTCAGCGGTGTTTCCACACGTTGTAAACTAGTACGTGCATACGTACTATTGTGCGTTCAATAAAATAAAATATTGGCGGAAGCGGGGCGGGTGGAGAGGGGGGGGGGGGCATGCCCCGACATTTGTCCATGGGATGATGTCCCCCTAAAAATCCTAATAGACACGATAGAAGGAAGCAATAATTGAATCAACCCTTTGAATCATACTTTTTAGTTCGAACACCTTGTTTTTGGTCAAAAATTGTACAATATTAGGAGCTTCGTGCGCACTGAATCATCAAAGTCCTAAATTCACCTCTATTTTAGGCTAGTCTGAAAGCTAAAGATATGATCGTCCCCTAAATTTTAATGCACTGCACTGTATCCAAATGTTCAGGGTTTCAGTAACGCTTTTTAAACACTGCAAGGTGTTTCATTTTCCATTTAGACAGTAAAGGTATAGGACACCTAAACACCCCAACACACATAAACAGAAACCCTAAATACTTGGATTCACAGTGTGTATACTTCTCTATTTGTTTATTCGAAAACGTATCATGTTTAAAAAAAATTCAGGTACGAAATTGCCATTTTAGATTTTGTTTTTAATTTTTTGGATTAATGAACATATTTATTTTAAGCTATTTTACAAGACTTGCAAGCAATGAAGTATTTATTTTAATTCAATAATTAAAAGATATAAAATAGTGAACAAATAAAAACACTTCTCCTGCAAAGCACATAATTATCTTAAGTTATGATGCACATAATTATTTTAAGCTACTTTACCAGATTGTGCAAGCAATGAAGTAACTATACTTTAATTCAATAATTCAAAAGTTATAAAATAGTGAATAAAAAACCCAGAAAACACTTATCCTGTAAAAGAACCAAATTTGTCGACTACGTCTCGTCCAATATTTTAAAACTCATAGCTCGACCAATAAATATGGGCTCAACCGATCCAATTTTATATCAAAATCATACGACATTCTTGTACTATTGTTTAGCCTTTAAAACGGCTTAAGCCTGCATTACAGTTAATAGAGGTTTAGTTTAGTTTAATTTATCATTTTTATTGCACATAAAACTAGCCTATACAATTAAAAAATTCTCCCAAAAGCTCACACAAAAACATATATCAAGAGTCCCTAAAAATCCAAAATGGAACAGTGGTTAATTTCCATAAATCCAAAATGGACGATTATGCGGGGGTGAAATTTCAAATTTGGTCAAATCTTCCTAAAACACCATACCAATGTATTGCTCTTGTCATAAAGATTCAGAAAAAGTATAGTTTGACATATCCCCGAAGTACATTTCTTGAATTATATGGGAGAAAGGTCAAGTGTCAAAATTTAGACTCCACACGGGGGAACAAAAAATGGTCTCATGTCGTTCCGCTTGCAAAAGCATTTAATAAAAAGAATAGCAGCTTGTTGTTACCTTGGTAAAGCAATAATTGACTATTGGTAACATGGCAATCTGTGATGGCAAAGATCAAATCCCATTGAGCTGTGACGACCTTGACCTATTTTATGGCGTTACCTATGTAACCATAGATTATCAAATTTGATAATCTATGATATAACAAACCATCCAAAACTATGCAACTTTTATCCTTTCGATTTATGTTTGCCAAAGGAAGAATTTGAGACCAGTTGGATTAAAATTGGACCATGTTTCAGTTGTAAACGTCCGTGTGCCCCATAATTTGACCTTTGACCTTTTTGCCTTCTAACTCAAAAACTATATGTCGGAGACTGGTTAAACAAGATTGGTGATGAATTAATGGTGATTTAATGGATTATGTTGCAAATAGTGTTGGGTTAACCCCTTATTTTTCTTAATTTGACTAGCCTAAACACCAAATTATGATTTGTTATGAAAAAAGAGAATCCCGAACAGACACGAAGACCCACCAAGTGAGGACTATACACACATCAATTAAAAGATTGTTATACATGATACGAGTCAGAAATATGGGGGATTTCCAAGATATTTACTAAATCTTGACTGAATTGTTATTTCAACCAATGGGTGTTTCCCCTCATAACAAACAAACTCTTGCATGATTGCTCACATCTCTCTTGAAATAGCTTGAAATTGTATCAATTATCAAATTAAGGGATCGTATAGCGACGTTTGCACTTTATTTTTGTTGGACACATCAGACACACCAATTCTGAATACGACGAATGTTGTGCTGGTATAAAATAATTTGGATACTTTGAAATTCGCGATATAGGGCCTAATACACATTTTATGGCATACGGTAGGCTATAATATACGGGTGTAGGCCTACATAATATTTCACAAATAGCATTCAGAATAGCGAAGAATACCGTCAAATACTGTATTATGTTACTGTAGTTTTACCGAATTAATATTGTATTTTGACAGTAAGCCATAATTGTTGCGACATGACATGACAATAGTCACAATACACGTATGCGCCACTCCCATGACTCCGACACTTACACACACGCTTTTCAAACATATTAACGACAAATCTTACCTTTTTGGTCACAAAACAACAAGATTAAAATACCTCCTCAACCAACTATAGTACACTCTACAATCTTATATCCAAAATATTTTTGAAATCCTCCGTTAATTTGAAGAATACCGTATTATACGGTATAATAGACCTATCATATAAATCCACAGTGCACCAAATTGCAATACAAAGTGGCACTAATTCGGCATTGACATTGAAAAGGTGTCGCAAAACCTGTTGACTTGTTGCAGGTCATCCGTCATACGCCAGTAAGTTTCTGTAGTTATTTACCATGATTGCTTTATGACAATTGAGTTCAAGTCTAACAATATCGCTCTATTTTTATTCATTAACCTGTTGATATTCGACACCCACGCAGCTATTCGTCATACACGATGGACCACAATGACCTCATCCCAATGGTATAGTTCAGTAATCTCAATTAAACAATCATAGTGCAAAATTTGACCTCAAGGTACAGAGTATGAGTTTTTGTACTCAACTTTTCAAATGTCATTCAATAAATGTACAAATGTATTGGGGTTAAAGAACTGTGCCCTGATAGATGAACATGTTGTGGATCCTAGTGTGTTCGACGAGAAACAATGCAGTATCTACAAACATGTTATGCTGGTTCATACTGTAACGCCGCTTGTCGCTGAGCAGCGTCACGCACGCGCATTGCAGACACTCCGACAGAATCAAGGCTGGTCATGCATTAGCTGATACGCCAAACCTCTTGTCGCAGCGGCAAGCGACAGGCAAGTCTGACAGGGGCATTACAAAACAGATACTGCTTTCTTACTTGGAGACAGGTGGATTTTAAGCAGTTTGCTCACAAAGGCAAAATGATGTATATACATGTTAAACCATATAGCAGATACGACATTTTGGGAGCAGACGTTTTGAATCCGCTTGCCCCAAAGTATATGCCTATAGGTACACGTCAAAACAGCGTTTAGAAATCGAGGACAGACTGGTGTTTAGAAAGTTAACTGTCTGACATTTAAACACTTTAATGTTTAGATCTTAAACATTTAAACACATAATCATATGACTATAGTGTTGAATCACCTGTCCTCGATTTCTCAACCCCTTAAAGGCCGATTCAGTGTAGTTTCTGCTATAAACAAAGCAAATAGGCATACCAATTTTAATTGAGGTGCAGAAATTTGTAACAATTTTATTGAAACGTGACTCCCGGAACATTTTAGTTATGCACGAGGGCAACTTTGCATGTTTGTCAATGTATGTCGGAGTGGTGTAGGTCATGTTTACATTTCATCAGGGGCTAACCTGAAAAAAGATCGATATGATACCCCTTAACATGCTTAAGGTGGCAGGTTAGTCACCGATTTAATGGCGGAACCCTTTTGTCCTGAACAAAAGGTATACCTATCGATGAATAGCTTGTCGGTAAATCAAATAGGCATAAAGAAACAATGCGTTACGTAATCTATTGCTCCGCCACGAATATGATAGCTCCATGCTCGCAACTGTAAGATTAGTATCTTTGAAAAGAGATCATACCGTATTGTATTTCATCTATGATTGCAGACACCCTGCTTGTAGTGCAGGGCGATATATTCAAAAATTATATTCATCTAATTGCTATGGTACTTATCCTGTTACATCATCACATCTACGGCGAATAGCACAATAGGGCCGGGTGATTTAATATAGGGTGATGCTAAGAAAGACACAGTGTTTATTTCTTAACGGGCCATCTTCTTTTTTTTTAAACCTTGAACAATGCTTCAAAACTAATTCATTTGTTTTGTAATCTTTATGTATTTTTTGAACCGATTCACCATTTTCACCAAATAAACAGATTTTTATAAATCTCGTCAATTCAATTTCGATACTTTCTGGGTTGAGTTTACAAGGTCTGCGATTACCGCGCCGGCGCAGGATGATAGGGATAGGGGGCGTGTGTGCAAATGGAAGGGGTGTATGCCGTTTGTCAAGATCTGCAAATGCGGACCTTGATCATTTTGTACAGCCTAAAATGACCAAGACGAACAATTAACAAATTATGATTCTATGCAATATTAAGTATGTATTAAGTAATATAAATGTGTAGTATAAGAATCAAATTAAACATACCCAGAAACAACTAACTCTATACAGGGCGATTTAAAATGAACTGTACCCAACTTAACCCATTTTTTTATATATTTTCGCAGAGATTGTACATATCAAGAAACTATCATAGAAAGCAGTGATAAGTGTTCTGTAGTAGAAAATTTGAATTTTGATAATAAGTGGTTTTAGTCAGAAGATGTTGCATTTTCAATTTATCATCGCATTTTTAGACCAACACATGGAACTAAGTTCATCCGTGTAACAAAATTGGTGTGTTTTATAAAAATGTACTTTTCTTCAAAACAATTTGAGGTAAAGACATGATTTTTCACCAATAATAGGAAACATACTATCCTGTTACAGCTTACAAACACAAATTATTTAAATGTCGGTAATTAAGCTAGTATTTTATTTTAATTTTTGAATTTGGGTACAGTTCATTTTAAATCACCCTGTATATACGACAGTAATTTTAAGATAAACTAAAACAGCCACAACATTATTATTATAAAGTTGAATAGGTATTTAATGAAAACATCACATTCAAACAAAAAACAATTTATCTTTAACCAAAGACTTTGAACCTTCAGCGTTGTTTGCTACATTATCATGATATTATACAAAATTAAATAAAAGTGTAACAAAAATATATTGCAAAATATTGCACAGTGATAAACCATTTCTTTCTTACGCCTATAATATCTTTTTAAAATAAAAATTATCTTTAATTTAAGATGATTAGGCCCACTTTACGTGTATATTGACTTCAGATGGGACTAAAAAGAATCTACCCGATATTATACTTTAATTTATAAACACACGAGCGTCAACAAATGAATACATTAACGTTTGGAATGATGTAAAAAAACTAGTGCTATAATAATTGTTATTGATTTTATTAATAATAATAATAATAATAATAATAATAATAATAATAATATAATAATATTATTATTATTATTATTATTATTATTATTATTATTATTAATTATTATTATTATTATTATTATCCTTATAAAATAACAATTATTTTTAATTTAAGATGATTAGGCCCACTTTACGTGTATATTGACTTCAGATGGGACAAAAAAGAATCTACCCGATATTATACTTTAATTTATAAAAACACGAGCGTCAACAATTGAATATATTAACGTTTGGAATGATGTAAAAACAAATGCTATAATAATTGTTATTGATTTTACTTAATAATAATAATACTAATACTAATGCTAATACTAATAATAATACTAATATATAATATATATATATTAATAATAATATTACTACTACTACTACTACTACTACTACTACTACTACTACTACTACTACTACTAAATAATAATAATAACACTAATAACAATAATAATAATGATAATGGACATTTATAAGCGCACAAAACAAAGAGTCGGCCTCGTATCCATAGGCTGTTCCCTTGTGGCGTGTGCCCTTGTTCCGTGTTTACTTTTTCCCATGTGACCTGCCACACAGACAACCTATGGATACGGCCACTAAGCAAAACAAAGGTTCGTTGTCTGTGTGGTAGGTCACATGGGAAAAAGTAAACACGGAACAAGGGCACACGCCACAAGGGAACAGCCTATGGATACGAGGCCTTAAGCGCTGCACAAAAGGAAAAATACAGTAACTGCAAACATCTTAAAAACTATACAAGCATAAAAACCATCAAATACATAATCTTAATCTACAGCAGATACAAACCCTCTTCCCGAGAGTGTGCATTGTTTTATAGTTACGTGTGTATTATACATTTGCAGTGGCGAAGCCAGCTTTCTTGATCAGATGAGGCAAAATAAATATTTCGGGTGCAAAGCCGAAAAACATTTCCCGGTTGCATCATTTTGACCCGGTATTATCGGTGGGATATAATACATTAAGGTTATTAATTATTTTAAACTGTTGTGATTTGGTAGTTCACAGCATCTTACGAATGGTAGTGAGCTTTGGCAAAAACTGCACTGCTCAATTATAGCGAGCGTGTAGAAGAATTAAAATATCACAGATACACTTTTATAGGTGCTGAGGTTCTTGAGTTACGTTGTAAAGAGGGCTGAAACAACAACACTTTTGTAAAACGTACATAACTCATTAACAACAATAAATTAAGCAAGTTTGCAAAGTATAGGGCCTACGATTTGTAGAATGAACTTTTGCAAAACATCAAGGCGTTAATTTTCAATAATATATTGATATAGATAATGAAAATCGATTTTTAGGTTGCTTCGACCAACAATACCTTGTCTACCTAGCTTAACCGAGTTTTTTTAGAAAGACTGCATGTAAAGTTTTCGAGTTCCAAAAAAGGGCTTTATTGGGACACTGTGCGCGAAAATGTGGTATTTTTCGAGTTCCAAAAAAGGGCATGTAAAGTTTTCGAGTTCCAAAACGGGCTTTATTGGGATATTGTGCGCGAAAATGTGGTATTTTAGATTTATATATTTTGGCCATGATCGATGTGAATTTTTCTGGAAAAATTGCTCCTTGCCCCTTTTCTTTTCCTTCCCGATTTTCTCTTTCATTTTTTTGTGGGGGAGGCACTTCTTGTTTTCAATTTTTGTTGGGTGGGTGGGGGTGGGGGCTCTACCCCATCTGCTCCCCAGCTGGCTACGCTACTGATTTGTGTATAGCGGTGCATTACAAGTTTTTAATTATGATATAATTATTTGTACTATGGCTATATATTTAGCATATTATTTTGAATATTCTCTGATGTCGTTTTACTCTGCATGGACAGCTCCGATGAATAATCGGGATGAACTCAATGAAATGGCATTGTCCCAACTGCTTTCATTTCATACGAAAATATAATTAATTGAAGCACTAGGCCTAATCAAAGAACGACGCATTTGCTAGCAGGATTCATACGGTTGCCCGTTGAACACTTAAAAGCTTCAGAAAAAGCTGCTGAATTCTGCATCATGCCTTCAACTCTGTAAAACGTTGAAAAAATAAACATAACATCACATAAACACAGTAATATAGAAAGAAAGAACGAAAGAACGAACGAACGAACGATAGAAAGAAAGAAAGAAAGAAAGAAAGAAAGAAAGAAAGAAAGAAAGAAAGAAAGAAAGAAAGAAAGAAAGAAAGAAAGAAAGAAAGAAAGAAAGAAAACTTTTCGATTTTTCTTCCAAAGTGATAATATGCAATCAGTATGAAAGTTCCCAATACATTTGGACGCGAAAAACATTGGAAATTTGCAAAGAAACAACATCATAAACTTCACCTCTATCACTCAAAATATCTCCCACTTTTTGTATTAGGACGCCGAGTGCGGTCTCAGAGTTAGTCTCCTACGCAGCCAGTTTGGTTATGCTCAGGGAGCGTAATCAAACTGGCTTCGTAGGAGATTAAGATTTGCGATCGTTCCGACATATTATCATAATCTGAAATACAGCGTGTCCCAAAAGTAACTTAACATTGTGAATTTGCCCTATATCAAATATTTCCTACTTCATACTTAAATGGAGAACATATTCACATAGATTGATCTTTTAGAATTATTCTGATACCAAAAACAGCATTATTGATGACTCCTTGACATTACTGTGCGACTGTACATACATGTATGTACGTGTGCATCAAACCCACAAAAGCAAGCTTTTGTGGGTTTGTGAATGATGTGCTTCCCTCAACAATAAAGTTGGTTCACTCACTGCAAACGCTACATTAAGGTTTGAACATTCATGGATAACATGGCCTATAGAGTAAGCGTGACTGCTGTTTTAGATTATAATTAGGATATATTGACAATATTAAACTTTACTTTAAAACAGTTGAAGTGAAGATGAATTTCCTTTAGATCAACGGATTCATGTTTTTTTGCCGAGACAAAGTCGGACAAACTCACTCAAGCAAAGTTTAGGGAACATTTTAATCTAAATCATTCACCCAGCCGAAATACAATCCAGCAACTAGTGCAGGAATTCCTATCAACTGGATCTGTTCATAATCTACCTCGGGCAGGACGTGGAAGAATAGGAAGATCGGCTACAAACATTGATGTCATATGAAGAGTGGTGGCGAAAAACCCAAGACGATAAGTACGTCGACTTTCAATGGAAAACAACGTACCGCGTACAACTGTTCATCGAGTCCTCAGAAAAAAAACTTAAGCAGTTTCAATATAAAATCCAGATAAAACAGAAAATGAAGATTACCAATTGAAAACAAACAAACAATCAAACAAACATAGCAAAATTAGACAAAACAGATTTGAAAACGATAACACGTTTATCGTGTTATCACGTATCAAATGACGAAACTTATTTTGCGTTTATAAAAGTGGGTTTTACGGTACGGTAGATATCCGTTAATTTCATACCAAAGGGTCATGACCACATAGGCATGTTTGGTATCATAACATTTCTAAAAGAATTATCTACATACTGTGCTATTTTTGTAACAACACTATTAACACAACGCAAGTTATGGCCAATTCACAATGTTAAGTTACTTTTGGGACACCCTGTATTATGCATTGATGTCGGACCCAGAGCGGACCAACAGAAAATCATCCCGTTTTACTACAAATAGGGTGAATTTGCTCATATAGATGTATAAAGTTGGAACATGTGTAAGTATTACAAATATGCCAAAAAAATCGGTTAAAAAATAAAGGTATATGTTCTGAAAAAAAGATCGAAGGTCTACATTAAGGCTTTAATGAAAATTTAAAACTTTCATTATTTGTTACAACATTTTTACCGTATCCCGAAAAGTCTAGTAAAATAATATTGTTGTAATGTAAAAGTTCTATGGCAGCTCACCTAAATCTTCCTGGCGTTACGTTTTCAAATTCATCTGCGTAATCATAACTGTATTTTTCACACCATAGCTGCAATGAAAAAACATATATTTCGGATAAATTTAATGACATATGTTGCTTTAATTAAATTTGGCTTAACTTCGATAAAAGGAACTTTTGGTTGAATGAATGAACACTAGATTTATCATTGAAATGACTGATGTTTCTTTTTGATAAAATAAATTAGAATAAAAAAACGTCACAAACAAATGTCAATGCACAAAAAAAACCCTCTTTTATGCATGAAATTTCGTAAGTGGTTATATTTCTCACTGAACCATAAAACATGTTTTGAATGTGTGAAACATAAATCATGAACCTCGTAACACGAAAATGATAAAAAGTAGCAAACAAATAAAATAATAACAACTTAAAAAAACAGCTTCCTTTCGGTAAGCATGCAGCATAGTTTGTGAGAAATAATTATAGAAAAAGTTAATTAATTTATCAAATAGTTTTTGGCTTATGACAAAATATCTTCAGGGACTTTATACCTCTTGTGTCTTCCATTGGTGTACCGTATATTATCTTACCCTTTCAAGAATCCGTTGCAACATAAACATATTCTGCAAATCTGGATGTGCTCTGTTCATTGAGGTACTTTTTGTCACTATTGCCCCATGTTGATAGCAAATCAGTACAGAAAATTGAGATGGAAGAACTGAATTGTGGGAAGTGTAAGATATCTTCTTTGAGTCGAGATAATGGGTATATTTGCAATCTTGTTCATTTCCTAAGCATTACACTGTAAAAACAGTGTTTAGAAAGTGGTGGCAAGAATGTGTTTAGAAACGTTATGTTTAGAATATGGATGTCAGATGTTTAGAAATTTTACACCATCACTGACCAATGTTGAGAAATTTGACACATGTTTAGTATAGCTTTTAAACATGTTTACAAAGTGGTGACAAAATTGTGTTTAGAAAAGTGTTTAATCGCTAAACACTGTTTTTACAGTGTAGTTCTTACCTGAGCATTATTGAGAAAGAAGAGTTGTTGCTGTGTTAGATCGAGCCCAGTTAATGTCATCAACTTATCACTCTCAGTTAGTTGCTTTATGAAGTACTGAAAAATACACACAAAACAACAACAAAACAACAACCGGTATACACAATTATTACATGGAAATACAGAACAGAGCCTCACATCATTGCATATGGAGATGAAGAAAAAGACGACGACGAAGATTATAAAATAATATTGAAGAAGGAAAAGAAGAAGAAAAAGACGAAGAAAAAGAAAACGAAGAAGAAGCAGAAGACGATGAAGAACATGAAGGAGAAGAAGAAGAAGAAGATGATGATGATGATGATGATGATGATGATGATGATGATGATGATGATGATGATGATGATGATGATGATGATGAAGAAGAAGACGGAGGAGAATAAGTAGAAGGAGAAGTCAGCAAGCTGAATAGCAAGCCAGCTCTCTTTCTGTAGAGACGCTATATTTTTGGTTCTGTAATTTTGATATTTTGCTTGCTACCTAGATTTAATTATTTGCTATAATATGATTTGATTATTTTTATGCTTGATCACTTGTGACTATAGATTCAATTCTTTGCTGTATATATATTTTTGTTATTTGTCCCTGAGGAAGGGCAGTGTATCTGCTCGAAACGTCGGTTGTAATTTTGTTAACTTTGTCTACTATCCCTGTGGTTTTGGATTTTTACTAGTGCAGTAATAGTGTACACCATTCTGGTTTACATATTGCATTAGTTTTTATCTTGTCTTTATCTTATTCCCCACACCAAGTTGGTATACCTGGCTCGAATCTTTCTAGGAGGAGAAGGAGAATGATGAGGAGAAGTTGAAGATGAAGAAGAAGACAAAAACGACGAAAAGGAAGAAGAAGAAAGAAAAGGGGGAAACGAAGTAGAAGGCGAAGGAGAAGAAGAAATCATGTGTGTAACAAGCAGCTGAAATCGCATTGCTATCTTCAGTAGATAGAATCCGTGTATAAGATACTGAGTCGTATGAGCAAATGTCAATATAGTATTTTACTTGATCAGAAAAAAGGCAGTGATGTATATACTAACAAGCCAAAAAAAATCAAACAAGACGAAACAGATGGAGTGCAAAAATATCAGATGTGAATATCTATCAATGGTACACAAATTAATACAAATCAGCGTTTTATGCTTAAATGTAATAGCCAGAGTATAAAAATGGGCAAGGGACATCGGAGAAGTCTACATGAGGGAGGAGAGTTCCCCTGTGGAAGGGAGAGTTCCCCCGTGGAAGATATTTCCAAAATATTCCGAAGGGGGAGTCGAGTAGACTATAAAAGGATTAGACCAATGAAAAATTACCTGTTGCAACTTGTAGGCCAGCATTGTCAGCGATTATATCGGCTTCATCACCAAGGGGCTGAAATTATAGGTAAAAACAAATGCCATTAAATTTAAAGGAATACGTATATACTTTTGAAAATGTTATTTAATTTTAAAACTGCTCAAAACTTTTTGAAAACCACTATCATGATTGCATTATTCACTGCAGTGTTTAGAAATCGAGGACAGAAATGTTGTTTTAGGGGCGCACCATTAGATTTCCGGGGGGGGGGGGGCATGGGAGTTTTTCTGGGAAAAAAAACTTCGGCCACTAGTGAGACGAAAACAAATCTTCGTCCACTAGTGAGACGAAAAAAAAAAAATTTGACCTCACTGATGAGTAAAAAAAAAATTTGCCCCACCCAACTTTGTATAAAGGTATACATTAAAATTGAAAAATAAATACTTTTTTTTTTTGCTGCCTTAAGAGGCGAAAAAAAAAATTCTGCCGCCTTCGGCGGCGAAAAAAAAGTTCTGCTTGACCCAAACTCCCATGCCCCCCTAAGAATCTAATGGTGCGTCCCTTAGAAAGTTAAATGTCTAGCATTTAAACACGTTTAAAATGTTTAGATCCTAAACACATTGCATATGACTATGTGATTATGTGTTTAGATGTTTAATATCTAAACATTAAAGTGTTTAAATGCTAGACATTTAACTTTCTAAACACCAATCTGTCCTCGATTTTTAAACACTGTTTTAGCAGTGTTCCTCTGGCCATAAGTAGGCTATTCAGAAAAAGAATAGTTTGACCTACATGTGACACTCCATTCCCAAGTTAGGAGCAAAAAGGTCAATAAATGTTTCAACCTGTAGACTATTGAGTATTTTACCCAACATTCATTCAGATGGCTGTTGTCTAAATGTTGTGTAAAAATACCCAAGATTCTGGTGTGTACCCAACAGTGTGATGTAATGAAAATATAATATCTTAATATTCAAATAAATAAATAAATAAATAAATAAATAAATAAATAAATAAATAAATAAATAAATAAATAAATAAACAAATACTTACTGTTCTTCCATTCTCGGGCAATGAGAACTAAATAAATAAATAAATAAATAAATAAATAAATAAATAAATAAATAAATAAATAAATAAATAAATAAATAAACAAACAAATACTTACTGTTCTTCCATTCTCGGGCAATGAAAACTGACCATACTGCTTCCATAAGCAGCTCGCGGCTCCACCTAGAAATATAGGGGAGAAAACCTAAACCTCGTGAATTTGTGTAACATGTTCTTCTGCATGAAGTAATCCAACAGAAACAGGTCACAGATCATAAAGACACTTAAAAAAAAATTCCAAAAAAAATTAAAAAAATGATGAGGAGGACGTGGCTAATTAGCATGTATGAATATGATCTGATACTGTCTGAAATATAGAAGAAAATTAATGTTTAGGCCTATATACATAACGTTATATAATTTTGTAATTTACCTCAAAACTATGTAACATTTACCAAATTATGTAATATTTTAATTAATTTGAGACAATTTTACCTAATTTGGTAAATATTATATAGATTTGAGGTAAACTTTTATGAGGTTCTACCCAGCTAACAATTTTTCGTTGTTACAACGTTTTTTAAAAGTTATGTAAAGTCGTAAAAATGTAATATATGGACGTTGTAAGTACGTAAATCTGTGAACTCGTATTCGTGTAGTGACAACGTTATTCCCGAACGTTAATGTAACATCATTATGACGTTGTTTCGACGTCAAGTTGTGAATGTCGAAACAACGTCACTATGACGTTATATCAACGTTCGAAAATTATAACACGAATACGAGTTCACAAATTAACGTAATAACGACATCCGTAGATTACGTTGTATCGGGGTCAGACCATGATATTTATACGGCGTTGTAATAACGTGCTTTATACGTCAAAACAACGTCATAAATTTGCGTTCTAACGACGTCCGTAGTTGACGTTGTATCTGAGCCCTTTCATGACTTTTAAACCACGTTTTAACCACGTGCATTATACGTCGAGATAACGTGATTATGACATTATATTAACATCCGGCAACATTGATGCTCAATCCCAAAAAGGGAGAGCGTATAAAAATTCAAAGTTTAGAACTTCAGGAATAGAAGTCGTTATTAGAGTTTCATGCCTAAGGCTGAGTTCACATAGAAGTATACGGTATACGGTATTCGCTATACGAAATACGCTCATTCGATCAGGCTGAGTTCATATAGGAGTATACTATGTGAACTCAGCCTGATCGAATGAGCGTATTTCGTATAGCGAACAGCGAGTATGTCAGTTTACCCATTTTCTTCGTCTTATCAAATGCTTGTAACTTTACTTCTTGAGGTCACATTGCATTCAATGAGGTGTCATAATGTGCAGAATTAGATAGTGCATCTATTAAAAAATGAATTTACCCACATATGGTTTAGGTTTTAAAATTTGGACGGTATACGCTGCACTAAAATCGAACACGCGCGATTCCCACTATACTATACTAAACGCAGGTATACGCCTTTTCGAATAGCTCTTATGTGACCCGGTACTATGAAATTACTGGCTCGATTTAAGCTATACGCGTCCACCTGCAAAACATGCATCGTATACCCGAATAGTATACTTCTATGCGATCGTAGCCTTATGTGACCCGGTACTATGAAATTGCCTTGCTCGATTTAAGCTATACGCGTGAACCTGCAAAACGTGCACCGTATACCCGAATAGTATACTTCTATGTGAACGCAGCCTGAAGGCGATCGTCAGACGACACGATGGAGACAATTCGGCTGGACAACAATCTCCTTGGAATGGAAGAATTTACATTCCATGGTGTCAACATCTAAACTATTTTTCAGATACGTATTTTGTAACGTTTTCTGAACGTATTATTCAAACGTTGTGACCAGGTCTGGTCAAACATTTCATCAACGTCGAAACAACGTCATTACAACGTCATAATGATGTTATATCAACGTCGAAAATAACGTTGTCACTACACGAATACGAGTTCACAGATTTACGTGTTTACAACGTAAATGACAACCTAAGTCCAACGTAAGCGAACGTCGTGAATACGTAGTGTGTTAGCTGGGTATATACTTACATAACGTTATGTAAACATTTCTCTGTGTGTAACACTGGATATGGTAGAGGAAATAGAGAAACTACATGAATTGAAATTTAGATACGGGGGAATTTAAGAAACACCACGAGTTGAAATTTGGACACGTTTAGAGAAACACTGTGATTTAAAATGACGAAAAATACCCAGATCATCACGTCAGTAATATAACGTTATATTTTCAGTACAATGTGAATAAACAACTGATGACTATATCAGCTTACAATTATTGTACCTCATAATTAAGTGATCCAACTAGCATATATCGTAAATTAGGAGGGGGTATGGGGGATAAATCTCCCAATATATTGATAGCACAGGGGGGTAGTCCATACAATCATCCCCCCTCATGTTGATGCCGCTTATGTGTGTTTTGGATCACATTAACAACACATTTGACCATTTTAGGTTAAAAATTGCACATTTTCGCGCGCTTCGTTCGCACTTGTACCAAAAGACTATAGATTCTCTATACTTCAGATTTTTTCGCACCCCCCCATGTCGAAAAGAAATCTACACTATTGCCAACCAGATCGAATGCGGCAATTGTATGAATCTAGATACAGTGAGTCATGAAGGTGTCAATAAAAGAGTTAAGAACCGCTATAAACGTGTTATATACACTGCAAAAATCGTGTTTAGAAATTCAACACTTTTCTTGCACCACGTTTCTAATATGTTTGATTCTTAAAGACCAACATATGAAAAGGTTTGACTACAAAAACGATTCTCTTATAAATACATCTACGCATAGTTTCCACCTCGATACACCCGGGCACACAGATATTTCCAGCGAGTCTAGCCTACGCAGTCTGTGTTATAATATATGGTTGAGTGCATAGCATCATAAGAGCTGCTGTGTGAGATCTAGTGGAAAATAGGATTCTGTAATTGGTTTTTGTCAAAAGCTCAAGTGGTCCCTTCATCCGATCAGAATTTGTTTATATCAAACGAAAGCTAACATTTCCCCCTAAAAACATTTTCCCCCATTAGGTCAACAGATAACGCAATTCAATGTTATAGCAAGGCGAATGTGGTAAATCTGTTGAAAACTACACTGCAAAAAAAAGTGTTCAACATTAGAACACCACCTGTGCAAAATTTGACACACTGTATTCAATTTCATAATGCTTGGTGTTCGTAACCATAATGCTTAGTGTTCATAACATAATGTCAGAGGAAACTTTTAAACATATAGTGTTTGAAGTGTTCAGCATTAGAACACCACCTGTTCAAATTTTGACATACTGTATTCAATTTCAGAATGCTTAGTGTCCGTAACATAATGTCAGAGGATACTTTTAACACATAGCGTTTGAAATGTTCAGGATTAGAACACCACCTGTTCAAATTCGACATAGGCCTATTTGACATACTGCATTCAATTTTGTAATGCTTAGTGTTCGTAACATAATGCCAGAGGAAACTTTTAAACACATAGTGTTTGATTATTCACTAAATGTTCATAAAATGAACACTGTATGTTTAATCTACAATTTTCACAACACTATATATAGGCATATATAGCATAAAATGCTCGCCTGATTGTAAAACCATTTTATGGAGATCATCAGTTGCTCTCATTTTATTTTACACAGGCCTGCAGCTTGCACGGAATGAAAGAACATTGAACATGTTGAACATTTTGCGGTTTATAGAAAAATACCTGACAATAGGCCTATTATAGGGGTAGACTTTCGTCGAAGATTGAAATTTAGGCATATACCGTAGGCCTACAATCCAAATAACTCTGGGTGCACGCCCATAAAATCGTGTTGTAGGCCTACAGGTGTTCACAACTTTTACACTGAATGAACATGTAATGTGTTCGTTTTGAACACTGTATGTATGTAGCCTATATTTACCACGTGCTGGGCCACGCATGCGTCGTTGCACCGTATAATAGAACAGACGATGTCATAGGAGTGAGAAACCGCGATTTGGACGGGGATTTGGAGGTGAGATTTTACCCACAAAATACCATTCTATTTAAAAACAAATATATCGAACGTGTTCTCCACATATCATAGAACAATGAGACTAAAAATGTAAATTCATCGTTTTTGTATTGCGTGGTTTAGTGCATTTTAATGAATGCGTAGTAAGCTTATCAATCATGACCATGCAGTCACATGGTCAGACAGTCATGACAGTGTGCAAATCTGCAATTTGATATAATGTGAATTATACTGTAGGCCTAAACCTCTGACGAGTGTGTCCTGGTCAGTACGCGGGTCGATTTCATGCCATGGCATGCCTGATGGATGTAGGGCCTAATTGCGATGTTGCACTCGTCAAACATGCATAGGCCTATAGTTTGGTGTAATTTACTACTGAGTCTGTTGTTACAATTAAATTTCGGACAAAGGTGTACATTTATACATTGACCCATTGTACCTTGCTTTGCGTAACCGTATTGCATCCCTTTTTGTAACACTTAATGAACATATGTAGGCCTAAGTGTCATATGTTCCAGACTAGAACACTAAGTGTATGACATTTGTGAACACATCTCGGTGTTCAAAGATTAGAACACAAGTGTTCTAAATGATAGAACACAAGTGTTCTAAAGCTGAACACATTTGATTTTGAACATGTAAATGTGTTCTTAAAGTGTTACATGGCATTGAACATGTAAATGTGTTAGGATTTGGAACACTTTGTGTTCAAAGTTTTAACATTAGGTGTTCAAAACATGAACACACCATGTTCACAAAATGACGACAATATGTTAACATCAAGTGTTCAAAAGGTGAACACACGTGTTCACGAATTATACTGTTGTGTTAAAGTCTGGAACACTTGGTGTTCACAATCAGTACACTTTTATATGTTCAATAAGTGTTACAATTTTTAGTGTTCTAATTCAGAACACTTTTTTTTTGCAGTGTACCTATCCAAGCACATTTTTTTGACCAAAATGTAGCTTTTAAAAGTCAAAACCTCAAGTGGTCCTTACAATATTTTTCAAATTTTATGTCATTAAATGAAAGAGCACATTTATATTGTCTCATTTTAATGAGCAATGGCCAATTCTGTTTAAATTGCAAATCTTGTGCAAAAGGTTACTATTTTCGCCTGTTTTGTCATACGGTTGTAAATTCAATGAACTATATGACTTTGTTAAAGAGCGGTTACAAATTGATGTGTCAAATTTCAAGACATCATAAGCACATGGCATCAAATTCCTAAATATGTGTAGATTTTAAACATGTTATAAAAACGTGGTGCTAGATGTGTTTAGAAAATTGTATTATTTCTAAACCCACTTTTTGCAGTGTGTTAATACAACGATTCCTTACTTTTACGTACTATAAAGTATAAAAATAAACGCGTTCAGTATGTTAAGAAGTATTAATATTCCATATTAAAATATGGAATATTTTTTCGCAAAATTCCAAGACTGGTCTGGTAGGGGTCTGCATAAACCGCACGGGCTAAAAAACTAATTAGGGTGTGTCGGTAGATGGTTAAAATAATTGTTTGACAGAAAATGTACTTTCCATTAGTTTACATTATGGCGCTCATAATGTAGTGAATTAGCCTAAAATGGCGGATTTAGGGCAACTGAATTTGATTTTTGTGGGGGTAAAATTTCTGAATTTGAGCAACGTTATTATGATATTATCAAATTTATTGAGGTTTGAGGCGGTATTTACTGAGCCTAAATACCAATAAGTGTTCGTCAGAACTGAAATGCACTTGTAATCTAACAGTTTTGAAAATGGGAGGAGCTTTAAAAATATGGCTCTTAAAAGTGGTACGCACTCAGGAAGCCTAAGTGGCCCCCTTGGGCAAAATGTTATAAACGTATTGTGCACAAAGAAATAGCATGAGTTCATTTGACAACACGGAATCCACGTAGTAGTTTTGTACCGTAAGTTTATAATATTTGACCCAGTGTAGTGTAGTCCCCAGAGGGGGTTCCCATGCACCGAGTGCTTTTTTTCTAACTTACATTTTTGTAATCCTGAAGGTGTCTAGTAAATGAATTTTGATGTTCCCAAAATTAAATATTGTCCCATGGGGTTCATTTGGCGGCCATCTTGGATTCCGACAAAATTCAATTAAATTGACATAATTTTTGAACTAGACATCATAGGAAGACAAATGACCCCATTTTTCGGGATAATGTGGACATGAGCAATCAACTAAAAGGTTTATTTTCATGATTTAAACATGTTGGATACATTAAAATGCAAAATATTATGTCCCATGGCGTTCATTTGGCGGCCATCTTGGATTCCGACAAAATTCAATGAAATTGACATAACTTTTGAACTAGACATCATAGGAAGACAAATGACCCCATTTTTCGGGGTAATGTGGACATGAGCAATCAATAAAAAGGGTTATTTTCATGTTGGATACATTAAAATGCAAAATATTACTACAAATAGCATCTTCAAGGCATACTCGTCTGTATAATGGGAGCTCTTTTTGGTACATTGAGAAGGATATTTTGATGTTATTGATTTATTTACTGTTTTCTCTTCTAGGTGCATGACTTAACTTATTATTAGCTAGAACTGGTGTTAGTGAACTAAAAATCGTAGCATAGTAATAGTGAAGTGGTGGATAATCATGCCAAAACGCAAGGGTGATAAAGGTACCGAGTCAGACTCACTGCAGAAACGTCCACCTGTAAATTGTATTTTACATGTGAGTGGTATTGAGCATCTAGATTATACACCGCTCAGTAAAGTAAGGGGCTCCGCCACTGACAAGCTGGCTCAGCTACATGACATTTGCGACAAAAGACACATTGAACCTCATGATTCACCCTATCACATGGATGGTGTCTGTAACCACATTCCGGAGAGTCTTGCTGGTGCAGATCTATATAGAAACAATTATCATCGAGGCTGCTACCAAAACTTTACTGAAAATCATTATCGTTTGAAATGTAGTGCAGGAACTAATGAATCTTCAACATCACAATCCTCTCGTAACCGTAAATTACAATTATCAACTGTCATGCGACTGTTCCTCCAAAATGTATCTTTTGTGAAAGACTGGAAATGAAAGTGTCTGGAAAGACTGAGAGATGCATCAAATTCCCAGCATTCAAGGACAAAGACGGAGCATTTAAGGAGCATAATTGGAAACAGATTGAGCCTCGGGCACTAGAACTAGGACTACTTCGTCTACATAGCATGGTGCAAGGTGAGGACCTGTTTGCAAGAGAGGCGAATTTCCACTATTCCTGTCGCGATTCTTTCAACACGAAGTACACAACTTACCTGCGTGATGAAGCGAAAGCGACAATTGAAACAGAGCAGGATCGTAAAGCTGCTGCACATCTGCTGGCATTCACTGCTGTCCTTGATTTCATTCACGACCGAGTTGTTGGGCAGAAGGGGGTTATGTTACTTACATCGCTGAGTCTTCTGTACAATCATACAAGAGTTTGAAAGAAGTGGCTTCCCCAATCCAGAGTACAGAAGTGACAAGCTGAGAACCATAATATTCATGACTCAGGAAATTTGGGCCCGACTTGACTACAGGTATGAACAGAAGCCATGGTCTCGGGTATATCTACGCTCGTAGAGAGGGAAAGTCCGATCCTGGTTAGTAGTGGTATCAAACCCGGGTTTCACATCTTGTATCATTATCCCACCAGTGCTGTTCACCACGTTTGGCCCATGAATATTTGTCATTGTTTTGTTTAGATTGTCCCATTCGAGATGAAACACATCCTTTCCCTCGCCGGTAATGATCTGCGGAGTAAGGGATGTGGAAACCTCATCAAGATCCTTGGCCAGCACTGTCTCAAGTTCCAAGGCGAAGTTATATGTCTCAGTGTCACAGTTATATCCAGCTTACTGAGAATAGTGACAAGTTGTTTGCTTCTGTAGAGGTGCCGGATGATAGTGCAGAGCAGTATGTGCTTCGGTAGTTTCCAGTCACCGCGTCTGCGACAGAGATGCTGCCGCTGTAGACCAGGTTGTTGGTGATATACCCTTTGTCACCTAGATGAAATTTGGCATACATGTAGGCGATCGAGTCATGGATAATGTGGTTCTCAAGTAGGACCTTCAGCTTCTCATTTGCCTCTCTTGCAAAGAGGTCCTCACCTAGCACCATGCTATGTAGACGATGTAGTCCTAGTTCTAGTGCCCGAGGCTCAATCTGTTTCCAAGTAGGCTCCTTAAATGCTCCGTATTTGTCCTTGAATACTGGGAATTTGATGCGTCTCTCAGTCTTTCCTGACACTTTAATTTCTAAAAAAACTAAACTCTAAAAAGATACATTCTGGAGGGAACAGTCGCATGACAGTTGATAATTGTAATTTACGGTTACGAGAGGATTGTGATGTTGAAGATTCATTAGTTCCTGCACTACATTTCAAACGATATTGATTTTCAGTAAAGTTTTGGTAGCAGCCTCGATGATATCCAATTGTTTCTATATAAATCTGCACCAGCAAGACTCTCCGGAATGTGATTACAGACATCATCCATGCGATAGGGTGAATCAAGAGGTTCAATGTGTCTTTTGTCGCAAATGTCATGTAGCTGAGCCAGCTTGTCAGTGGCGGAGCCCCTTACTTTACTGAGCGGCGTATAATCTAGATGCTCAATACCCCTCACATGTAAAATACAATTTACAGGTGGACGTTTCTGCAGTGAGTCTGACTCGGTACCTTTATCACCCTTGCGTTTTGGCATGATTATCCACCACTTCACTATTACTATGCTACGATTTTTAGTTCACTAACACCAGTTCTAGCTAATAATAAGTTAAGTCATGCACCTAGAAGAGAAAATAGTAAATAAGTCAATAACATCAAAATATCCTTCTCAATGTACCAAAAAGAGAAGATACTATTTTTAGTAATATTTTGCATTTTAATGTATCCAACATGTTTAAATCATGAAAATAACCCTTTTAATTGATTGCTCATGTCCATATTATCCCGAAAAATGGGGTCATTTGTCTTCCTATGATGTCTAGTTCAAAAGTTATGTCAATTTCATTGAATTTTGTCAGAATCCAAGATGGCCGCCAAATGAACGCCATGGGACATAATATTTTGCATTTTAATGTATCCAACATGTTTAAATCATGAAAATAAACCTTTTAATTGATTGCTCATGTCCACATTATCCCGAAAAATGGGGTCATTTGTCTTCCTATGATGTCTAGTTCAAAAGTTATGTCAATTTAATTGAATTTTGTCGGAATCCAAGATGGCCGCCAAATGAACCCCATGGGACAATATTTAATTTTGGGAACATCAAAATTCATTTACTAGACACCTTCAGGATTACAAAATGTAAGTTAGAAAAAAAAGCACTCGGTGCATGGGAACCCCCTCTGGGGACTACACTAAGTGGGACCATTCAAACTTTCTGAGTACGTACCACTTTTAAGAGCCCTGTTTTTAAGCTCCTCCCATGTTCAAAAAATTGGAACATTGCAAGTGTATTTCAGCTGTGATGAATGCCAATTGCTCACGAAGTTTACGAAATATCACCTCAAACACCTATAAATTTGATAATAACTGAAAAATGTTGCATAAAGTCCGAAATTGTGTCCCCTACAAAGCTCAAATTTAGCCTCCTTAAATCCGTCATTTTAGGCAAATTCACTACATTATGAGCACCATTATGTGAACTTATGGAAAGCACATTATCTATCAAACAATTATTTTATACCATCTCCCGACACACCTTAATTAATATTTAGCCCGTGTGGTTTATGCAGACTCCGTCCAGACCAGTCATGGAATTTGTGAAAAAATATTCCATATTAAATGTCAAGTCTGTAGTATAAATGGCCATTCTTTGAAATCTCCAATACATGTAGCTTAAAATTAAAGAATCCATGTATATCAATAGTATACTTATAAAGTGTAATACAAACTTTTTTAATGCAACAAATTGCTCAAAATGAAGAAAATGGGTCAATTTGGGGTCAAACTGCCCAAAATTCAAAGATCATAGATTACTGGGGAAATTCGCTTAAATATTAGTATAAATGGCCATTGCCATGGCAATTGCCTTCCCTCCTAATACATGTAACTTAAAATTAAAGAATCCATATATCAATGATATACTCATTAAGTGTAATACAAACTTTTTTAATGTAACAAATTGCTCAAAAGTTGGGGTCAAACTGCCCAACATTCAAAGGTCATAGGTCACAGAAAAATGTTGTTGCTGTCATCTGGGATGAGGGAGGCAACAAAAGTTGGTATATTGGGTTTTACCTTGATGATAACGGGGACGAAACGCGAGGGACAAAACCTTGGAGTGGATCACCTGATGCGCGTTGGTACTGATACCGGAGATGAAAGTTAGCAGCGACCACATGGCACTGATGATGATATCTAGGACACTCAGAGGAGGCTTAAAGGCATTCCTACAATGCACTATGATTGGGAAATTTGATCAATATAACCTAATTTTAAAGGCAAAGTCCCCATTGCCACACACACAAAATGGTAATTTTAAAACTGCAGCCAACAAGCTAATAGTTGAGACTTAGGACTGATATTTGATTTTCTTACAGGAAACATTCATATTGTCCCACTGCATTAATTTTACTCCTAAGTCTCGATGTTATGAATGTTAAATAATAGGATGAAAACACCAGATATTTGCACACAATTCCAATGCAAGCCATGATCAACTGTACCACATGTGTACAAAAGCCAGACATACAAGGTCAGAAACCCCATTGGGTTGTGGGAATGTCTTTAAACATCCTCTGTAGGACACTATTATGCAGCAGTTTGAGATTGTGCCTGTGACACTTATAAGTTTCCGTAGCAACATAACAAGTAGTCATTTTTTTATATTATGTTTTTTTTGTGTAAATTTTACCTCATATTGTGGAGATGTCCTTAAAAATTTTACTCCCAAATAGCCAGTATTGGGGATAACAAATTTTCTTTCCCTCATCTTATTTTAACATATACCACTGTCACCGTAGAAGGTCAAGGGTCAATACACATGGCTTAGTTGGAGCTCTCCCATACTGACAGTGTAAAAAAAGAGATCAGGAAAAGAGAATTTATTATCCCTGATACTGGCTATTCCGTTTAAAATGTTTAGGTCATGTTCACATGATGAGGGAATTTGTCAAATGTTACTGGGGAAATTTGCTTTAAAATTAGTATATATGGCCGTTGCCATGGCGACTGCCTTCTCTTTGAATTATCCTAGCTCACAATTAAAGAAGCCTCATATAATCAGTAATATAAAGTGTAATACAAACTTTTGTAATGCAAGAAATTGCTAAAAATGTAAATACAATAAAATCCATTAAACTATCAAAATTGTATAAAAGTCATTTTTTACTTGATGTAACATATGTTGTGTCTCTATTTCGTTTTTCCAATTTATAGTGTTATGTAAGTTTTTACCTGCTGTCTAGCTTTTTCTGTAATTTAAATATGAGGTCTATGGGCCTGGTTCAAAATTTGGGTAAATAAGGTGCATTGGGTCAGAAATGGTCGTTACTCAACACATGAAGATTTGAGACTACTTCTAACTGCATAAATAGATTGATTGACCAACAAAAATGACAAAGTTATGGCTAAAATGTGATTTTCAGGGAAAATGTGGCCATTTTGGATTTTTGCTGTGCACATTCTTTTTTGAAACCCAGGCTTAACATTTTGTAATTTCATGTTGAGATAGGCCTAGGTTAAATAGAACATACAAAAACCTTATCCCGAAGCAAAACAAAACAAGTCCCATTTATAGCCCACTCCTAGCATTAAGTTCCACTCCCAGGTTTTCAGGGGAAAATGTGGCCATTTTGGATTTTTGCTGTGCACATTCTTTTTTGAAACCCAGGCTTAACATTTTGTAATTTCATGTTGAGATAGGCCTAGGTTAAATAGAACATACAAAAACCTTATCCCGAAGCAAAACAAAACAAGTCCCATTTATAGCCCACTCCTAGCATTAAGTTCCACCCCCAGGTTATTAGGATTAAGTACTTTGGGGTATGGGGCCCTACTAGGCCTAGTTCCTATAGCTTAAGTACTGATGCATGTGAAATGATTAAGAATCAGAATAGGAGCTTGTGATTTTCATAATAATCATAATACCACTAACATGTATGAATACGAGCTTGTGACATGAGGTATAAGGGGCTCATATTCAAGGAGCATTATCTACTGGCGATTTTACCAATATGCTGTAGAAGAGAAACACCTACCCCTGTACTAGATTTGCATTCTTAAATGTGGTTCTTAACTCCTCAATGGAATAACTGACTATTGGCTCAAGAAAAGGGACTGCTACAGTGAAAAAATCTTATATTTGATGTTGGCGTTATATACAGCATCATTATACCAATGTCACATATTGGGAAAATCCATGTTTGTGTTCTATGAAAAGTAAAAAAGTCTCCATGATTTTTATTGCATTATATGAATGACCTATGTACAGAGGTTCTCTCCTGTAATGAACAATTTGAGAAAGATTGAGGAACTCCTACAATGACGTCACAAAGTAGAGGGATATTTCACTTTTTTTTCAAAAGTTGTAAAATGTGAAATATGGGCCCCACCCTGTTCATAAATGGAACATCCCAATATAAACATTTGTTGTTTTATATTTTTTGATAAAGACAAAGGATGAAAGAAGATGTGTAGAAAAATTTACTTTCATAGATGCTTGTCTTAGGTGCCAAAAATTTGTTCAAAAATGGTATAAAACGGCATTTTACAAGTCAGGGAAATACGTGTTAGGGGGGCATATTTTAGGGGGCCCATATTTCCCAGGAGGGAGCATAGCAGATTTTTTTATACTGATTATTATGAACACTTATCCAAACTTATTAAATTGCCAAAATATGGTTGAAATTTGCTGACCCCCATCTTCCACCTTTTTCCCATGGCATCTGTATTTCTCAGAAAATCTCTCTTAAAACTTGTTTTTTAGAATGTATAAATGTCTACCCCCCCATTAGTGAATGTAGTTTGAATCGTACCTAAGTTATCGGCAGGTTCAGTGGCTAGAGTTAGTTTACTGGCAATGAGCGCTCCCAAGTTACCATAGTTCACGTACCTGAAAAAAAAAGAGAAAATAATCATGCCAATTTATTGGTCAATGACACACGACATGGACTATATTATTCCCCGTGTGTATATGGTCGAATCCAACGAAAAGTGTACACGGCATGTTCAGGGCCATAACTTAAAAGTATTAATCAATTGGCATTCGTTTTTGTATTGTGTTTATTCGCCTTGATCATACGCTTCTCGCCATATATAATAAGACCCCTTCTGTGAAAAACTTAGACACAGAGACCCCAAAACATGCTATTTTTACCCATTTTTTCAAAATATTTCTTAAAGTATTTTAAAAACATCAAAATCATTTATGAAAAGAAGTCATTGGATTGAATCTAAATTGATTTCCTGAAAGGTGTGTATTCAAAGATTGCCTGTGCAATTTTTCACATATTTGTACATAATTATGAATTTTTTGTGATAATTTTTTGAGTGGTATTTTTTTACATTACCTACGAATACAATTTTTCATAGCACTAGATATATCTTTAAAAATGGAAATCACTAATAAATGCGCAATTGATACAAGCTTTGATATGTCCAATACTGAAATGCATTGCATTCGGACATCTTTATTATTGTGTTTAGCTGCCAGAAATTCTAAATGGCACAAAGGTAGGTTTGGTAAAAATATGCATTACCTCCGAATATATGTTAAAAGCTGCGCCATTTCCAGAAAGTGAGAGAATAGTAAACAATAGTTAAGCAATAGGTGCAGGGTAATACACTCTTTATTTCTACCAAGTTTCAATAGCCTGCGTTTAAATATTTCTGAGATGTCAACAATAAAAGCAAGTATTCGTAGGTAAATGTCGGTAACCGAATGTTACCTACGAATACAATTTGACATCATGACAGTATTGTGAAACACCGCCATTCATGCCAATGCCCATATTGGTACATAACGAAGGCCTGTGTGTTTGCTATCAAATCTTATGTCAATGAAAGTTGCGAATTCACATACATGCCCACCATGCAAAACTGAATACGGCTTAATTGGTGAAAAATATGTACTGAAATAGACGACGGTCTGCTCATTTGAAAGAAAATCAGATTCAAAGAAGATTAGAAGGGATAAATACTTGGATTTGTCAACTGTCATGTGTGCTTCATTTTAAATGTTTACCGACCTTCTGGTTTCTGAGTAATTTGTGTCCAAATTGATTTATTCGAAGGTAACTTTTGACGTTTTCGCTAAGGTTACCTACGAATACCATGGAAAAAACGACTGTTCTCATTGTCTCATGATCTAGACAACACATTGATGGACCCTGGTATAAAGCTAATTGTAGTTGCCCTCAAACGAAACGCCACAAGACGTAACTGACTCCAAGATGGACTTCACAAGTCTGCAACAACGGTTTTAAGCGATTTGTGTGCAATTAAGCAAATTAAAGTCACTTTAGTGCCTTTGTTTCTTACTTCAATCCTCTTTCAACCGCTGTGAACCGACATTATTAATACATGATAGGGTCTAAAGTATCAATAAACGCACAATTACATTCAAAGTGCTTTATAAAATGAAGTTTTGATTGCGATATCCACCAAAAGTCTAATTCTTACCTACAAATACTGAAATGTTACTTACGAATACAGCAAAATACATGCCATGTGTAATGAAGTGTCTCTACCAATGGAAATTAATTGTCAAAAACTTTAAGCGGTACCCCAGGACACTATTATTACCCATATACGGATTCATTCAACAATTATTTATTATGTAAAATTGCTGATTAACTACTTGTTTATCAAAATGAAGTGGTCAAAATCTTGCTAAAAGCATCAAAATTTTGATCTAAGGTAATAGCATTTATTCATTTGGACGTACCATCTGAAAGAGATCTAAAACTACCATTTTATTAATTCCGTACCATAATAGCAAAATTTAAACCTCTAAACTCAATATAGATATTGTTAAATCGCTCATGTTACCTACGAATACCGGGTTTCTTCACCTTTTCATTGTATAAAGCGTTAGGTGTATGCGTATAATTCCTAATATTCTTGAAAACATATATCCTACTCGTTCTTATACAATGTGTAAATTGATTCATACTCATTTGATAAATAAAATACAGAAACTGACCTAAACTTCATTTTCAAAAATAAACTAGCATAAATTGACTAAGATCATATTGATCGCGCTATAAAAATAAAAACAAATATTTTCTGGTTGAGCTAGCATTTTCCTGACACCCTGTGGTCTACATTACACGAAAAAAGCGTTAATGGGAATATTCCATTTGTTTTAGGTTGATTAGTATTGCGATAGTGAAAGCATTCTAGTGGTATTCGTAGGTAACATTGGTTTTGATATCACATTTACTATCACACGTCCTGGATTTATTTTTCAAGATTAGTAATGGCACTTTTGGTTCCTATAAGGCCAATATGTCATCAATCAATGGGCAAAAGGAAAAATTGTGGAGACATTTTTATTTCGGACTTTTATTTTTGGCCCGTGGACACTTTTGGTTGGATTCGACCATATCATGCTCATATTTTTGGGGGCGCCAAAAGCTTCTAATTTCACTCTTGCTAGATTTAGGCCTACTTCGCTATTGTTTTGCTAAAATTATGCCCAGCTTAGAAATAAAAGCACAATTTGCTTGGATTTTATTTTATTATTGTTTTCTGATATGCACGGGATAAAATCTTGTGCGTATATTCTTTGTTTAAAATACAAAATTAATGGACTTATAAAAACACCAAATAAATCGTGACCTTTGTACCGGGCTTAACCAGTTTACCGCCTCTTAGAACCCAATAGAAGGTGACCAACACTATGGACCGCAATAGCCTAATCTCAATGGCATAGTCCAATAACCTCAAATAAACAATCACAGTGCAAAATTTGACCTAACTTGCAGAGTAGGCCTATGAGTTTTTGTACCCAAAGTTTCAAAGTCATTCAATAAATGTACAAATGTATGTTGTATAGTTGTCCTTGGTACAGTGTATGAATAGGCATCTTATCAAGATCAAGATAGGGATAGTGACATAACAATTAACATGCTTATCTTACCAAGGTCTTATCTATCTGCATGGTGTAATTGAAAATTATGGTATATTATTGTTTTAAGGATGAAACAACTGGCCAAGTTCTTTTGCATGGAAATTAGAACAAATTACTATACAAGCTGTATCAAAAAGTTTGGTACCCAGCAGTTTTGATAGTTATTGAAAAGCCTGGTTCTTCCAATTGCAATATCGGGTCCCCCTTAAAATGATAAAATGATCAGACCATAAATCTTTTGTGACTGTTTATGGCATTAATCAACAAATTATGCGGATCCTAGATGTGTCGAGGATGTTACGTTTATGAACAAAACGTTACGTTTGTATTTTCAACATTGTTAATCATTGCTGTGTGTATGTTAACAAATGAAAGTTCTGTAATTTTTTTAAAATTCTTCAATGCTAAGTATTCTTTTGGATATCATCAAATTGTAAATCTCTAGTCAGATTTTTAGTGTGTTAACAACTATGTATCAAAAACGTTACGTTCATGTACAAAACATTAACGTTCTTATCTTGTAAACATTGTATACCCATAGCTACTTTTATGAAGAATGAATGTTCTGTAATTGTTTTTTTAATCCTTCATCTCTATTAGATTTTCAGTGTATTAGCAAGTAGAAGCAATATCATCACTACAATATGCCCCCAAAACAGAACTCCCCACCCCACATAATCGCAAATTGACATGACAGCTTCATTCCAATTCAATTTATTTCATCCAAAACGGTCCTGTGATACACCTTCCCCAATCAAACACATTTGCATTTGATCATCTTCTACTCTTCCCTGAGTAGATCATTATAATATCAAATCTAAACACCATGCCATGGAATTCACCATATCACGTCCAAACTCACATTGGGCGCCCCATTCCCTTTTTAAAGGAATTTTTATTATTCAAAAAGACTGATTTCAATACAATTTTAGCCTGTTTAGGGGTAATAAGGTGTATCGGTGGAGGGGTGGGGGGTCATGGTCATTGTATGGTGCAAATAAACTGAAACTGAATGAGAACAACAATGCAATTCAAATCATAGATGTTTAAGAAGTGTGACCTCAGACCAGCCAGCCAGCTAGCCAAGTTCATGAATTAGTGCCATGCCATTCACCGGTCAACTTTCATATTGCAACATCATCCCTATGTCAAAAAATAACTTCATAGGCTACAGACAGCTGTACGAATAATTGTCATGGGGAATGAGGTTAATATTCCACCCATTTCCTGGGTAAAGTCAAACACTACTGAATATAGTTTTATGAATTTTGTCATGGGGAGTGAGGTTAGTTTTTTAGTAGCCTGCAGATCCATTAGATACTCTGCATTATCCTGTAAAATAATTTTAATGAGGACGAAGCAAATGCATTTGGCTACTTCGTTTCAAAGTAGCCAATTTGGGTTCAAAGGACAAGGTCTTGACTGAATGTAATATCACCCAGGCTGAAGCCTGGGCGAAAAAAAAAGAGACCAATATGCCCGGTCCCCGCACTCCGTGCATCCGCGGGTATTCATGCATGCTTGTCGGTGAACTTTAAAAACACCCCCTTTGCATCTCATTTCGCGAAGTTTTTAGGGAAAATCACCCTTTTTTAGCGATTTCGCGAAATATTTGCCCTTCGAAATACCCCTATTTTCGCTAAAACACGAACGATATTTCTAATATTCCCTTTTCTGGCAAAAACGCGTAGGCTGCTCGATGAAAATACCCTTTTTTTCAATTTCGCGAACACGTGGTTTGAAAAAACACCCCTTTTTTGTGTGTTTCGCGAATCGCGTTTCTTCATCTGAAAACAACCCTTATTTCGCGAAATTTTCGACGAGCATGAATACCCGCGGATGCACGGAGTGCGGGGACCGGGCCAATATGTCGACGTATATTAATCGGATGGAGAGATCTGGGAGAGACCACTCTTGCTAGATTTAGGCCTACTTCGCTATTGTTTTGCTAAAATTATGCCCAGCTTAGAAATAAAAGCACAATTTGCTTGGATTTTATTTTATTATTGTTTTCTGATATGCACGGGATAAAATCTTGTGCGTATATTCTTTGTTTAAAATACAAAATTAATGGACTTATAAAAACACCAAATAAATCGTGACCTTTGTACCGGGCTTAACCAGTTTACCGCCTCTTAGAACCCAATAGAAGGTGACCAACACTATGGACCGCAATAGCCTAATCTCAATGGCATAGTCCAATAACCTCAAATAAACAATCACAGTGCAAAATTTGACCTAACTTGCAGAGTAGGCCTATGAGTTTTTGTACCCAAAGTTTCAAAGTCATTCAATAAATGTACAAATGTATGTTGTATAGTTGTCCTTGGTACAGTGTATGAATAGGCATCTTATCAAGATCAAGATAGGGATAGTGACATAACAATTAACATGCTTATCTTACCAAGGTCTTATCTATCTGCATGGTGTAATTGAAAATTATGGTATATTATTGTTTTAAGGATGAAACAACTGGCCAAGTTCTTTTGCATGGAAATTAGAACAAATTACTATACAAGCTGTATCAAAAGTTTGGTACCCAGCAGTTTTGATAGTTATTGAAAAGCCTGGTTCTTCCAATTGCAATATCGGGTCCCCCTTAAAATGATAAAATGATCAGACCATAAATCTTTTGTGACTGTTTATGGCATTAATCAACAAATTATGCGGATCCTAGATGTGTCGAGGATGTTACGTTTATGAACAAAACGTTACGTTTGTATTTTCAACATTGTTAATCATTGCTGTGTGTATGTTAACAAATGAAAGTTCTGTAATTTTTTTAAAATTCTTCAATGCTAAGTATTCTTTTGGATATCATCAAATTGTAAATCTCTAGTCAGATTTTTAGTGTGTTAACAACTATGTATCAAAAACGTTACGTTCATGTACAAAACATTAACGTTCTTATCTTGTAAACATTGTATACCCATAGCTACTTTTATGAAGAATGAATGTTCTGTAATTGTTTTTTTTAATCCTTCATCTCTATTAGATTTTCAGTGTATTAGCAAGTAGAAGCAATATCATCACTACAATATGCCCCCAAAACAGAACTCCCCACCCCACATAATCGCAAATTGACATGACAGCTTCATTCCAATTCAATTTATTTCATCCAAAACGGTCCTGTGATACACCTTCCCCAATCAAACACATTTGCATTTGATCATCTTCTACTCTTCCCTGAGTAGATCATTATAATATCAAATCTAAACACCATGCCATGGAATTCACCATATCACGTCCAAACTCACATTGGGCGCCCCATTCCCTTTTTAAAGGAATTTTTATTATTCAAAAAGACTGATTTCAATACAATTTTAGCCTGTTTAGGGGGTAATAAGGTGTATCGGTGGAGGGGTGGGGGTCATGGTCATTGTATGGTGCAAATAAACTGAAACTGAATGAGAACAACAATGCAATTCAAATCATAGATGTTTAAGAAGTGTGACCTCAGACCAGCCAGCCAGCTAGCCAAGTTCATGAATTAGTGCCATGCCATTCACCGGTCAACTTTCATATTGCAACATCATCCCTATGTCAAAAAATAACTTCATAGGCTACAGAACAGCTGTACGAATAATTGTCATGGGGAATGAGGTTAATATTCCACCCATTTCCTGGGTAAAGTCAAACACTACTGAATATAGTTTTATGAATTTTGTCATGGGGAGTGAGGTTAGTTTTTTAGTAGCCTGCAGATCCATTAGATACTCTGCATTATCCTGTAAAATAATTTTAATGAGGACGAAGCAAATGCATTTGGCTACTTCGTTTCAAAGTAGCCAATTTGGGTTCAAAGGACAAGGTCTTGACTGAATGTAATATCACCCAGGCTGAAGCCTGGGCAAAAAAAAAAGAGACCAATATGCCCGGTCCCCGCACTCCGTGCATCCGCGGGTATTCATGCATGCTTGTCGGTGAACTTTAAAAACACCCCCTTTTGCATCTCATTTCGCGAAGTTTTTAGGGGAAAATCACCCTTTTTTTAGCGATTTCGCGAAATATTTGCCCTTCGAAATACCCCTATTTTCGCTAAAACACGAACGATATTTCTAATATTCCCTTTTCTGGCAAAAACGCGTAGGCTGCTCGATGAAAATACCCTTTTTTTCAATTTCGCGAACACGTGGTTTGAAAAACACCCTTTTTGTGTGTTTCGCGAATCGCGTTTCTTCATCTGAAAACAACCCTTATTTCGCGAAATTTTCGACGAGCATGAATACCCGCGGATGCACGGAGTGCGGGGACCGGGCCAATATGTCGACGTATATTAATCGGATGGAGAGATCTGGGAGAGACCACTACGCAAGAAACAGAGGTGCAAGCGGCGGACACAACTGCATGATGGAGGCAGAGGGCAAGGGGACACGCAATCCTGAGCATGATCCTCCTGACCTCCTGTGATCCCTGTATCAGCGAAGTTTACTTATATCTTAAGCATAATTACCAAGGGTAGTCCTTACTGAAGACTGGTGGCTGGGTAATCCCAATATCTGCAGTAATGAGGTGGAAGGAAGGATGATATTTAAAAATAATATGACGACTTATGCGAAATAAATCAAAGTAATGATAAACCTTTTGCAGGATATGATATCATATTATTAAGAACATTTACTTTGACCCTGACGCGCAAAGTGGTTTGTGGCTATCGGAAAGGAAAGAAGGAACGAACAAACAAAGAAGTTGTGGTTTTTCCTACGGGTTTCGACCCATGACCCAAGAAGAAGAACAAAAATACGAAGAAAAAAATCAAGCGCAAGAACCAAGCAAACACAAAACGTTTTAAAGAAAACGTTGAAATGTCGGGTTATATAAAGGGTATAAAACGTATTAATAGCATTCAAAAACATTTTTTTAAACTTGATGCAAAACATTCTAAACAGAATGTTATTTATGTGTTGAAAAAAATATTTTGCAAAGTGTTTGCCCAAAATAATTGCAATAACGTTTTAAAAACATTTTCATCACCTTTATATAACCCAACATTTAGATGTTATTAAAACGTTTTGAATAAACGTTATATTAAAGAACATTTTGTGTTTGCTGGGAAGAAGAAGAAAGAAGAAGACAGAAGAGGAAAAGAAAGACAAAGATAAAGAAAGAAGAAGAATAACATCAAAAACAACAAAGAAAGAAACAACAACAACAACAATATAACAATAGTATCAATTATATTGGTTTGAAAAGTTTTTTTTCATCTTAAATTATTTGTTCTTACCTGGCGTGGCTCCCATCAGCCTGTGTAAGAAAATGAAGAGAAAGGAGAAAGAAATTGCCTCAAATTATATTAATTTTCTCACATATAGGTAAAAGCAGAAGTAGTCAACAAAAGCTTTTATTAAAAAAAATGTTTCCAGTGAGCCGGGGGCATTTCGTTTTTGGGAGCAATTTTACCACATTTCGTTTTTTTTGTTCTATTTAAGATATCCTGAAATAATACATTTTCAGGCAAAAAATGATGACACGTTTTTGTTTTAAAGATTTCGTTCTCATACATTTTGTGTACAAACAACATGAAATCACTAAATATCATGTGAAATCAATCTACGAGTATATTATTCTTAAGACTATCCAAATTTTGAGAAAAAAATTGACGGCGTCGCTCGCTGTGGTGCAACTCGCCTGCAAATCACATCACAGCAAAGTATCAAGTTCAAAAATATCAAAGATGTACACTATAGCTAATAACTACAGTAATACATTAAATCAGGCAAAATGATTTCCTCGTTATTTATGAGGAGTAAATTAAAAGCATGCATGGAAAACATGGAAAAGGAGGAAGAAAGAGATAAAATAATTCATGCGTCATATGATTTTAAAAACAGACCAATAATTATTCGGCATTCTGGACAAATTTCAATGAATTATAAAATAGGCCTATTTTATAGTTGTTATAACAAATCACCATACCTTTCTATGTCTTCTTCAGTGTTGTCAACACGTAATAATGCAACATTTTGTTGTATTCGGAAGGCAAGCACGGCCAGAAAATTCTGGAATATATCGGACCCTTCAGCTGGATATTCGAGCTATAAATAAGTGTATAATGGAACTATAAGAAGATATCTTTTAGAATGAGAACTAGGCTTTTACCCACGGTTTTGCCGCTCCCCTCAGAACAAAACATAACCGAAAAAATTTGAAAAACAGACTCTAAATTTTAGGACTCTCCCCTATCACAAAATCCTGCGGAAATGACGAGAGTGTGGATGCGACAATTCCATAATAGTTGAACTTGAAGTTGGTAGCCTTTGTAGACGAATCCAACGAGCCAAATCATGGTCAGGATTTGGTCGGCCATATTTGGGTACCCACATGCACCAAACAGGTGTTGTGAGTAGGCCTACCCAATTGGGTGGATTTCATCCTGACTTCCGTAGCTGGCTTCCAGGTTACAGGAAGGAGACTGGTAGGAACCTGCGAAACTCTAACCACCTGTCTTTACCCAAGGTGCGCACTCAAAGATATACGCGCGTAGTCCCATCCCATACATGGTTCAGCTGTGGAACAAGGATGCTTCAGGAGCAGGTCAATAATTTCTTGCTAGCTTGTTTGCAGTTATTTTTAGTTTGTATGTGATTTCGTTTTGGATTTCATGCTGATGTAAGATATATTTTGTGTTTTGTTGTTGCCAATTTCTTTGTAGCATGTATGTAATTCAGCCTTTTGGCTGCCATATGCATTGTTATAATAAACCTTGAATAATAATAATAAACCCGCTTAAAATTCGATGTTAGATTCTTTTGTGTTGTAAGCTGTCATCATTCTTTTGTCTACGTGTTACACGGGCGATAGAATGCAGTTTATAATACCCTTCAAGGCCGCATCATACCACATTTTAGGTGGGATAGTTGGTTACCCGTCGCGGCTAATGGCTGCCATTGAGGAGCAGGAATACGTGAAATTGGATTCGTCTATTTCGCTATATTCTGTCGGTCCGTGCCACGTCACTTCCGGTTGATGATGCGACTCACGGTCGAGTGAAAACAAGTCCCTGATTCGATTTTTGTTGATGATTTCTGTCATTGGTGTTATGTAAATTTCGATTGCAAATAGTCAGTGGAATCAAACAACCGTTTCTAAGTCTTCTGAGTGGAAGAAGCTTAACTTGATTTACCGTTTATATACTGACAAACTTAAAATTAAATTCCATGGTCGAGTGTCGTTCTTTCCAAAATTGAATGTCACTCCAACAACAGCCTCCTTCACAGCCGGTTTCTGTTGTTCATAACAAACCGTGAGCCAAAATGCAGTTTGGGCCCGAGACTAGAGATAGCCCGGATGTTGGACCGAGTCAATAGTAACTTACATTCTCGTGCTCTTTATCGAGGGCGTCGTTTTCTCGAACGTAATCCGGTACCCCAACACTAATAATTGCTTCTTTCACCTGATGGAAAAATAATCGATACAAAATCAATCAATCAATCAATCAATCAATCAATCAATTAATCAATCAATCAATCAATCAATCAATCAATCAATCATTCATTCATTCATCATTCACTCATATTAATTCAATAATTAAATAAATAAAAAAAAATAAATAAAAAAAAAAAAAAAAAAAAAAATAAATAAATAAATAACAAAAATAAATACGGCATAAACAAACAAATAAATAAATGTTTATATCGGCAACATAACGTGTTGTTGATATTACTTGATAAACACTTCAACGCGTTGTAGTGTCAGTTAATCAATATCTTTAATCCCGTTATTGTTTTGATAATGAAGCTCTGTCGTACTTTGTCCGATTTTAACTGAATCTTGCCACAATAATCACCAATCACGCCCAACACATGCCACGTCAAAGGTCATTTGGTGGTCACAAGGGTTAAAATGTAATTTTTAACACCATCCGTATGGACGCGTTGAAGTGTTTAAAAAGTGTTAACGTTTGTTTTTAGAGTGTTATACATACTGCAGCTTTTGTCGCTTCCTTCGCTGCAACAACCATAAACGAACTGCTTTTGCCAATCAAATCTGTAAGCGTTGTTCTTATATTTTCTGCAATTCCGTCAATCTGTTGATAAAAAGAAAGGGTTTGTTCTTAAAAATAAAATGACATTATTCGCTACACACTACTTCAATTGTTATCCTATTTTAACAACGTTATAACTCATTTTAACAACGTTATAACTCATTTTAACGACGTTATAACTCACGAAACTCATTGGCCTTCAACATGTTCAAGAAGATGTTTTTGAAGTTAATTATATGCACAACAAGCATACTCTGACCTAGCACTTGTTCAGTGCCTGTATGGGACCATGACAGCGCCTCTCTGGCATTACAAAATCCCCCAGTCCTATAAGCGTTAAGCGCCTCGTTGGGGGATGTCATGGTCCGATACAGGTACTGAACAAGTGCTCAGAATCAGAACTACTGTCTGTTCAATTAGCTTAGATTCTTGAATTTTTAAGATATTTGAAAAAATAAATAATTGTGGCCAAAGTCATCAAAGAAAAGTGTTAGCACAGCCTTAGACCTAACGTGGTTTATACTTTTCAAATTCCAAAGTTCAATTTAAAACCCCATTTCTTTTCAATTTTGCCTCATTTTAGGCAGTTACTTGGGTCCACCATAAGGGTTCGCGACCTTTTTACAAATCGAGTGGGACGGTCCATTCTCAACTTAGGGCATATACCCTATCCAATTTGGCAAAACAATCTGTCCACCAATCTGTCTGCATCGTTCCGGTTATTGGATAGGTTCTATAGGTGATGATGGTCCACCGGTTTTTGTTACACGAAACCCGGGCACGAAACTATAATTATGGCGCGATTACGTTTTATGCATAGGCCTAACATTATTCTGGGCATTATGTTTTCCTAAACAATGACATTAAAATTATGGATTTCGTTCTTATTTCAACTGGTTTACAATGTAACTTGAGTTTTGTTTAATACCATCATTCCTTCCCAAGAATAGGCCTATCAGCTTTCGCTTGACATTTTCAGATACAGTGACTTTACAAGAATTGTTTTCTGTAACCTGATTGTTTTAAATAATATTTTCTGATGCAAAAATTCTTTTGTTTCCAAATGTCCTTCTCATACAAAAAAACCCGGAATAACAAACTGAAAATAAATGTGTAATTTTATAGTAGGCCTATAGGCCTATACCTTCTCAGACCAATTCGTAAAATAAATAAATAAGTAAGTAAGTAAGTAAGTAAGTAAGTAAGTAAGTAAGTAAGTAAGTAAGTAAGTAAGTAAGTAAGTAAGTAAGAAAGTAAGTAAGTAAGTAAGTAAAGTAAATAAATAAATAAATAAATAAATAAATAAATAAATAAATAAATAAATAAATAAATAAATAAAAATAAATAAAGTAAGTAAGTAAGTAAGTAAGTAAGTAAGTAAGTAAGTAAGTAAGTAAGTAAGTAAGTAAGTAAGTAAGTAAGTAAGTAAGTAAGTAAGTAAGTAAGTAAGTAAGTAAGTAAGTAAGTAAGTAAGTAAGTAAATAAATAAATAAATAAATAAATAAATAAATAAATAAATAAATAAATAAATAAATAAATAAATAAATAAATAAATACACAAGGAATGTATTTATATATATAAGCTGGGCATATTTTTAGAACAGCTTAGTTCATAAATGTTTCAACAGTAGGGTTTCAACACAAATTATGCATACTGGCAAATATATAGCTATTTTGATGGACAATACTTCCTGATACGGATGGTCGAATAAATACTATCTCAGCGCATTATGACATTCGTCCCCATTGCTCTAAATGGATTGATTCAAAAAAGTTTATGGTACCCGACGTTCTACGGCTTTTTATAAAAATATCGCGGGAAAAGACCACTCTTGAAAAGGAATGAGGTTCTAAACTGAACTTTAGAATTTGAAAAGTATAAATCATGTTAGGTCTAAGGCTGTGCTAACACTTTTCTTTGATGACTTTGACCACAATTTTCTATTTTTTCAAATATCTTAAAAATTCAAGAATCTAAGCTAATTGAACAGACAGTAGTTCTAGTTCCAGGGGCGTAGCCAGCTTTCTTGGTCAGGGGGGGGGGGGGCAAAATAAAATTTTTGCGGCACAGACGAAAAACATTGCAGTTGCATCATACAATACATAGAGACTGTATTTCTTCGAGTTTCCCGAAAAGGGCCTTATTGGGATGATGTGCGCGCGTAGCGCGAAAAAAATGGTATTTTACACTATTTTCGCCCATTATCCGGCTAAAAAAGGGCTTTATTGTTACAATGTGCGCGCGTAGCGCGGAAAAATTTTGTATTTTACACTATTTTGGCCCTGAATTTTGCTAGAAAAAAGGCTCCTTGCCCTTTTTCGTTTCCTTTGCCCTCCTGATTTTCTCTTTCATTTTTTGTCAGAGGGGCACTTTTTCTTTCATTTTTTTGTCAGGGGGGGCACTCTGCCCCCCTGCCCCCCGCTGGCTACGCTGCTGTCTAGTTCCTCGAGGGTGGGGGGTATTTTCGTTAATAATTTACTGCTCGCTATAGATTTTCGCGTTCACTTTCGACTTCTATAGAGGCTTTCATGACAGAGTGGTTTTGATAGACAATCCTCTATAATCCTCTATTATGTGCTTTTGAACCGATTTTGTAAACTCTCTACTGTGGATATGTTTGACGTCTTGTGGTTCGGAAGTCATGTAACTAAAGCGGTTGGTCCCGTGTACATCAGGAAAAGAGTCAAACCCTGTGCATGTTAAGCTATTCGAAAAGTGGAGGGGTACCATCTTCGGTTCTGATAATTATCTGCAATGATCATCAATGCTAGGTTCCAGGATCGTGCATAGGTAAACTGTGCACGTAAAGCCCGTGCGTCAAAATGGAGGTACAGCACGTTTATAGGAATAATTATAAGAAGAGGTTTGCATCAGCTTATCGACGGCCTGTGGCACTTGGCAAAAGCGGGAGAGAACAAAGTCATTCATCAGATATAACTCATCCTCGGATCCCCCATATGGATCATAATTATAACTAGAAGGCTATATATTTGTACACAAATACGGCTATACCCGCATGTTATCGGTGTACCCAAACTTACAGTCCTTATTTGCTGAGGACTTAAAATAAACAAATTGTAAAAACTCGCCCAATTGTTCAGAAAATGTGTAAAAAGTGAAAGCCCAAGTCACAAGCTTTAATTGAATGTAGGTTGCACTGTCGTAGCACGTACAATAAAGAAATTGTAAAAAGTCCCCTCGCAGGGGAGTCGTCTCTCTAGGGGAAAACTGTTCCGGAAGGAGTATGTAATTTAAATGGAACAGCTATTTCAGAGGGAGTATGTAAATTAAACGGAACAGCCTATTCTGGGGCCATTTCAGAGGGAGTATGTAAATTAAATGGAACAGCCAATGGGTATGTAATTTAACTGGAACAGCCTTAACGCTTCACGCTGGTATTTCCAATTACCATCATATAATATTATAATACGGATCTGTCTTACGTGTTTGGGGTGGGTGGGTGTATGTTAGTAACAATATAATTCTCAGGTGCTATCTGTGTACAAATTCTGAGCCCGGAAGCTGCTTTATTTGATGAGAAACGGCCGGCCATTTGTTTTAACATTTGGGGCCCTGGGGCCCATAATATTTGACTTCTGAGGCCCATGTACATATGTTAAAGTATAATTCTCTAGTGTTATCAGTGAGACTCAAGCTGGGCGCTGTAGCTGCTTTATTTACTGAGTAATGGCCGGCCCTATGTTTTAGCGTTTGGGGCCCTGGGGCCCATATTATGTAATATGTGGGGCTCATATGTACATATAACAATGTAATTCTCAGGTGCAATCTGTGTACAAACTCTGAGCCCTAAAGCTGCTTTAATTGACGAGAAATGGCCGGCCCTTTGTTTTAACATGTGGGGCCCTGGGGCCCATAATTTTTGACTTATGAGGCTCATGTATATATGTTTAAGTATAATTCTCTAGTTCTATCAGTAGACTCAAGCTGGGCATTGTAGCTGCTTTATTTACCGAGTAACGGCCAGCCCTATTTTTTAGCGTTTGGGGCCCTGGGGCCCATGTTGTGTGACACATGGGGCTCATATATACATATAACAATATAATGCTTAAGACCTATTAGTGTACCAAATCTGAACCCTGTAGCTACTTTATTTGCTGAGAAACGGCCGGCCCTTTGTTTTAACATTTGGGCCTCTGGGGCCCCTAGCCTTGAACATCTAGGGCCAAAATGGGCAAAAGGCACATCTACAATTTAGGGCTTATACATGTGCCACATATGAGCCCTAGTGCCATTATAGCTTTAGAGCTAGCCTTGTCAATCTGTTGCCCCTTATTTTTAACATTTGGGGCCCTGGGGCCCATAATATATAACATATGGGGCTCAAGTATACTTGTTTTTATAGAGTACCCCTGGGGCTATCAGTGTACCAACTCACGGCCCTGAGGCTGCTTCATCTGATGAGAAACGGCATGGTTTGTGTTTTTACATTTGGGCCCCTGGGGCCCGTGACCTTGACCTCTGGGGCCGAGATGGGCAAAAGGCACATCTGCGGGGTAGGGCCCATAAGTGTACCACATATGGGCCCTGGGGCCTTTGTAGTTTTAGCGCTAGCCTTGTCAGAATGATGTGTTTGATGGAGGAGAAGGAGGAGAAGAAGATGAAACCCAAGGATAAGAAGATACCCTGCATTGCATGCGGGTATAACTGCATTGCATGCGGGTATAATACCCCTGGCTCTAATACAAATTGGTTTGGAACTACCACTTTGATCTAAAATAACGTGAACATGTCCTCGGGGGGGGGGGGGGCACTCAACTTTGGAAGTGACGGTATGTGCCTGTCAATAGGCCCCGCTTTTGAAGTCGACTATACCCGATGACCCCCTTTTTTTAAAAGCCATACCCGATGACCCCCTTTTTTCTTAGTTGCGGCTACCCAATTACCCCCTTTTTTTGGTTGCGGCTACCCAATGACCCCCTTTTTTCTAGAATAGTATCATCAAAATGCAACAAAAAAATGCCGAAACTGTCAAAATTTGCTCCATTTTTTCAAAATTATGCCGAAATTGTCAAAATTTTGCTCCATTTTTCCAAAATTTTCTACCCGATGACCCTTTTTAAAATCTTATACTCGATGACCCCCTTTTTTCAAAATATTGTACCCAATGACCCCCCTTTTTTATTTTGTTTGTACCCAATGACCCCCTTTTTTTAAAATAACGCTTTGTACCCGATAGGCCCCTACTTCGCGACTCCGGTAGGCACATACCCGTCACTTCCAAAGTTGAGTGCCCCCCCCCCCGGGAACATGTCTTCAGAATAATTACCAGTGTTTGGGACTCCGTTGGAAGGTTAGCATCAGCATATAGACGGGCTGTGGCACTTGGCAGAAGAGTATGGACCACATCTACGCAATCTTGATAATACTCTCTGTCTGGTGTTCCTTCAACAATTGCCATAAACTCATAGTGAGCATTGCGAAGTTCGTCATTGAGGTACGGCGTAGCGTCTTTATCACACAACCACAGCATCCAATCTGCAATCAACCTGAAACAACATAGATCATCGACAAACCATGTAAACCATGTAGGCTAAATCATAGACAGGTATAGGGATATACTATACTGCGAAAGCAATGTCTTAAAGACGATAAGACTGCAAAAATTACCAAATAAAGTAATCGATAGATGGAGCATTTCTGCGTATTTTGATACCTCAATCGGCACGATACGGCTTTATTTCCCCAAATTATAGCAATTTGAATGAAAAAGAGAGAGAGAAAAAAAAAGCGCAGTGATTTATAGTGCACTACGCACAGGCACAACGCCTAGACGTTGATCCACAAGCCTCAGCACACTTTACAGGTTGTCGCTGACCACTATGGCCCCACATCATTCCATAAACCATTAAACAACAATTCAGGGACTTTGCTGCTTCAAGAGCGCACACCCTAGACATTCCACAAATAACCATCGCAACCAGGATCAGCTCCCCGAGTTTCGTACGGGTTACAACGAGACAAATTATCAGTGAGTTCCTTGTCCAAGGGAATTTCAAGCTAACTCAATTTTTCCACGAGAGCATACTTGGCACCACCAGGGTTCGAACTCGCAACCTCTCGCACCAAAGTCGAACGCCTTATCGATTGAGCTAACTTGACTGCAAAGCTTTTCAAAAGTGACACAAAAAAGGTACATTGACTTTTCCTCTGAAGCACGCAGTTATTGAGCACAGTGGCGTGACCGTTCATCTGCCAGGCTGCACTGAGCCCGTAACAAAAGGCACCAGACATCGCATTGAAGGAGAAAATATCCAAATGTATCACTTTTAAAAACTCTATACCTTTTGTCATTCAAATGCGTATAAGTTAAGGGGAAGTCGCAGCGAATGAAGTATCAAAATACGCAGCACAAAATTCTCCATGATCGACTACTTTATTTTGTAAAAAATTATTTTAGTTTTAGTATCTTTCAGATAGCTTTTGTTTCAAGTATATACGGGTATTTTTTTGTGCACAACATAGTTAACTAGATTACCATTATGGCTGAAGTAGACCACACAATGGCAGGGGCGTAGCCAGCTTTTTGGTCAAGGGGAGGGGACAAAATAAAATTACGGGGGCACAGACGAAAACGATATTACTGTTGCATCATACAATACATAAAGACTGTATGTCTTCAAGCTTCAAAAAAGGCTTTACTTGGACGATTGTGCGCGCGTAGCGCACAAAAATTGGGTATTTTACACTATTGTCGCTCATTTATCAGGATGGAAATGGGTTTATTTTTACAATGTGCGCGATTTTGTAATTTACACTATATATTTTGGCCCATGATCGGGCTGAATTTTAGTAGAAAAGGGTTCCTTGCCCCTTTTCTTTTCCTTTACCCTCCTGATTTTCTCTTTCATTTTTTGTCAGAGAGGCACTTTTTTCTCTCATTTTTGTCAGGGGGCACTCTGCTCCCCGATGGATACGCTACTGCACAATGGTCTGTAACGTAGTAGTGCACCAAATTACCGTCAGAAAAACTGATCCCTTAAATATTAAACAATTTGTCATACTTTAAGACGAGTGAGATAGCAGGAGCTATAGGCCTATTTGTCCAGTTTTAGCCATTGAGCTAAAAACTGCAGTTAAGGTGGTACTACACCCCTTGATAAATTTCTGACTATTTTTGCATTTTTCTCAAAAACTGATAAAACACTGGTGACAAAAGTTACTTCGCTGGAATTTCAGTGACTCAAGACGACTTAATTATTGATTTATTGATCAAATATTGGTTTCCCTCATTTTTGACTGTAACTCCACAACTGTTGTCTGTGCTGAAATAAAGTTTTCAGTGGAGTGTTTGTAGTCCTCTATAATATACTTATCTTACTTGTCACCAATGCGCTATAATTTTGGAGGAAAATGCAAAAATAGGCACACAATTGCCCAGGGGTGTAGTACCACCTTAATGTTAATACATTGATCTTATAGTAAATTGTGATGTGCCCTCAGTAATTTAATTTGATGATTTATCTTTGTTTACAAAGTTACATGAGTGATGACATTTTGGGGGAATTCCCCTCTCAAATTGAGCAAAACAAGTTGAATCATATCTAATTTGGAATATTTGGAAACCCCCTGAGGTTGTAAAGTGAAAAATGATGTAATGGAATTCCCCTAAGGAAGTGATGTAATGAGAAAGGTTAATGTTATTAAGGCTTGGGAATTCCCAAGATCACATTTGGCTATTAATACTTGGGATTTCCCATTGCTTGATATATAAGAAAATGTAAACACAATTATTGTCACAGTTGATAGTGTTGATCTGGGCTAGCTAGCTAATATGCTTACAGTCCAATTCCTTCAAAGAAAGGAAATTGTAAACCAGAAATATTTATGTAGTCAAAGTACTGCTATTTGCCAGTGTTGTCGGAGAAGATCTAGAATGCGTCAAGGAACGTACTTCTTCCAAGAAAGGAATATATATTCTTCTGTCGACTTGCTGAAGTCTGGTGTTTTGATACAACACAGCTGTCAAAATAAGTGGGGACAACTGCATCGCAGTCCTGCTTCCTGAAGATATTGTGTGAAAGGTGGAAATAGCACCAATTTTGGAGAAAGCAGCGCAAGGAGTTAATTGTGGAGAAAGCAACGCAATGAGTTAATTTTGGAGAAAGAAGCGCAAGGAGATTTGTGTGAGGATTTCATACGCAAGGATATTTATAAACTCAAGTGTACACTGGACTTCGCTGATTTTCGCAGGACAAGTGAATAAGGATATATTACATCAGTCGTCCAGAACATTGCAAGAACTTTATGATCACCAAGAAGAAGAATGCTGGCTAAGTACTAAATAGATAAAGAGTGATTATATTTGATTATTGTGTATGTGCATTTGTTGTCATATATTATACCAATCGTAACGTGCTTTCAGTTAAATACTTAGATTTTGTTAGCTTAATCAAACAGTGTAGGCCTATTTGTGTTGTGCATTCGTGTGAGTTCGGGTAAAAGGTGATTTTGGCCTCGAGTCAAGTACGACTCGTAACAAAATGAATAACATGAAATCCTCACACAAATCTCCTTGCGCTGCTTTCTCCAAAATTCTTCTGTTATTTATATTGACATCCGTCATCAGTTATCGTCTAATTGCAAAAAGCAATTCTTATTACGTCATGTTTAAAATTTTATGGAAAACATGATCTGAATCACACCGACAAATTGAATGTCAAGTTCATCACGCAAGTGTCAAGTTCAATGTCAAGATCAGCGTCAAGTACAGTACAGCGAATGGGTTCATGTCGACAGCGGTGGATCTACTGGCCAGGGATTCAGCGATTCAAGATTATGAACTCTAGGGTTAATTTTAAGGGGTAGTTTAAGGTGTAGAGTAAGATCTTCGCACTTTCTGAAACACATGGAACTACATTGTAAATGCCCAATTTGGGGATTGTGCAAGGTCTTGGTCGATGTCTTTCAGAATTGTGTTAGTTTGTCATCCCCTATTTCCCTTTTTCCTTGTCTGCTGTACGAGCTTCAGAGTTTTAAAAGATGTTGTTTAAAAAAAATAATTTTCTTCCCATCCAATCGTGTTTTGGAGTTAAATGTTTCAGATGAAAAGATGCAGTTAATTATTAGTCATGCAGTTACTTGATGAAATGTTATGTCTGATGTTAAAGTTTGTGTTAAAAAGATATAATTATTTTTAAATCATATGTTGATCAATTCAAATTGCTATTTTAAAAAGTTATAATATTAAATTAGAATTGTCAGGCGCCAATTCAAGAAAGGCAGGGCGTGTGTTATGGCGCTATTTGCTTTCCATAGTTTCTAATTTAAATATATCGCTCCGCGGCTCCCTCTCCTCAATTACCCTCGTCTATTATTCTGGGTAGTTGACAGCCAGCCGCAGTAGAGGAAGGACCTGAGCATATTCAATCATCTATATTATGTTGTGATCACTTTGTTGATGAGGAATTAAAGTTTATTTCTGAAGTTATATTTTGCTCTCCGTATGTTTCTGTTTGAGTCTTTCCCCGTCTCACTGGAAGATCCATTGGCCATGTATCTGGTTTAATTTATATTAACCAAATAACTGGCGAGTGGATTTCCACATCAGTTCTGAGTCATATCAAATTATACAACTGTTAAATAAAAGTTAACATACCAAAATACATTATTCAAAGTAAAATAAAACACAAATGGCCTACGGTATTCGCAAGTAGGCCTACATGCTCAAACATTAAGAACAAAAATCACAATAGTTCAATAGTTTGGCAGATATAGAGGTATTGAGCATCAAATGGTTCTAATAAACCCAGCAAACATACTTATTTACAGAAAAGGTTAGAATATCGGGTTATATAAATAGTATAAAAACGTTTTAATAACAATCATCATAAAAACAATAATTTTCATTTTTTGAAATTCACGATACAATACAAATTTTATGACAAATTACCGTATTAAAATATGATATTTTTCACAGTTTTAGAGCGCCCGTAAGAGGATATCTAGGGACCCTAATCTTGGATACAGCTTTTATTTTTAAGATGTTTATTAACCAATATTATTTGATTTCAGAAACGCTAAAGCAAAATAACTAAATCAAAATTGAGAACATGTGTTAAACGGTCTGAAAATTAGGGCAATTATGATAAACGGTTCAAATAAGAGCATTTTTAAACGGTAATTTTGACCGAAATGTAGCAAAATTGGTATAGATATATCTCTTGACACTATGCACATATCAATTTTTGAAAACGTGATGCAAAACATTCTACAGAATGTTATTTAACTGTTGTCAAAATATTTTGCAAAAATGTTTCCCCCAAAACCAAAAAAGTTTTAGATAACATTTTAAAAATGTATTCATGATCTTTATATAACCCGACATTTAAATGTTATTAACACGTTTTGAATAAACGTTTTAAGAACATGTTTGTGTTTCCTGGGTATCTATAATGAAATACAGAGATAAAAAGACTAGTTCGCGTCTGAAATTCTGATGACTGATCAGAAAATGACGTACTGCGCAGGTCAGCAACCAATCACGGCGCACCTTTGCCCTGACGTCAGACGCGATAGTCTTTTTCTTCTCTGTCTTTCATTATACCTTGCTGGTTCTTCACTAAGAATTCTAAATACTTCTGTGAGGTAATCTCCATCAACGTTGACAACTTTGAAATCATCGGTAATAGTAGCTACTGATTCAGGAATTAATGTGGTGAGAAACACCGTCCAGTCAATCTTAAAATAAAGAAAACATTAAGATTAAATTACATGGTTTTTGAACGTCTATGGTAAGCTAAATGTCTAATAATTTGGAAAATGAGGATTTTCGATTGAAAAAATAGGTTTCTCGCCGAGAATCCAGGTTTTTCGATCAAAAAAATTAGTTTCTTGTCGAGAAACCTGTTGTTGTTTTTTTCTATCGAAAAACCTGGTTTTCGAATTATTGGGCAACTAGCTTGCCATACACATCTCTCTAAATAATCGCGCACTGCATTTATTTGGAGGCAGATACCCACCAAACACAAAACCTTTGACAGGAACAGTTTAAATGTCGGGTTATTTTATTTATTTATTTATTTATTTATTTATTTATTTGGAAAACGCTTTTATATGAAAGGTACAAAACGTTTTGATAACATTCAAAAAATTCTTGCTGCAAACATTCCAACATAATATAATTTAAGTGTTGGCAAAATAATTTGCAAAATATTTACCAAAAATATTTACTATACATTTTGACAACACTTTTGATTTTTTTTAATAGAAAACCTTTCAAAAGTTTTCTTTACTTTATGTAACCTGACATTTCAATGTTATTAAAACGTTTTAAAACGTTTTAACCAAAACCAAAACACATTTATAACATGTTCATAACGTTTAATAAACATTTTGTGTTTGCAAGGTATTTCAATCAGTCGGCTCCAAATTAAAAAGCTGTATTTACTATATAGTAAATTGTAATCTACAAAATCAGACACTGTGTTTTTACCATATATAGACGAATCCAACGAGCCAAGTCATGGTCAGGATTTGGTCGGCCATTTTTGGGTCCCTGCGCAGCACCCGACTAGTGTTGTGACTGCCCAATTGGGTGGATTAAAGCCACTTAAAAATCGATGTTAGATTCTATTGTGTTGTAAACTGTCATCATTCTTTTGTCTACGTGTAACATGCAGTTTAAAATCCCCTCCAAGGCCGCATCATTTCACATTTTAGGTGAGATGGAGCCGACGGGGACCCAGCTATATAGCTGCCATTGAGGTGTAGGAATGCGTGAAATTGGATTCGTCTATAGGCCTACTTATGACCACTTACATCAGGATACATGGCTTGCATTTCACGAACAGTCATTACGTTGTCAGGTGTTGGCTGGTTATCGAGGTAGGCCTGTAGCAGAGACAAGGCAAATATACATTCAGTTTATTCGATTCAATTAATCATGTTAAAACATCGCCATGTCTTTCCTTCATTCACTGGGAAAATAATTGTGTTTTTGTGTAATTCCTTTTATACTCGCATGTCCATGTCCTATACAACCTTGTCAAGCGGTTTGATGCCCAGTTTGATGTCCCTTTTCTTATTTTTTTTAGTATTAACATTAAGGTGAATGAGACTACAAAAGCCATATTTTTCTATATTTTAAATAAAAACTGCAGTTATGGAGAACTTGACATGTTTTGCATGAAGTGTGCACGTGTCATGATGTGTACTGGACATGTCTTTGGACATGTCATGCCCTTAGATGGTGAAATTGAATGGGCGTGTTTACTAGACTGTAGTCACTGCCAGGCCACACTATACACTGTCCCCAAGTAGTGTCCCCAACTTAGGGACCGTTCACAAACACTTGTAAGGGGGGGGGGGGCTGATGCAAAAAAAAATCATCGCGAAAAATTTTCAGGCCCCCCCTTTACAGAGAGATCAAAAATTTCAGGGGCCCCTTTTTGACATGAAAATTATGGGTCAACCCCATAGAAAAGCATATAAACTCAATTTTTCCAGGAAAATTTGTGGTCATTTTTTTCAGGCCCCCCCCCCCTTAGGAGGGCCAAACATTTTTCAGGCCCCCCCTTTTTGCATCAGGCCCCCCCTTACAAGTGTTTGCGAACGGTCCCTTACCAGAGCAAGTTTCTTCTCCAAGTTCACCACGGCTTCCATTTCTGGCCTCGCGATGGCTGGATTAGCTCCAAGAATGAGAGCCACATTGGTCATGTAGTCTACTAGGGCATCCCGCTCCTACGTTAGAAATAGGTACATAATATTTTAACATGAGCCATTGTTTTTGGTCTTGGTATACTATCAAGCAAACAAACAAACGTACAAACCAATAAACAAAGAACCTCATAGTTACCTTTTGGTAGTTGTTGCCAACTAGATATTCTATGTTGGGCATTGCTGTAAATGTCCCAGCAGATATCTGAAACAAACAAACAAACATTAATTAAACACATTAATAAAGTCCTCCTTCTGTTTGAAAAATTCTGCTACGTTAAGGGCTGGGGTAGCGACGTTGACTCAGTATATATTATGGGACCTGAGAGCACATCAGACACATCAAATTGCATTCTTTATATGAAAAATGTCCTTCTGATATCAAATAATTTTGATTTTTTTGAAATTGGCGATATAATACAAATTTTATGACAGATTTTTGGCTATTTCTCCATTTACGATCCTGCCCAAAAGTGTCTCCTTTTGACATGACACGTCACAAATGTCTTGAATAATTTATAGTAAGTGTTGCCTTTTGGCGACAGAATAAGTTAATGGTTCAAATGCGCGCGAAAATATTGCGATATTGAAGCTAAACTGGCGAAATATGGTGCAAAAGTGCTGCAATAAATTCGCGCGAAGCGCACAGAGATTGGCACTTTTATGGCTTAAAATATGAGGTTAATTTGGTCAGAAACCCACATACAGGCGTCAACATTGATGGGGAAAGATTGTGTGGACCATCCCTTAGCAAAATATTGGGGGGATTTACCCCCCCCCCCCATCCTTCGGGATCTACGCTTATGCTGATGAAGGGCGGGGTGTGGATAACTGATGGGATGCGCACATCGATTTGGCAAAATCATTAGTTCTTTGTCTGCATCACCTGAACGCGCCTGGTCAACATCATTGTAGGCCCAATATACCGGCCCAACCGTTCCAGGGGCTATATTACGAACTTATTGTAGTTTTTAGGGCAACGGCCCTGGTCATGTCTTCCATGGGGTGTATGGATCGGAACTGGAATAGCCAATTAAGTAAGAACTAGGCCTACTCTATAGTTCTTTGGCAGAGTTTAGTGTAATTTAAATTTCGCATCTTCTCAATAGTGTCTTGCAATTAGACATGTCTTCAACAATAGAAAACACGGGAAATCACGTGTCTTGTGATCTTGTCTGATAATAGCCCCACCATCTAACACATGTCCTCTGAATCTGGTTTTGAGACGCTTGATCAAAAATAAGACACAAAGTCGCATCTTTGCGCATCTTTACGCAAGACCACTCAAAATTTAAGACACAAAGTCAAGAGACGTCTAAAAGTAAAATGTATGACGCGTTTTAGAAACCGGTTTCGATTGCTGGAAGACATGTTTCAACTGACGTGTCTAGCCTATAGCTTGTTTCTTCAGCCAAGCCACATTTTTCTATAATTGTTTAATGCTCTGCATGCTAGCCATAGGCTTCAACATAAAAAGTCCAAATTTTGAGATATTTTCTCAAAATATCAAGAGCTATCTAAAGAACCACTGAACCAATAATAGGCTTGTTTGTACTCATTTCAATGCATTTTTCATGCTGATTCCAAATATGGTAATGAAAATTTGCATTTCGGAAATTTGTGATTTTTTAGAATTTTTTTGAAACATGTCGTCTGCAGTCGACACCTGCGTGAAGAGGGTTAAGTTGTTGAAGACATGTCTGTTTGCAAGACACTATAGCCCAAAGCGCACAAGAAAAATATGTTACAGTGTTTTAAATTTAATTCTGTATACCTCAAGTTTGAATTCCTTTGAGTCTTCATAGTACTTTGCAGTAGCTCGCGCTATCGATGTACTGCCAGCGTAGACAAACAACCCCGTCATCATGGCTGTCATGTCAAAATTATCAGCATTAAAATTCCCGCCTGGGTTACTTCCCAGTACAGGCCATCCACCGAATGCAGCCTCCGTTCCGCCGTTGATTATATTTATACCGTTTGCCTCCCGCGTCTCTGCAATTGTAAATTATAACGTCATTATACAAATTGCCCATTCAGAAAATCATAAATTTAAGGGGGTACTAACACACCTGGCCAATTTTGTGCCTATTTTTGCATTTTTCTCAAAAACTAATAACACACGTTACCAAATTTATATATATTATAGAGGCAAGGAATCCAATTACTACACTGGAATTTCAGTGACCCAAGACAAGCGGTTCGTTATTTATCGATACGCCAGTTTGACGTATGTGATGCATAGTTTATTCGGCCAGTGTTTCAAGTTAGATCGTCACTATAGCACGCCAAAGAGGACAATATCCTATTAGTTCTCGATGAGTTTTTTTCTTCTTATTTTGCGATGATATTTTTTTTATTCTTGAAGAGTGTTTTTTTTTTTTCTCAGTGCGCTTTTTTCTCAGTGGAGTTTTTTTCTTTCTCAGTGTGCTTTTTTTTTTTTCTCGATGGAGTTTTTTTTCTTTCTCAGTGTGCTTTTTTTCTCGATGGAGTTTTTTTCTTTCTCGATGTGATTTTTTTTTCTCGGTGGAGTTTTTTCTTTCTCAATGTGTTTTTTTTTTTTTTCCTCAATGTTTTTTTAGGTTTTGTCCACTCTGGCGTGCTATGAAAGGCCCGTGCACAACCAAAGGAGTTACATGCATTGGCGACATCTGCGCTGTAAATTTCAGTTTTCTTTGCTTTACCTCAGTTGTCCGGCTAAAAATTAAAACGGGTCATATCTGACAGTAAAAGCTAACATTTTATGTTAAAGAAATACTAATCTATTTTTTATGGAAATGTTATAACATGGCTTTATATTTTTCAAGAAATTAGTCGTGATTAGTTAGCAGATTCTACGGTTCTATATACAGGACATGTCAGCCAAGAACCATTTTTTTCTAAGAGTGTTCGACAGGTAGGTATATACTTCAAACTTTTTATTAGTGAGTTAAGGGATGGGGTATGAACGTTTGGTGGGTATTTATTGTGGGACATTAGATCACATCAGACGTATCGAATTGCATTCTGAATACGAAGAATGTCCTTCTGATATCAAATAATTTTGATTTTTGAAATTCGCAATGTAATACATTTTATGGCAAATGATTAAAATGGATATTTTTGATATTTAACAGTACTCGAAGAAAACTGTATAAATATGATGATTTGTACTTGAAGTGTATGTAGGTGGGATGAAAAGCCGACGATCAATTGAAAATTTTGACCTTTCGTATTGAAGATACGGATTTTTTTCCCAAAACACCAAAAAAATTAGGTCTTTTTGGGAAAAAAATCCATATCTTCAATATGAAAGGTCAAAATTTTCAATTGATCGTCGGCTTTTCCTCCCAGCTACATAGCCTACATTTTAAGAATATATCATTAGATTGATAAAATTTACTTCGAGGACTGTTATATATCAAAAATGTGAAAAATATCAAATTTTAATAATTTGTCATAAAATTTGTATTAAATCGTGAATTTAAAAAAATAAAAATTTATTGATATCAGAAAGACATTCTGCGTATTCAGAATGCAATTCGATATGTCTGATGTGCTCTCATGTCCCACAAAAATACTGTCGAAACGCTCAAAACGCTCATTCCAGATCCTTAACGGGTACTACACCTGTGGTAAATTTGTGACTATTTTTGCATTTTCTCAAAAATAATAACACACTGGTAACAAAAGTTATGTATATTATTGGGGCAAGGAATCCAATTACTACACTGAAATTTCAGTGACTCAAGACAAGCGGTTCAGTATATATGATCGGAAATGAGGTACATCCTAGCAGTACCTTATTTCTTATCATAAATAACAAACCGCTTGTCTTGGGTCACTGAAATTCCAGTGTAGTAATTGGACTCCTTGCCCTTATAATATACATTATTTTTGTTACCACTGTGTTATTAGTTTGTGAGAAAAATGCAAAATAGACACAAATTTATCGAGGGGTGTAGTACCCCCTTAAGTGATAATACTATATTTTCATACCTTTGTCCATGCAAGAGTCGTACAATGTCCTTGCCTTCTTGACAGCTTCCGGTTCGTCCGATTTGTAAGGAGCTTCCAAGAGAACTACAGCAAAGCGAACAAAAAGTATAGTATTATTTTAATAATGAGAAAAATATGAAAAAGCTCTGAGATGTTTATTCAGGGAAAATCAATATTTATGTTTGGGGAAATGGGCGAAATAAAAAAGTGTTTAAGTTTTATTTTACTTGATCCTATATATCATGTATATAAATCTTGGTTCATGTCCATCTCAAGAAACACAACAGAGGCTTGACTCTTCAGCTACACCCTGTATTAACATCAAGCCTAACTCACAGTAAAAATATATCAATGATATATACGGAGGTAGTCCCTTTTACGGGATTTCTTGTTATTATATCTTTACCTCTCAAATCTTGTTGCCTGTCTATATCAGAATACATAGTTTTGGCCTGATCATGTCCATCTGGTACGATGGTGTTCTTGATCCAGTTACCGCATGCATAATCGTAGAAATCATTACAGGGATCCACGCTGGAGTCCATTGTTTGAAGCAGCGAGTGAGCTGGAAATGAACATAGTTGGATTGTCATGAAACTTGGTTGATATGATCACCCTTGAGCAGCAAACATTCTTGTTTGAAGCAGCGAGTGGAAGAGAATTGCATTCTCGTTATGATTCCCGTATACTGACGAACCCTGTTCTGACTATAAACGGTCCGTTTGTTTTATATGACTATAGAGGGCCATTTCGCCGATTTTTTTAATAGAGCAAAGCTGAATCGCGTTAGGCACTTCCAGGGGTACTAACCCTAACACTTTACCCTGCTTTTTGATATCGGAAGTTAAAGAAGATACGAAAAAGGAGAGAAGATGAACAAAGAAGTCAAAGAAGAACAAAGAAATCAAAGAAGTCCAGGGATTCGAACCTTTGATGTTGATCCCCCGAATGCCAACCACACGATCACGGACCGGTAGCTACACGGGTTATCGCTGCCCTGGCAGCAATTCCGTGAGCATATAACACTTAGGGTTATTGCGTCATTGCAGACCCTGGGATTCACGCATGCGCTTAATTTTTCATCGTGGTATTTTGTGGTATTTTTAGGTGTTAGGGTTAGGCCCTATACGCCGTAGAAGCGCATGACGTAGTTAATCGGATTAACATGCTCAATACACATCATTTAATATAATATGAAAATAACAATGACAACAATATTAACAATAACAAGAATCTGACAATAGCAACAAGCTGAACCGAGCAACAACAATAACAGCACACATATCGTTATAAATTCAACAGAGAGCCGAATCCAGAATCGACTTTTTGTAAATCCATTTTACGCATGCATTATTTTTTAATTAGAGAACAAGGGATCTATGCTTTACCTGTAGAAGACAGAATATGATCATTCAAAACCCTTTACACTTTTGTGGATGTGGCTCTTCATGTTTGCATGTTTTAAAAGCGCTCGATAGTAAGCACATATGCTCACTATCGAGTTTTTACGGTAGGTGTAGGCCTACTTACCTAAACTAACACAGGCTGTATTATTACACACGGTGGAGACTGGGCCTGTTTGTACTTCCTCTGCTTTCGTGTTTGGGCCAATCAAGGTCAAATACACTATGAAAATTAAGATAATATGCGAAAAAATACATAAAGTCTTTTCTTTCTTTCTTTCTTTCTTTCTTTCTTTCTTTCTTTCTTTCTTTTTCTTTCTTTCTTTCTTTCTTTCTTTCTTTCTTTCTTTCTTTCTTTCTTTCTTTCTTTCTTTCTTTCTTTCTATATTTCTTTCTTTCTTTCTTTCTTTCTTTCTTTCTTTCTTTTTCTTTCTTTCTTTCTTTCTTTCTTTCTTTCTTTCTTTCTTTCTTTCTTTCTTTCTTTCTTTCTTTCTTTCTTTCTTTCTTTCTTTCTTTCTTTCTTTCTTTCTCACTTTTAGCGACAGAACTATGCCATTCTCTTACCGATAGCGAAGACAAGTCCAGCAACAAGAAGAATTAGCTGTGGTCTAAGACCACGAACACAGCCGTGGTGTGACCCCTTAATGACCTTTGACTCCAAAATCTCAGAACACTCCATAGACATCGGCTAATCTCAATGCACGTTTGCACGTGGCATCACTCTGCTGTTATTTGTGCCAGAAGAGGCATTTAGAAGGAATTTCGTTTTAGACCGGAAGTGACCCCTAAATGACCTTTGATCCCAAATAAAAAATACCGGAGATACACTGGATAACCACAATTCATGGGTGGACATACCGTTACTGTCCTATGTTTTGTTTAGCTAATAAAATTTTTTGAAATTATTTCGTTTTATACCGGAAGTGACCCTTTAATGACCTTTGACCCCAAATCTGTGTACAACCCGTAGACACTGGGTAATGACAATGCATGTGTGCAAGTGGCGTCACTGTCCTACGTAATATGTTGGAGAAGATGCATTTTAAAGGTATTTCGTTTTATACCGGAAGTGACCCCTTAATGACCTATCACCCAAATTAAAAAAATACCACATATACACTGGGTAACCACAATTCATGTGTGAACACATCGTTACTGTCCTATGTTTTGTTTAGCTAATAAATTTTTTTGAAGGTATTTCGTTTTATACCGGAAGTGACCCCTTAATGACCTTTGACCCCAAATCTGTGTACACCCCATACACACTTGGTAATAAAAATGCATGTGTGCAAGTGGCGTCACTGTCCTACATAATCTGTGGAAGAAGATGCATTTTAGAGGTATTTCTTTTAATACCGGAAGTGACCCCTTAATGAGCTTTGACCCCAAATAAAAAAATACCACATATACATTGGATAACTACAGATCATATGTGAACATACCGTTACTGTGCTATGTTTTACTTAGCTAATAAAAATTTTTGAAGGTTTTTTTTGTTTTTTACCGGAAGTGACCCCTTAATGACCTTTGACCCCAAATCTGTGTACACCAAATAGACACTGGGTAATCACAATGCACGTGTGCAAGTGGCATTACTGTCCTACGTTATATGTGGGAGAAGATGCATTTTGAGCTGAAATTACGTTTTTGACCTCCGTGATCCCTGCGTGACCTTTGACCCCACAAGTTTCATGTGACATGTAGGGGCACGGTCAATGATCATTGTGACCAAGTTAGGTCAAAATCGATGTAAGCATGTGAGTGCTAGAGCAAATGTAATGGTTGACAGAAAGAAGAAAGAAAGAAAGAAAGAAAGAAAGAAAGAACCTGTAAGAAAAAAGACACAGCCGTGACTAACGTCACGGCTGTGTAAGTAGCATCATCAGACACCAGAAAGCACACACTCCATAGTTTTTGTTTTTAGGTCTGTTCTCGTTATCCTCCATCATAACCTGTCAGAAAGATAATACACTGGTCGTGTTCAGTGGTGTTAATACTGGTCGTGGTCAGTGGTGTTAATACACTGGTCGTGTTCAGCGGTGTTAATACACTGGTCGTGTTCAGTGGTGTTAATACACTGGTCGTGTTCAGTGGTGTTAATATACTGGTCGTGTTCAGTGGTGTTAATACACTGGTCGTGTTCAGTGGTGTTAATACTGGTCGTGTTCAGTGGTGTTAATACACTGGTCGTGTTCAGTGGTGTTAATACACTGGTCATGTTCAGTGGTGTTAATACACTGATCGTGTTCAGTGGTGTTAATACAATGGTCATGTTCAGTGGTGTGAATACACTGGTCGTGTTCAGTGGTGTTAATACACTGGTCATGTTCAGTGGTGTTAATACACTGGTCGTGTTCAGTGGTGTTAATATACTGGTCGTGTTCAGTGGTGTTAATACACTGGTCGTGTTCAGTGGTGTTAATACTGGTCGTGTTCAGTGGTGTTAATACACTGGTCGTGTTCAGTGGTGCTAATACACTGGTAATGCTCAGTGGTGTTAAAACACTGGTCGTGTTCAGTGGTGTTTACACTGGTGTTCAGTGGTGTGAATACACTGGTCGTGTTCAGTGGTGTTAATACACTGGTCGTGTTCAGTGGTGTTAATACACTGGTCGTGCTCAGTGGTGTTAATACACTGGTCGTGTTCAGTGATGTTGATACTGGTCATGTTCAGTGGTGTTAATACACTGGTCATGTTCAGTGGTGTCAATACCCTGGTCGTGTTCAGTGGTGTTTATACACTGATCGTGTTCAGTGGTGTTAATACACTGATCGTGTTCAGTGGTGTTAATACACTGATCGTGTTCAGTGGTGCTAGTACACTGGTCGTGTTCAGTGGTGTTAGTACACTGGTCGTGTTCAGTGGTGTCAATACCCTGGTCGTGTTCAGTGGTGTTTATACACTGATCGTGTTCAGTGGTGTTAATACACTGGTCGTGTTCAGTGGTGTTAATACACTGATCGTGTTCAGTGGTGTGAATACACTGGTCGTGCTCAGTGGTGTTAATACACTGGTCGTGTTCAGTAGTGTTAATACACTGGTAATGCTCAGTGGTGTTAATACACTGGTCGTGTTCAGTGGTGTTAATACTGGTCGTGTTCAGTGGTGTTAATACACTGGTCGTGTTCAGTGGTGTTAATACACTGGTCGTGTTCAGTGATGTTGATACTGGTCATGTTCAGTGGTGTTAATACACTGGTCATGTTCAGTGGTGTCAATACCCTGGTCGTGTTCAGTGGTGTTTATACACTGATCGTGTTCAGTGGTGTGAATACACTGGTCGTGCTCAGTGGTGTTAATACACTGGTCGTGTTCAGTGGTGTTAATACTGGTCGTGGTCAGTGGTGTTAATACTGGTCGTGCTCAGTGGTGTGAATACACTGGTCGTGTTCAGTAGTGTTAATACACTGGTAATGCTCAGTGGTGTTAATACACTGGTCGTGTTCAGTGGTGTTAATACTGGTCGTGTTCAGTGATGCTGATACTGGTCATGTTCAGTGGTGTTAATACACTGGTCATGTTCAGTGGTGTCAATACCCTGGTCGTGTTCAGTGGTGTGAATACACTGGTCGTGTTCAGTGGTGTTAACACACTGATCGTGTACAGTGGTGTTAATACACTGGTCGTGTTCAATGGTGTTAATACACTGGTCGTGTTCAGTGGTGTTAATACACTGGTCGTGTTCAGTGGTGTGAATACACTGGTCGTGTTCAGTGGTGCTAATACACTGGTCATGTTCAGTGGTGTTAATACACTGATCGTGTTCAGTGGTGTTAATACACTGGTCGTGTTCAGTGGTGTTAAGTTAATACACTGGTCGTGTTCAGTAATGTTAATACACTGGTCATGTTCAGTGGTGTTAATACTGGTCGTGTTCAGTGGTGTTAATACTGGTCGTGTTCAGTGGTGTTAATACTGGTCGTGTTCAGTGGTGTTAATACTGGTCGTGTTCAGTGATGTTGATACTGGTCATGTTCAGTGGTGTTAATACACTGGTAATGTTCAGTGGTGTTAATACACTGGTCGTGTTCAGTGGTGTTAATACTGGTCGTGTTCAGTGGTGTTAATACACTGGTCGTGTTCAGTGGTGTTAACACACTGATCGTGTACAGTGGTGTTAATACACTGGTCGTGTTCAATGGTGTTAATACACTGGTCGTGTTCAGTGGTGTTAATACACTGGTCGTGTTCAGTGGTGTTAACACACTGATCGTGTACAGTGGTGTTAATACACTGGTCGTGTTCAGTGGTGTTAATACACTGGTCGTGTTCAGTGGTGTGAATACACTGGTCGTGTTCAGTGGTGCTAATACACTGGTCATGTTCAGTGGTGTTAATACACTGATCGTGTTCAGTGGTGTTAATACACTGGTCGTGTTCAGTGGTGTTAAGTTAATACACTGGTCGTGTTCAGTAATGTTAATACACTGGTCATGTTCAGTGGTGTTAATACTGGTCGTGTTCAGTGGTGTTAATACTGGTCGTGTTCAGTGGTGTTAATACTGGTCGTGTTCAGTGGTGTTAATACACTGGTCGTGTTCAGTGGTGTTAGTACACTGGTCGTGTTCAGTGGTGTTAATACTGGTCGTGTTCAGTGGTGTTAATACACTGATCGTGTTCAGTGGTGTTAATACACTGGTCATGTTCAGTGGTGTGAATACACTGGTCGTGTTCAGTGGTGTTAATACACTGGTCGTGTTCAGTGGTGTTAATACACTGGTCGTGTTCAGTGGTGTTAATACTGGTCGTGTTCAGTGGTGCTAATACTGGTCGTGTTCAGTGGTGTTAATACACTGGTCATGTTCAGTGGTGTTAATACACTGGTCGTTTAAAGTGGTGTTAATACACTGGTCATGTTCAGTGGTGTTAATACACTGGTCGTGTTCAGTGGTGTTAATACTGGTCGTGTTCAGTGGTGTTAATACACTGGTCGTGTTCAGTGGTGCTAATACACTGGTAATGCTCAGTGGTGTTAACACACTGATCGTGTTCAGTGGTGTTAATACACTGGTCATGTTCAGTGGTGTGAATACACTGGTCGTGTTCAGTGGTGTTAATACACTGGTCGTGTTCAGTGGTGTTAATACACTGGTCGTGCTCAGTGGTGTTAATACACTGGTCGTGTTCAGTGATGTTGATACTGGTCATGTTCAGTGGTGTTAATACACTGGTCATGTTCAGTGGTGTCAATACCCTGGTCGTGTTCAGTGGTGTTTATACACTGATCGTGTTCAGTGGTGTTAATACTGGTCGTGTTCAGTGGTGTTAATACACTGATCGTGTTCAGTGGTGTTAACACACTGATCGTGTACAGTGGTGTTAATACACTGGTCGTGTTCAATGGTGTTAATACACTGGTCGTGTTCAGTGGTGTTAATACACTGGTCGTGTTCAGTGGTGTTAACACACTGGTCGTGTACAGTGGTGTTAATACACTGGTCGTGTTCAGTGGTGTTAATACACTGGTCGTGTTCAGTGGTGTGAATACACTGGTCGTGTTCAGTGGTGCTAATACACTGGTCATGTTCAGTGGTGTTAATACACTGGTCGTGTTCAGTAGTGTTAATACACTGGTAATGCTCAGTGGTGTTAATACACTGGTCGTGTTCAGTGGTGTTAATACTGGTCGTGTTCAGTGGTGTTAATACACTGGTCGTGTTCAGTGGTGTGAATACACTGGTCGTGCTCAGTGGTGTTAATACACTGGTCGTGTTCAGTGATGTTGATACTGGTCATGTTCAGTGGTGTTAATACACTGGTCATGTTCAGTGGTGTCAATACCCTGGTCGTGTTCAGTGGTGTTTATACACTGATCGTGTTCAGTGGTGTGAATACACTGGTCGTGCTCAGTGGTGTTAATACACTGGTCGTGTTCAGTGGTGTTAATACTGGTCGTGGTCAGTGGTGTTAATACTGGTCGTGCTCAGTGGTGTGAATACACTGGTCGTGTTCAGTAGTGTTAATACACTGGTAATGCTCAGTGGTGTTAATACACTGGTCGTGTTCAGTGGTGTTAATACTGGTCGTGTTCAGTGATGTTGATACTGGTCATGTTCAGTGGTGTTAATACACTGGTCATGTTCAGTGGTGTCAATACCCTGGTCGTGTTCAGTGGTGTGAATACACTGGTCGTGTTCAGTGGTGTTAACACACTGATCGTGTACAGTGGTGTTAATACACTGGTCGTGTTCAATGGTGTTAATACACTGGTCGTGTTCAGTGGTGTTAATACACTGGTCGTGTTCAGTGGTGTGAATACACTGGTCGTGTTCAGTGGTGCTAATACACTGGTCATGTTCAGTGGTGTTAATACACTGATCGTGTTCAGTGGTGTTAATACACTGGTCGTGTTCAGTGGTGTTAAGTTAATACACTGGTCGTGTTCAGTAATGTTAATACACTGGTCATGTTCAGTGGTGTTAATACTGGTCGTGTTCAGTGGTGTTAATACTGGTCGTGTTCAGTGGTGTTAATACTGGTCGTGTTCAGTGGTGTTAATACTGGTCGTGTTCAGTGATGTTGATACTGGTCATGTTCAGTGGTGTTAATACACTGGTAATGTTCAGTGGTGTTAATACACTGGTCGTGTTCAGTGGTGTTAATACTGGTCGTGTTCAGTGGTGTTAATACACTGGTCGTGTTCAGTGGTGTTAACACACTGATCGTGTACAGTGGTGTTAATACACTGGTCGTGTTCAATACACTGGTCGTGTTCAGTGGTGTTAATACACTGGTCGTGTTCAGTGGTGTTAACACACTGATCGTGTACAGTGGTGTTAATACACTGGTCGTGTTCAGTGGTGTTAATACTGGTCGTGGTCAGTGGTGTTAATACACTGGTCATGTTCAGTGGTGTTAATACACTGGTCATGTTCAGTGGTGTTAATACACTGGTCATGTTCAGTGGTGTTAATACCCTGGTCGTGTTCAGTGGTGTTAATACACTGGTCGTGTTCAGTGGTGTTAATACTGGTCGTGGTCAGTGGTGTTAATACACTGGTCGTGTTCAGTGGTGTGAATACACTGGTCGTGTTCAGTGGTGTTAATACACTGGTCGTGTTCAATGGTGTTAATACACTGGTCGTGTTCAGTGGTGTTAATACACTGGTCGTGTTCAGTGGTGTTAATACACTGGTCGTGTTCAGTGGTGTTAATACACTGGTCGTGTTCAGTGGTGTTAATACACTGGTCGTGTTCAATGGTGTTAATACACTGGTAATGCTCAGTGGTGTTAATACACTGGTCGTGTTCAGTGGTGTGAATACGCTGGTCGTGTTCAGTTGTGTTAATACTGGTCGTGTTCAGTGGTGTTAATACACTGGTCGTGTTCAATGGTGTTAATACACTGGTCGTGTTCAGTGGTGTTAGTACACTGGTAATGCTCAGTGGTGTTAATACACTGGTCGTGTTCAGTGGTGTTAATACACTGGTCGTGTTCAATGGTGTTAATACACTGGTAATGCTCAGTGGTGTTAATACACTGGTCGTGTTCAGTGGTGTTAATACACTGGTCGTGTTCAATGGTGTTAATACACTGGTCGTGTTCAGTGGTGTTAGTACACTGGTCGTGTTCAGTTGTGTTAATACTGGTCGTGTTCAGTGGTGTTAATACACTGGTAATGCTCAGTGGTGTTAACACACTGATCGTGTACAGTGGTGTTAATACACTGGTCGTGTTCAGTGGTGTTAATACACTGGTCGTGGTCAGTGGTGTTAATACACTGGTCATGTTCAGTGGTGTTAATACACTGGTCGTGTTCAGTGGTGTTAATACACTGGTCATGTTCAGTGGTGTTAATACACTGGTCGTGTTCAGTGGTGTTAATACACTGATCGTGGTCAGTGGTGTTAATACACTGGTCATGTTCAGTGGTGTTAATACACTGGTCGTGTTCAGTGGTGTTAATACACTGGTCATGTTCAGTGGTGTTAATACACTGGTCATGTTCAGTGGTGTTAATACACTGGTCGTGGTCAGTGGTGTTAATACACTGGTCGTGTTCAGTGGTGTTAATACACTGATCGTGATCAGTGGTGTTAATACACTGGTCGTTTTAGTTTAGTTTAGGTTTAGTTTAGTTTAGTTTAGTTTAGTTTAGTTTATTATATTCATTAATCATTACACGTAAAATACCAAAATATGATGTGTGAGGCAAAAGGGGAACTCCGAATACACTGTAAAAACAACTGATAACATTTAATAAACACTAAAACACGTTTATTTTTATATTGTATAGGAAGCGTTGCATACGATCCCCATCACACGTTTATAGCGGTTTTTGTGATAAAAATATAAACACTCCAACACGAATATTGATATAAACATGTTAAATTGTTACTAATCCATCAATAAATCCTTTTATAAACGACAGCAGTGTTAATCGTATGCAACGCCTCCTATACTTTTACGTGTAGAATATAAATATAAAGGCGTTTTAGTGTTTAATAAGTGTTATCCGTTGTTTTTTACAGTGCAGAACCGAAGGCGTACCAAATAAAAGATAACAGAGGATTGCATGTCAAATACAATGCAATAATGTATAACGTATGAAATATGTGTAGCAGGACGTACAATACGAGCGTAGCAGCTCGACTTGCTTCAAGTGGTGAATGTAAAATTCATGGAAGCTTTGCCACTTCCAAAAATTTCTGTTTCAAAATTTTGAAGTTATTCTTTCGAAATAATTAATATTTACCATCATAACTTTAAAAAAACCTATTTGACATTTGAATTGTTAGGCCAGATAGTGGACTTTCTTATCTTACTTTAAATACTTCAGGCATATGATTTCACACCACCAAATAGTATATATGGTTGTGCGCCCTTGAATTTCACTTCTCAGAAAAACCCATTGATTCTGAATTTAAGCATTAAAATGAGCAGAAATTTGCATAATTTTAGCCAAATTTAGATTGGTCATGATTAGTAATATTAATTCCTGCAAGTGTACCACAGATGGGAGAGATCGAATAACTTTTAATGATTTTAAGCAGCCTTTTCTTTACAGAAACACCGGCATGGTTTTGCCTGAAAAATAGGAAATTCCCAGACATCGTAGACTTTGAGGGCCAGTCGTAAAAAATAATGACGGTCAACCTATACTTTTTCCCAGCCAGAGGGATCAGGCAAGGGCTGATTTGAACCATCATAGCTGTCGCTTAAAACTGAGTCGCTCCTGTGAAGAAAAAATGACGTTTTCTTAAGGCAAATTTAGCACATATCTCTATGGGACTCTGATTTGGTGGTGTGAGATCATATACTGTGAACTGCAGGGGTACGTAGTGTTTGAGGAAAATGCCAACCAAATGCCCACAAGGCACACTTCATCCCTAGCTCATGTAGCCAGCGCATCGTCCTACACAGGATCTGACCTGACTAAAAAATTGAGAGAGTCCAGTATATATGATATAATATACCGGGATATAAACTTCTACCACTGATTATACATGGGTCCTATGAAGAGCATGAATAGAGAAAAAGTAAGGTGGAAGCCTTGATCAAGGCTAGTATAGCAGCAAATAGCATTCATAAAAGTTAAGAATATATTGCAAGCGACAAATATATCTGCAGAATCATGACGCTTTTAGAAAACGGTCAAATACTATCATTTCCTCTGTATTAAACTGTATTATTTTTTTACCAAAAATCACTGTAAAAAGTGGAATCTTTTAGCAGATTGTCAATCATTAAATCATGCGACACAACAGCATGACAATACATGCCACTCCCTGGTCCCAGATCATGCATGTACTCAGATACTTACACGCACACTGTACTGACACGCTTCAAAAAACTATTAACGACAAAATCTTACCTTTTTGGTCACAAGATTAAAATATCTCCCCAAAGTCAACGAAAAGTCTCCAAATCTCCACAATCTGGTATTAAACTATTTTTTTAAATCCTCCAGAAATTTGAAAGAAAGTGCCTTCTCAGTCGGGAAGCACCGTATATAATATGAATCCGCCGTATACCAACTTGAAATGCAAAGTGGGCATTAACATTAATTCGGTATTGATATGTATATTTATATTGAAAGGGTGTCGCAAAAACATAATTGTTGTGTACATGTCATGCAGGTCATCCGTAACACGCCAGTAAGTTTCTATAGTTATTTACCATAGAGTTCAAGTATAACAATAATGCTCTATTTTATCATATTAACATGTTGATATTTGGCACCCACGCAGCTATTCATGACATATAAATATCTCAAAAAAGTAATTACCCGCTTTAAATAATAGTCATTATTCAAAAACGGGCTATTGTATTACGAATCTGTAAAATGCGTTGGAAGCAGAATTTATTTCTGCACATTTTGACTCTTCATTTGTAGCAAGTGACTAAGACGTCACAGCGTACATTTTAAAAATGAATGTAACCCAAGATTTAAAAGTTGCAGTAAATTGTATTGATTTGTAAGTTCAGTATAATGGAAGGAAATCTTGGGTAATGAATGATATCTGAGTGTTTTTGTATTGTTGTAAGTGCAACTTTCAAATCTGGACCTCACTTCATTAAATTGACCGGTGCTTTATTGTTTTCTGGGCTATCGTATAATGGCAATTTTTGCCAAATCTTAATAGTACCATTCGCATGATGCTTTGAAATACAAAGCCGCAACGCTAGACGTTAATCCACAAGCCTCAACATACTTTACAGGTATGTAAAGTATGCGCACACCCTAGAATTTCACAATTAACCTTCGCAGTCAGGATCAGGTCTCCAAATTTCGTACGCTTGACAAAAACATCAAAATAGCACTAAAAAGAACATTTAAAAAAAATAGTAGGCAACATGTTATTGCAAAATATTTGTTGGCAAACATTTTTGCAAAATATCTTGTCAACACTTGATAACCTTTTGTTAGAATGTTTTGAATCCGTTTCTGAAAGTTAATAAAACGTTGTTATACCTTATATACAACCCGATATTTTAACGTTTTCTGTAAAATGTTTTATATTTGCTGGGTAGTACAGTAGATGAATAGTGTCATTGAAGGATTTATATTCATGTATTTTACTGTTCATTGGTTTATTTGAGTAGCATATAAACGTGTTGTCCATTAATTATCTTCTGGAAACATGCCTGCAGTTATATCGTCATTATCATCCATTACCGTATGTGTTTAAAGTGTCACTATAGTTGGAACAATTATTGAAAGAACACATAACGGTCATCCACATATTATTAGGGTAGACGCGGTATTGTTTTCATTATCTTAGGCCCTATTATTGAAAAATAACACTTTGATGTTTTGTAAAAGTTCATTCTACAAATCATATACGTTGAAAACTTGCTTGATTTATTGTTGTTAATGAGTTACGTATGTTTTACAAAAGTGTTGTTGTTTCAGCCCTCTTTACAACATAACTCAAGAACCACAGGACCTACAAAAGTATATCTATGATAGTTGAATTCTTCTAAACACTCGCTATGAAATGATCAATGTAATTTTTGCAAAAGCTCACTACCATTCGCAAGATGATGCGAACTACCAAATCGCAACAGTTTAAAATAGTTGGTAACCTTAAGCTTCAGAAAGTAGCAATCACTAAGACACTTGTAGGCCTACCTCAACTCAGTCTTTCCGAGAACTGTATACAGAACAGACTACCAAAGGAAACTGCACTTGCACCAACGCTGGAGAGTGGAGACCCGAGGCCCGCCTAAGTCACATTTTCAACTTATGTAAACTGTGTTTGTCATGACATTCAAAGCTCGAGTGTATATTGTTGGAGGATTGCCATGCCGCCATAACAAAAGCAGAAGCAGAATGCACACACCCACGCACCCCATACATAACACACACCCCACCATGCACCCCACATATAACACACCCCACCCCATACCGTCAGCATAGGGCCTACACCCACACATAACAATAACATACACCCCAACATGCACATACCATATTAAACAATAAGTAAAGTTACCGTATTCAAGAGCAGCCTGGATGCGGTAAGATAACATTAGTCGCACTCTTGTATATACCATGTATTTTTATGCTGGTGCAAATGTCTAAGAATTATATAATAAGTTTGCGTTCAATCCTTACTTGGATCATACACTGAGTTTGGCATCATTATATATAATTTTGTTGTTATTATTACAATTATTATGTTATAATCAAATAACAGAAATGTCTGTACAAAAATGTCAGATCTTCAACAGTTTCATGATCAAACATGACATACCAAACCTGTTATAATATGTATATGCAATATCCCACCAATGCACTCTGTAACTCCACTAATCGTCATATTGCCAGCATGGCTCTCAATAATTATTCAGTAATGAAATTGTCCATGCATGATAGGGCGTACCAGATAACTGTAATGAATCGGTTTAGGGATGATTTCTCATATAATATGTGACAGTACTCAGGCTATGGAGCAATTAATAACATCGGCTCGACTAACTCCCTGCATTACGCCACTTTTTATCGCGTGAATTGCATAATGGTGATTTAATAGATCAAAAACCCATAAAAAGTACAAAATATATATATATATAAAAGGTATAATTTAAGTATAAAATTTATGTTTGCAAAAATGCTTGAAATAAGAATGTTGTCAATCGATTTGTTCCAGAGGTTCTTAATAAAGTCCTTTTTTGATCTTAAATGATTTATGTTAATATTCGGATGGCCATCTATGTACACATGTGCGGATCGATTCTAAGACCAAAACTAGGCCAAAACAGTTTTAAGATGACAATATTTAATTAATATGTTAATTCCTGCTGTGAATTATATATATGTTTATATTTTCAAATCATTTCTTAATTATTATATTGTTTTAGTACTAATAGCCTTCCTACATCCGCGTGGAGGAGATTAACATGATTAATGGCGATGTTAATAAACGAATCATAATAATTAGAAACGTTTCTTAACATCTATATATTTTACAATAATAAGATAAAAAAAATGTTTTAGCATGTACTTTCTTTTACACATGCCTTAAATACATATTTACATACAAATATGCGATTTGATCAACAATGGCCATTGTATTATATTAATACCAATTTAGGTATATTCTCTTTAATAAAACGCATATAAAAGGTTTATTTGCCTGCCGTCAAAAGGCCCATACCATCCATTATTTTTCAAAGTCAGGTTTGATGTGTACATGTATCGCATTAGAATATTCTTGATCAGGATACTGACAAATTGGTCAATATCGCTCGCTTGAGGTGGTTGTGAGACAGAAAAAGGTTGAGCTGCTGCGTATTACGAGGATACCATACACTCTGCTTAGGTAAGTGTACTACTACTTAAATATCTTGGTATAATATGTATTAAAAGCTTTACTATAGATATAGGTAGGTAAAAATATAGATTACAGTTGTATGGTGTAGGCCTACATGGTGTAGTCAGTGGTCGGGTGGGGCAGAGTGTTTCACTACCACGAGTGATCAGGAGTGGGAAAGAATATTTTCACGTTAATTCCTGCACAAAAAGGAGCACTTGTTTTAATGGCGAAAGAGCCTTTTTTCGGCCAAATACCTTCTGACAATATCTGGTGCTTTGACAGTGTTGATGTTCTGCTGTTCCCAAGCAACATCAGAGGCTTACTATCTCTAACTGGTACATATAATTCTCAATAACATTAACAACGGGGCTAAAACCTGACCGTTGTCATTGATTATTGATAACGTGAAGATATTTTTTGGTAATTAAAGCCGTGCGATATGATTTCGGCAAAATTTACTTTTTTTCTTTGCCAATATGACATAAATAATAATACTGTTCTGACCATGTAAGCCGAAATAATAAGGTCAAATGAAAGAAAACCCATTTACTATTTTAGCAGCTTAACTGTGGTGTTCTATGGGATATTGAAATATATTAATAAGGTAGCCTAATACGATAATTAATTAACATTGAACTGTTTTCCTACAAGCGCATTGAATTTTGCCGATTCTGATTAGATGTAAGTTGGGACGTGTGTAAACATTACAAACAATAAATTATCTCAAAAATCAGGTTTGAATAAAAATCATTTTTAAAACCTTACATTATGGCTTTAAATGTATTTTCATCTGTACATTGTTGAATATGTGATAGATTAAAAAAACCCTATCTGACAACCCTGTAAAGGAAAAACGCCAATTGCATTGGCGGTGTGGTGTGTACAGGCTGTATCAAAATGATTGATACCCATCAGTATTGGTGGTTATTGAAAAGCATGACTTCGTTTCTTCCCAATGCAATGCAGGATCTTGAAATGACCATAATTTATAGATATCCACATAAAATTAATCAACAAATTATATTGATCCTATGTTGCATTTTGATGTGGCAGTCATGTTTATATCACTTAAATCTGATAAGTACTAATTATTTTGATACAGCCTGTATAACCAGCTGGGAAAGCAAAACTATATTGAGAAAAAAAAAGCAGACACGGACGATATATCATAGACAGACTGTTAAAAGTAATATTGCTCTTGAATACTAATTGATTAATGTTTTATGAACCACATTAACAAATGAGTTTTAGTTATGTTTCACTTCTACACTGTATATACAAGCTTAAAGTGTGTTAACAATTCGATGACATTTCGTTTTGTGTTTGTGTATTCAATTTTTATTCCAATTTAAATATAGTCAGACCGAAATAATTATTTAGTATTCTGTCGGTCGAACATCCGGGCTATCTCTAGTCTCAGGCCCAAACTGCATGTGGCGCACGGTTTGTTGTGAACAACAGAAACCGGCTGTGAAGGAGGCTACATAGCGATGTTGCTGGAGTGGCATTCAATTTCGGAAAAAACGACACTCGACCATGGAATTTAATTTCAAGTTTGTCAGTATATAAACGGTAAATCAAGTAAGATTATTTCACTCTTAAGACTTAAGCGCGCTTCAGACTCCGAGTATTGTACGTACAATATTGTATGTACAATACCCAGATAACATATACTTATTGGGCCAATATTGGCAAAAAGTTGCATTGGCATTACATCAGTATATAATATTGGGCCAATATTGGCTCACCATTCATTGGCAGCTGATCTCGGGCCAATAATAAACCAATCATTGGTTTAATGTTGGCCTTTTATATATCGTTTGATTGGCATTACATCAGTATATAATATTGGGCCAATCTTGGCTTTCAATTGGCAATTTTTACATTGGCATCATGTTGGCAGCCAATATAGGTTATCACACCAATTTCGGTAACAAATTGGGTAACAATATGGTAACAAATAATTATTGTGATGAGTACTAGTGTTTGGAAGACCTTATTTAAATCCTAAATATTATACTAAGTTGAAATAATAGGAAACAAAACCACGGATGATAAAACGCAGGGCAAACGCTATTTAACACCACGGATTATTTATTTTAAAGAAAATACACAAGAATTTTCGGCAATTTCAATTCTAAGACCATACTTTTAAAGATGATTTCTAAAGTACGTGTCACCATGCTATCAAATACTCTTGATGGTTATTCAACACCACGGTGATGAGTCGTGTTCCTCTCTTACCGCGAAGCGGGCAAGAGATGATACATATCGTCTTTTCCCGAGCCAATAACGTCCAATAATTAAAGTAATCCATTGCATCAATATTGGCCCAATACTAAAATTACATATTGTTAAAACATTGGCAGCCAATTGTTTGCCAATGAGAAATAGGTACAGGCCCAATGTTGGTTCAATAACTGTGATAAGGTTTGGGCCAAGCTGGGGCCAACATTGGCCCAAGCCCAATATTGAGCCAACCTTGGGCCCATGAGCAAAACATGATTGGCCCAATACTGTCAGCCAATGTTGGGCCAATTGAACTCAAACATTGGCCCTTCATTGGGCCACCATTGCCATGCTATCTGGGTATGTACGTTATTTAATCTATTGCCATTCTATTTCCAGTAATGTTTAAGTTCTAACGAATGTTTGATGAAAAAAATCGATAATATGTTACATACAATATCTAGCAGAAATATATTATCGATTTTACGTCATCAAACATTCGTTAGAACTTAAACATTACTGGAAATAGAATGGCAATAGATTAAATAACGTACATATTGTACATAAAATATTGCACGTACAATAAAAAGTCTGTATACTGCTTTAGAAACGGTTGTTTGATTCCACTGACTATTTGCGATCGAAATTTACATAACACCAATGACAGAAATCATCAACAAAAATCGAATCAGGGACTTGTTTTCACTCGAACATCATCAACCGGAACTTCCGGAAGTGACGTGACACGGACCGACAGAATAAATCTAAAGAGAAAAGACATTATAGACCCTCTAAACACGATTCGTGTTCATTCTCTGAAAAGGACCCCTCTTTTACGGACGCGCATATGTACACTATGAAACTGCAATTACACAGCTGCATAGCACTATTCGCAGTAGACATGGTAGAGGTGACGTAATAAATCGGATTAATTACCATAGAAATAGATGAATACAATTTTGACTATATCGCCCTGCACTACAATCAGGTTGTCTGCAATCATAGATTTAATGCAATACCGCTCTTTTCAGCGAGCTTACAGGTGTGAGTGATCAGCATGATATGTTTCAATGCATAGGTACATTACATTACATTTTGCATTAACCAACACTTATAAAGCGCCTTTACCGCTGGATTCAAAGCGCAATAAAATAAAAACATAACAGCAAAAACAAGAGAAACTAAACATAGGAAATCTGAAACAGATGGGTTTTGAGAGCAGATTTGAAGGTTTCAACTGTTGCATAATTACGAGTGTGATTTGGGAGATTATTCCAAGCTCTGGGGCCAGCCACTGAGAATACCCTGTCTCCAGCACATTTATGTGTCTTAGGGACCTCAAGGTACCACGTGAACGTTGTAGTGTAGGGCGATATAGTCAAAAATTATATTCATCTATTGGTATGGTAGTTATCCGATTATTACATTGCTTCTACAACGAATAACATTAACCAGAATATTATGTTGCCTTATAGCATCCTAAAAAGCTCTAAAATGAAACAAAGTCTGTTCAAAGATTTGAAACAATTTTTTGTTTTCATGCAGTAGGATACGCGAATTTCGTTTTACGAGCAATTGTATCGCATTTCGGATTTGTATTTGAGAAATCCAGAAAATTATATTTTGAAGCAGATAGTAAAGGAAAAAATGTTAAAAAAAAGTCCTCTCATTACAGTTTGTTTTACAAGCAATATGAAATCAGTAAATCCTAAACCTATTGTGAATGGAATGATAATACCAGTGTTTGAAATTCAGGAAAAAAGCAACTAGTCCGCAAGACTGGCTGCTTCTGAAAGTAACCTGTCCAATACCGTATTTTATGTCTATCTTTGTTTTTGATGTATCGGTGCTCGGACGCTGTCTTATAGGCCTATGTCTATAGTTTGATCATGTACTGTACAGAATTTCCGAGGTTTGCAAAATTCCAAAATCGTCCAGCTGACCCGCTACCAAAATGCTGCAATTTTAATGCTGCAATCAACTGCAATGGGCTATGCCATTTAAAATCCACACTCCCCCTGTGGAAGATTTAGCTAATATTTTCACAGAGTGAGTATGAGTTTTGTATAGAATAGACAATTGGGTAACTTCCATTTGGAGAACAGGTTATTGGCAAGTTAAAAAATAGGCGAGTTAGAAAAAGGCGAGTTAAAATGGCGAGTTACCCCCTGCAGTGTTTTCCGGAAAGTCCATGCGGCGAGTTGTGAATTTCCGGAAAATCCATGCGGCGAGTTGTGAATTTCCGGAAAGTCCATGCGGCGAGTTGTGAATTTCCAGAAAGTCCACGTGGCGAGTTGTGAATTTCCGGAAAGTCCACGCGGCGAGTTGTGAATTTATGAGTTGTATGATTTTTTATTTCAAGAGTAGTGAGATATGATTAGGTTTCTATTACATTATTGGTTGCTTGTTTATCACATTTTGTTTATATTTTCATGGTACATTAAATAGTTGAGTAATCAATCAATTGACTGATTATGTGTTGTGCCCCTTTGTGTTGTGTTAAAATTTTTTTAAATGTTTTTAAAAAAGTGTTAAAAAGGTTTTATGACTTTTATTTGTATAACTTTTTGGATTTTATTTATACTAGAAGAAGAGGACAGCCTATGCACAGGCGACAGTATAGCACTGCCTATTATTAATTCCCATGATCATTGCAAGCCGAGAGAAATATATGATAAATGAGGACTCAAGCAAATTGGAAACTGATTTTGCTGATTTTGGACTAGCAGCTTTAAAAAACAGTACTTAAAAATACACTGTGACATTTTTAACTCACTGTTGGGATTTCATCATAGTGTTACTGTAACTCGCCACCAGGACTTCATAGTGTTACTGTAACTCGCCACCGGGACTTCATAGTGTTACTGTAACTCGCCACCGGGACTTCATATGTTACTGTAACTCGCCACTGGGACTTCATAGTGTTACTGTAACTCGCCACCGGGACTTCATTGTGTTACTGTAACCCGCCACTGGGACTTCATAGTGTTACCCATGGGAATATCTAAAAATAGCCTGACTCTGTGGGGGGTAACTCGCCTTTTTAACTCGCCCATATCGTAACTCGCCTAAAACATGCTCTCTTCCATTTGAAATACTCACTCCAGTTGTGGAAGATATATAGGTAAAGCCATACTACAGGGGAAGTATGGGTTTCAAAATGGTTAACCCTAACCAATTACATTTGAAAAACATACTCCCCCTGTGGAAGGTATTTCCAAACTGATCTTCCACAAGGGTAGTGTGGATGTCAACTGGAAGAGCCCAATGGACGAAAAGGATAGTTGTGGCCTAAAACAGGCCAAAAGGAAATGACAAATTAGTTATAGTGGAATATTTCATGGCGTCGGACGGGCAGGTGAAAATTAACACATCCGATGATAAGGTATAGCCCGTCTCGGACGTGTGGACGGGCGCTAGTTTACAGACTGGTAAATAGCCCGTCCCTTGCCTCCCTGATCCTCCCCAAATGAGCATTGTACGAGAATTTTCGCCACCTTGGACACTACGTTTGTCCACATTGCCATGATTGCCACACATTGATTATGAAAAGGCTAATTACGCAACTGTCTCTTGTGCTGACTGAGGATTCATTTTCCCCATCTCAAAATTATCACCAACTTCCTCTTCTCCGTTCTCTTCACCATCAAGCGCGCTTTCTGTTTGCTCTGGTCCCAAGGGTTTGTTATTCTTTCGCTCTTCCAACCAACCGGCTATATGCATGTAGATATCTGCCGAGTCCCGTACAATCACCATCATATTTTTGGTAAAAAACGTTGAGGGTGCTGCAGCATGATGGGCAAACAGAACAAGTCGTATGACAAGAAATGGAAGGTTTACCAAGAATAAATAGGAGGCCGAGTTGAGTACTAGTACCAACGGAACCAGAGACTTTCCATCTTGTCTGCTTGAGATATAACGTAGGGCGATGAGAGGTGCGAGTGGGAGCAAGATGCATAAGCAACCAAATGTCTTGAGAGCCTTTTCCATTGGTACCGAATTAAGTATATGCCTTTCTTCGACAAAAAGGTAGGAGATGATCATAACACAGTCAAAAACATCCAAACTTGCCATAAAAGCGATGCCCCTACGACACGCTTATAGTAGGGAGTCTGCATTTCGTTGTGATGTGTATAGATTAGTAAACCAAACACGATACCAGCCATGGACAAAACAATCCTTATTCCTCCAGGAGTCAGGAACGAAATGCCTGAGCCTGAATCGTGTGCTTTCAAATCCTGACCAAAGCCAGATGGACTTGAAAACATGCGCAAAATCTTGGCAACTAATACCAAAGCATAGAGCAACCAGCAAACATACCCAAAACGGATCTCTGCGATGGCTGCTTTGATGATACGTTTAACACGACCTTCGTCACCACGTCCATTGTCTTTTGGGATCTTTCTTGGTGATGTCATGATGGCAGAGTATCGGTAGCTCCAGATGAGAGAAACTATCCACATGCTAACAATGACAATATCCAGCGCTATCCAGATGTATCGTCCTGCAGGCGTGGCTTTCGTATCAAGAGAAATCATAATATAATCCATGAGTGCCATCTGGAGAATTAGCAACAAGATACAAAGTACTTTTGCCCCAATTTCAATAACTTTGAACTGTTTTTCCGCCATCTTGCAAATGTCCTTCGTTTAATATCCTCAATCTGTATCATAAAAGAGAAATAATAAATGATAAATAATATATTCCTTGTCTGAGCCACATTGTCTACAATCAATGAACATGTCGACCTGAAGACTTCTGCTGCTTCTTACATACTCTTCTAATGCGTCACTTTAAACGTTGTTCCTAGACACTTAAAATGATAACATATGTTAATATATACACATATACCTGTAATAAAAAGATGAAAGAATCTTGAGATTCTGTCTTGCATGACTTATTACAGCAATCACTGTTTTTAATATGGTAGCGATAATTCAAAATCCATGCATGAATTGGCTCAATTCACCCATACATGAAATAAATATTTCATGTAAATGCTGTGAGGCAAGGATCGATACAAAGGGATAGGCATCCTATTATTACATAACAAACCGGAAGATGTAGTCTAAGTCTAGACAATAGGCGGATTAGCGGCCATTTTGTCTTCTACATGATTTTATTCACGTGTCCTTATACTTTAGTACACAAATATATAAGTTAACATCATGCAGGTTTACAATTTTAAAATTATATTTTGTGTATACAATATATTCTGTAGTAAATCGATCAAATGACGGTGATTGTTCAGGTATTATATGCTTGATAGAATTAAATTGTCTGACCAGTTAGTATTCTCCTCCGCCGTCAGTGTGATTCCAGTCACTCCACGTACCGTGTTGCGAAGGTGGAGGAGACTAAAGCTGTATTGACGAACACGCATGCGTTAAAAATGATGTAGCCTTAGTCGAACAATAGCGTGACGTAGTTCCCGGCATTGTTCCTATGCACTTTCACCCTCCTGGTGAGGTTTTGATTAGACTGGCTTAGAACTGGCTCCGTTCCTCTGACCGCGGTGCCCCAATTGCGAGCGCGAAGCGCGAGCGCGATGCATGGTCAGTCTGTCGGTTTTGCGAAGGACATGTCCTATTGTGTAGGTCGTTGGCAAACACCAAGAATGACGGTTACGAGATGTAAACATGATCAAGAAAATTCAAATCTGACAGAAACTTAGTTTCGCTCGCTTGGTTTCGCTCGCTTGCGCAAAGCTTGCGCCTGCATATTTTGTCCAGAAAGTTAGTTTCACGGTCACTGACACCCAACTTTTAGCGTTCTCTCACTGAAAGACCTCCATTTTCTTGGAGCCCCCACTAAATGACCCCCTTTTGACATAAATCCCCACGGATAGACCCTAGTGTTCCGGAAGGCACATTTTCATAGTGCCCCAGCCACCCCCCCGAACATGCACTTATTCGATTGCCGGAAGGATAAATAATTCACCGTTTCAATCAATATAACAAAGTAAAGTAGTATCGTTCATACTTGTCATTAACACAGAATTTTGGCTTTTCAGAAACAACAATCATTCTCGTGTATTAAACACTGAGTATTTTAAATCTAGTTGTACTCACCAAATTCTTCAATTATCATTATAGTCACTTTCTTCAAATGTATTAAATGTAGATTTGGAAGATGTAATCATCCCCTAAAGCATGATAAGGCTCGGTACGGTTGTAAGGCCTTGTTCCAGTTGCTCCTGCCGTTATTGTTCATGGGCGCTTCACTAATCATGCCAATGTTCTTTCGCTCAGTGCCAGCTGGCCCCTCTCTTTTGTCATTGTCTCTCTAATGTTTATGTTTGAAACACACAGGAACTTCTGCTCTTGTTCTGTTACCAGAGTCTTTCTCTTGTTTTAGATTTTACAGGAGTTTAACTTGAGCTAAAAAAGTGTAACCATGCAGTTAGCTGCAGTTATCGTCACTGAACAAGGTCCCGAACACTGTCCGCAACACAAAATATTTATTATGTATGAATCAATATATATTTATGAATCAATATCGATTTATATATTAAAGTATTTTGAATGAAAGTAGCAGACATAGTGATTTTATTTGCCTTTGTTTCCAATTTTACGGTTTTGTAATCAATGTGGTTTTCCACAATAGCGTATTTTAAAGGGGCGTAATATACAATCTTTTTCATGTTCTGATTCTAACTTACGTACATTGTGGCAAACCATTAAAATAACATGTTGATATGAGCCGCAACATACGCCTCACGGGGTGCCGGTGTGGGTATTCACCCGGGGGGCACTTCCATAACAGATATGCATCATGTGCCTCGGGATAGACCCCCTTTTTCAAACCGGCTTGTACCCAATGACCCCCTTTTTGTGTTATGGTCCTACCTATTACCCAATGACCCCCTTTAAAAAAATTCATGTACTCAATGACCCCCTTTTTCTATTTCCTGCTACCCAATAACCCCCCTTTTTAATTCCCAAATTTAGGTGGTATTTGTGTTCTCCTCCAGAAATAATGAGATTTCTCAAATTTCCAAGGTGGCCAAGTTGATTTTTCGCAGTTTGGCACTTATTTATGTGTACTTAATGATACTCTTTTGGCAATCATGTACCCAATGACTCCCATTTTACAATTTGTTACCCCAATGACCATCCTTTTTGCAAAGTTTCATACCGAATGACCCCATTTTTTCAGGTTGTGTACTGAACGACCCCATATTTTTGTAATTGTACATTTGACCTGAATGCCCCCTACTTTTAACATGGCCGAGGCACATCCCTGCCATTTCAGATAGAGTGCCCCAGGGGGTATTCACAACGGTTTTGTTCACACAAATATCAGCTTTCTTTTAATACCAAAATCACAATTTTTATTAAGAATCGGGTCACACTCCTTTAATGTCTACCAAAAATCCTGGAAAGAAATCCATGTGTCCTACCCAGCAGAGTATGGCAGAACGGAAACAATTGATTAATGTTCCCTGCGAAGGGACCGTTCAATATTTACGTCAGGGGAGCGGGAGTTTTAAAAATATCGCGTTCACCCTCGCGTCCGCTCAAATTTTTATATTCCTTCATGCCATTGTTTTCCCGTTTTTCTTAATTTAAAACTTAACATTTCCCGTCACGGTTCAACGAATAAAATCGTAGTCCCCCTTGAAACTTGGACCCGGCGTAAATATTGAACAGTCCCTAAAGTCATCGAACTGGAATAATATTGACGACATTAATAAAAGGGCATCGATCATCGGCAAGTCTATGTTCAGTGCATAAAACTGCATACACCTAAACAAAATGCCAAGGATTCTGAGGCTAAACTGAGTAAATGAATGTGGAGTTCCCAAAGGTGAGGAGTTCAATGAGTTGTATGTGCCTAGTTCAAGAACCACGGTGTTAGCTTCTTTGATGGGTGTTTAGACTTCAAGTGTTCAGAGCATGGATTTTTGTGTATTTCAGAAAAAAAACATGGACAATTAACATAAAGGAAGTTTTATATTCATGGGGATGCAATAAGTATACTTCCGAGGGTTTATAGAGGCTTAAGCAATTCCAAATCTTTCTTTGCAGGGGATTCCAAATAATATGTGCATTATGGTGTTGCTGTATTACACTTTCATTGGACTAAACAAACATTATGGAATGATACACACTAACCAGATAATAGCTTACACTTCCCATTACTTTGCACAGGTTTCTTCTGTTTTTATCTTGAGAATAGACTGGGGGAGCGGGAGTTTTGACCAAAAAAAATCGATTATGCCCTTGTTTTCCCCCCTTTTCTCCATTTAAAACTAAAACATTCCCCTCCTCTAATTATATGTATGTTAATCGTTTCAACCAGATTCAAATGAGCGCATGATTATTTTAGTGTTTTTAACTACATTTATATTTTTTCATCGACATTGAAAAGAAACCAGCAATTTTTAGACTGATTATAAAGCCGCCACCAATCGCTGACTCGGATAGTGGCATTTCTCAGATGTGCAATCAGCGACTCTTCACTGCTAACACTGCCCCCCCCCACACACACACACTATTAAGAGCTTGACATATCTGTGCAAGCGACGGAGTTGTATAATTTCGACCAGTCTCTTTTCTAAGCTTCTAAGCTAGAGTCTCATGCTTCTTAACTTTTAAATATGCCATGAGGGTAGTAGTGTCAATTTCGAAATAAACTTCCTTCAGAAGAAAAAAGATTTTTTCTCATTACATTTTATTTTACAAGCAATATGAAATCAATAAATCCAAAACCTACGGTGAATGGTAATACCAGTGCGTGAAATTCAGCAAAAAAGCAACTAGTCCGGAAGACAGGCTGCTCGTTCTAACCTGTCCATATGTCTATCTTTGGTTTTGATGTATCGGTGCTCAGGCGCTGTCATAGTTTCTCGTTATTAGAGGTGTACCGTACAGAGTTTCCGAGGTCGAGCTGACCAGCTACCAAAATGCTGCAGTTTTAATGCTGCAATGGATCAAAATAATGATAATTGTGGCCTAAAACAGGCCAAACGGAAGATGAAAATCGCAACATTACAGGCCAGGGCGTCCATCGGACGCGTTGTGGTAGCACATCCAATGAAAAAGTATAGCCCGTCTCGGACGTGTGGACGAAAGGCTGATTACGCAACTGTCTCTTGTGCTGACTGAGGATTCATTTTCTCCATCTCAAAATTATCACCAACTTCCTCTTCGCCATCTTCTTCCTTCTCTTCACCATCAAGCGCGCTTTCTGTTTGCTCTGGTCCCAAGGGTTTGTTATTCTTTCGATCTTCCAACCAACCCGCTATTTGCATGTAGATATCTGCCGAGTCCCGTACAATCACCATCATATTTTTGGTAAAAAACGTCGAAACTGCTGCAGCATGATGAGTAAACAGAACAAGTCGTATGACAAGAAATGGAAGGTTTACCAAGAATAAATAGGAAGCTGAGTTGAGTACTGATAGCAACGGAACCAGAGACTTTCCATCTTGTCTACTGGAGATGTAGCGTGATGCAATGAGAGGTACGAGTGGAAGCAAGATGCATAAGCAACCAAATGTCTTGAGAGCCTTTTCCATTGGTACCGAATTAGTTGTGTGCCTTTCTTCAACAAAAAGGTAGGATATTATCATTACACAGTCAAAAACATCCAAACTTGCCATATAAGCGATACCCCCTACGACACGCTTATAGTAGGGAGTCTGCATTTCGTTGTGATGTGAATAGACTAGTAAACCAAACACGATACCAGCCATGGACAACACAATTCTTATTCCTCCAGGAGTCAGAAACGAGATGCCTGAGCCTAAAGTGTGTGCTTCTAAATCCTGACCAAAGCCAGATGGAGTTGAAAACATGCGCAAAATCTTGGCAACTAATACCAAAGCATATAGCAGCCAGCAGACATACCCAAAACGGATTTCTGCGATGGCTGCTTTGATGATACTTTTAACACGACCTTCGTCGCCAGATCTATTGTCTTTTGGGATCTTTCTGGGTGATGTCATGATGGCAGAGTACCGGTAACTCCAGATGAGAGAAACTATCCACATGCCAACAACGATAATATCAAGCGCTATCCAGATGTATCGTCCTGCAGTCGTGGCTTTCTTATCAAGGCAGATCATGATATAATCCATGAGTGCCATCTGGAGAATAAGCACTAAGATACAAAGTACTTTTGCTCCAATTTCAATAACTTTGAACTGTTTTTCCGCCATCTTGCAAATGTCCTTCGTTAGCCTCAATCTGAAAGAGAAAAAGGTTTAGAGTGTAAGCGCACTGTTATTAAGTTAATAAATGATATTCCCCTTTGGGTTACACCATTCTTCATTGTCTACCATACCATCAATGAACATATCGACATGAAGAATTCTGCTGCTTTTAACTACTTTTCTGAACTTATAAGTTTCTGTCTTACATGACTTCTAACATCAATTGTTACTTTGAATGCGGTAGCGATGATTCAAAATCCATGTTAATTGGGTTAATTCAGCCATACAGGAAATACATTTAGTTTACGATCGAGGGCCTATTTTTGTTAACTTTTGGAACAAATGCTTTAAGATTAGGATTAGATTGAATCTACCAGTCCTTCAACTTCTACGCACGGTCATCGGGTTGGCTGAGATGAGAAACTGCCATTTTATTCCGCCACGTTTACTCTAGTTTCAAGAGAGGAGCCGAGGAACGCAGGCTAGGATAGGATATTAAAGTTTTCATATTAGCGTGTGATTGATAGGGATGCTGCTTTGTGGATTTGGTCATAGATCATCAAACTAGTAAGCTAGTAAACCTAGTAAGCTAGTAACATACACTAATATAGTATGGTACCGCTATGCGGTCCACCAAAAACACGTTCTATGATTTGGTTCACAAGTTGGAACCTGTTCCCCATGCATTCGTGCGATAATTGCCCAAAGGGCAGCCACACAATTCAACTTCTACATACCCCAAATCAAAGTGGTATCGTTCATAAACATAGAATTTTGAGTTTGAGAAACAAAAGGTATTCGTGTAAGGATTTAAAATCTAGTTGTACTTACCAATTGGTTTGGTAGATGCAGCAGCTTGTAACAATCACCTCAGGCTTTGTTTCTGCCGTTGTTCATGAATGTTGCGCGCTTCATGCACTGTGTACGCTCAGTGCCAACTATACCGTTCCCTCTCTGTTGTAATTTTCTCTCTGTTTAATGTTTATTTTTGAACGAAAAACATAGCAACTTCTATTGATCTGTTATCAGTCTTCCTCTTGTTTTAGACTGGAGTGTAAAACGTGTACAATAATAGCATTGATCATCACTGATCGGTTGAACACGGAGCATGCACGGTCAGCAAGACTATGAATCGACTATTAATGTGAATATATCTATTCATATATTAATATTTTTGTTAGAGGAGCACACATGGCGAATTACTACATTGCCTTTGTTTCCAATTTTACGGTTTCATAATCATCGTGGTTTTCCCACAATGGCGTATTTTTCAGGGAACGTAGTTCAATCTTTTTCATTAAGATTTGGTTTAAAGTTGATCAACCAGACATACCTATATGATTTCTTGTTAAGATTTTTGATCTTATTATTAACCTGTCTATATTCTCTCTACAGACCTATATGCCTGCGCTCAGCAATTTACGTTCTGCACTGCGAGTAATATCATCCGCACGCGAACCCTTATGATTATTAGAGCTCAATTTCACGCTACGAGGTCCTGAGTAAGGGGTAACACAATATCAGCCTGTAAACTTGGCATTGAACGGAGGTTGAACCGTAAATTGCGAAAGTTCACTTTTTCCTCGCCGTTTTTGCAAAATCCTTCGTTAGTTTTAGGCAGATTGCTGTATTCCTTACGATTTACGAATCAAACTGCACTTTCATTCATCTGGGTATGTTGAAATTAAAATTTATTTTAATGTCTGGTGAAAAAGATCATGCAATATAAAGATCTATTAATAGCCTATACCAGCTGCCAGTCTTTTTCATGTTATGTTCTCCATCTTACATTCAGGCATACCCGTAAAACAACATTTGTGTTGTATTGTTCAGTCCAGCGGTTTTGATATGATAAGCAAAAACATGAACAATGCTCTGGCCACATACATTCTGCATGGTGTGGTTATATTCATCACATTTTTGATCACACCATCTGAACGAAACATATCTCGGGCGTTAAAGTGTATTATGACCCCTTTAAGGGGCACTGCACAATTATGTTCGAAACTAATGTTTACCATCATGCAGTTATTGTTAACTACATGTATGCACACAACACAGGGGCACTCACAATAGGCAATTGAACCCTACTGGTAGCACTGTGTTGTAGACATGGGAGATGAACAAGTTAGCGTCATATATGAAAAAGTATGAAAGCTATGATTTTAGTACTTTCGCTATGTTTCAATTTACTTATTCTTTTCAAAATATCTGATTTTTCAACCCGGTATAAGCTTTAATAACAGTGGACCATGCATTTGTATGAGAAAGAAATATACCATCTATATCCAAACTCCTGTGTTATTCCAATGCACAATTTGCTTCACCGGGCCGCCCTGGCTTGGTCACATTTGCAAGAAGGGTGTCACAAAACCGTAATAGGTACAAATTTAGTACTTTCTGTCCCATCAAGTATGGTTTATTCTCTACATGTCAATCTTTAAATCATTAGCATACATGTAGTCCTTCAAACGTCATTATCAATTGGATTAGTCGACCGTAGCGGACAATTCGATCGCTCATTGGATTAATATTATCACGTGGTAATAAATTTGCGTTGAACAATCGGTTACTATAAATGGTTTAGTACTCTATATCTCGGTTTAATCTTCACTAAGCGGGTTTATGGCTTGAAAGGTCACGGTGAATTTGCCGTGGACATAAGTGCACTATGTCTAGCTACTGCCATTGTTTCTATTCAAAGCCAGTATGTCTCATATTGTTAGTATATGTCGCGAGGGTTTAGGACAGATAGCTGCCCCATAGACATTTGGATAATTTCAGCATTCTATTTTGTACACATCTGAAGTATGATACCTGGCAGCTATTGTAGACTTTTTGCCCTAAACCCTTGGGGCTGGTTTCTCGACGTATGGCTAGTGGTCATGCTTCCCAAGCCATCAGGCTTACGATTTTCATTATCAAAATCAATATATTATTGCAAAATAACACTTTGATGTTCATTGTACAAATCATATACTTTGAAAACTTGCTTGATTTATTGTTTTTAACGAGTTATGTACATTTTGCGCAAGTGTTGTTGTTTCAGCCCTCTTTACAACATAACTTAAGAACCACAGGGCTACAAAAGTATTGCACGTATAATGGGCTTTTCGCGCATGCGTATAATGGTTTTGCGCGTATGTGATATTTGAATTCTTTACACACTCGCTATTTTTAATGATCAATGCAAATTTTGTCAAAGCTCACTACCATTCGCAAGATGATGTGAACAACATTTTTGTTGCTGCTTCGACCAACAATACATCGTATACCCTTAATATTAATAGTAGGGCTAGCCTGCTGGCTTAGGAAGCATGACCACAAACCAAACTTCGAGAAATTGAACATTTCAGGGCGTCCATCGGACGGGCAGGTGAGGAAAATGGCACAACCGGACGTGTTTTACACACTGGTAATACCCTTGCCTCTTTGATCCAGCCCTAAATGAACATTATAGGTCAATATTCTGCCACCTTTGACACTACGTTTGTCCATATTACCACACATTTGATTATGAAAAGGCTAATTACGCAACTGTCTCTTGTGCTGATTGAGGATTTATTTTCTCCATCTCAAAATTATCACCAACTTCTTCTTCGCCATTTTTCTTCCTTCTCTTCACCATCAAGCGCGCTTTCTGTTTGCTCGGGTCCCCAAGGGTTTGTTATTCTTTCGATCTTCAAACCAACCCGCTATATGAATGTAGATATCTGCCGAGTCCCGTACAATCACCATCATATTTTTGGTAAAAAACGTCAAAACTGCTGCAGCATTATGACTAAACAGGATAAGCCGTATGACAAGAAATGGAAGGTTTACTAAGAATAAATAGGAGGCCGAGTTGACTGCTAGTACCAACGGAACCAGAGACTTTCCATCTTGTCTGCTTGAGATATAGCGTAAGGCGACGAGAGGTACGAGTGGGAGCAAGATGGATAAGCAACCAAATGTCTTGAGAGCCATTTCCATTGGTACCGAATTAGGTGTTTGCCTTATTTCAACAAAAAGGTAGGAGATGACCATAACACAGTCAAAAACATCCAAACTTACCATGAAAGCGGCACCCCCCACACCCACATCGCCTGGCTAATAATTACTTTGTCAGCAGAGATACTAAAATAAATACCCGGGATCGATACACGTGAATTTGCTATGCACAACTTTGATATGAGAAGAAAATCTTTGGATACCGGTGTAGAAAATGATGAATGTCTCCCGTAAATGATTTCGTATAAAGAAACCAGATACGTACATCGGATAATTCGACTGCTCAGTGCCAGAAGTGGGTAAGTACAATAGCTGCCCTGTGAACATTTGGTAAGTTACACACATTTTTGTATTCATCTACATATGGCAGCTATTGCACTTTAATATCCACTTCTGGCACTGAGCAGTCGAATTATCCGATGTACGTATTCGTTATTATACAAATATTAACTGTCTATGAGTGTGATGGTCGAAATATAATCATGAGGTGAAAGATGCATTGTTCCATTCCACGAGCCGGAACGGCGAGTGGAATGGAACAATACATCTTTCACCGAGTGATTATATTTCGACCATTACACGAATTTAAGACAGTTAATATTTGTTTTATATCACTCATGCATAAATTATATTACTAAAATATTACTTAAGGTAGGAAATACATTTTTTCATCAACAAAACGCCATGTTTTGCCGTGATATGCTTCACATTTTGGGGTCCACCCCATAACTAAATCGGCGAGTCCAAGAGTCAGGGCACGGCTTGGCGCAGGCGCACTACGGCAGAGCACATGATGGTATAGACTATCACACGGAGAGGGTGATAGCAAAAATGATAAATGTTAATCAACCAATGAACTGTCTAGAATTTATGTATGAGTGATATAATCATTATTATACTTCCATCATAATTATTTCCAGTCATTCATAACGTGCACCCATTCTATTTGAAAAAGTTCTACAACCATAAGTCTGATTACTCCCGATTAAAAAAAAAAAAAAGGTGCCAGATAAGAATTCAATTCAGAAGAAACCGAATTTTTCATTTTGCGAAATTGACGTAATGCGCTGGATTGGCATGATCTTAAATATAACAGCTCATAATTATGAACCTCTATTTGAAATACAGTACCTAGTGGCATGTCGCTATACGACAATGAGGACAGCGTTAGGCTACAATCCGATTCCAGGTTCAGTCGTACGCATGTTCACAAATTGCGGATGAAACACTTTGATTCCATTTCCATCGCATACAGCTAGTTCTTGTTCATCCCTTCTGAGAGCTATTCCCTGTGGTGACGTCACTTCCTTAGTGACGATTCCAAGGTAGCCTCCAGTGAGTGAGTAACAATATACACCAGGTGCGTCTCCTGCATTGGCAACAAAGATCGCTTGATGGCTTTCATGGACACAGATTCCAGTTGGTCGGAAATTAGCAACATCTATCGCGGGTGGTGGAAGTGCGTGTTCTTTACCGGAACGTGAAAGTTCGGTTGGCTTATGTTTGTGTAAAATAACACGAGAGGATTCCTGACCTCCAACGACCTTTGTGCCGCTGTAGATTAAGTAACCCTCTGGGGTCACGGCTATGAATTCCGGAGAAATGCTTTCATTTGTGCCAAAACTTAATATCTCCCCCCGTTCTCAAACAAAGTGGTAATATATCCAGACTTATTACCAAGAAATAACAAGCCCTTTGAATCGCTTGCCAGCCCAAGAAACTCGAGCGGCCCAATGTCGCAGCTGATTTCAAGTTTTCTCTGCCGATCCCCATTTTCATTGTAGATTTCGATGAATCCAGATTGGTCTGTAACGTAGACTAACCCGTCTAGACCAATTGCAACTCCCCATGGATTCGATTTAAGTTTGGAAAAATAGTAGGACAGGTCTTTACGGGTTCTTTCAAAACTCGGTCGTGGAACTTTAGTGGAAAAGTTTTTCTTTACATTCCGTCATGATCGAGGAGCACCATATCACCGTCCATCTTGGAGCTAGGGTCATAGTTTACAGCGACCATTATGTCACCACTCTTGCAATAAGCGAGATTCTTTGGAGTCTTGTATTTCCATGATTCTGATTGGATGGTCCTAATTAACTTCCAGTGTTTGTAACCACTGAGGAAGCCAAGATCTTTATTGGGTAAGAAATCAACATCGGTTACACATTTCCGTAGTGCCGTTGGCTTCAAGTCGTCACTGGAGACCATTGCTTTAGACAAAGACGCGTACATCTGACCAAAGTCATTGTCCATACCTACTTGCGTGAGCTCTCTACTCATATCTAAGGCGGCACACACGCGAGACTTTTTATTCTGCAGAGTCTGTTTATGACTCTCGATCTCCAGTTTTTTTGAAGACTGTAGCTGTTGAATTTCCTTCATAAAACTAGCTTCAGCCACCTCGGCTGTTTTCTTATACCTATCAATAACCTCTTCGACATTAGTGTCTAACTCAATTATCAATCTGTCATCTTCTGATATTGCAGCGTCTATAGCTTCTGGAACGTGTTCAGATTGTTGATGCAATGTTTCAAGGTAGGTCTTTCTCTTTCGCAGAACCGTATCAATATCTACATGTTTATGATTTGAAATTGGATGTTCGACAACAACACAGTCCCGACATATCGGTTCCTCACACGTTTCACAGTAGAATTTTAATACTTCTCCAGCATGCTTTTGACACATATTGGCTTTCGAAAACGTAATTGAGACAGCAGAGTGGTCTCCCAGCATGGTAACGCTATGGGATTTAAATTGACGTAACCGTTTGTGACTTTCAGAACAACTTTCACATAAAAAGTCTCCACAATCGGCACAGTGTCCAATAGCTTGGTTGTTATCATCACAAGACGTACATGAGGTGTGAACATTCTCTTGTAATGTTTTCTGAAATGAGTCCTGCTCTTTCAAATTCCCATCTGGGACATTGGTCGTGAGCTCTTTCACACCACCTTCCGGCAACAGAAAATCTTCATGGCAAGTTGGACACGAGATCGTTTGTGCGTATTTATCTGGATTTTTCTCAGCAGCAGTCTCTGACCAATTTAATAGACATTTCAGGCAAAATGTGTGAAGACACGGTAGTACTTTAGGCTTGTCCACGATGGCAGAGCAAATTCCGCAGTGAAGTAGAGTTGGTTTTGGCGGTGCTTCTTGGTTAATTGGTTTCGAATCGGCCATTTTCGTATATGCCTACACGACGCGGGCTATAGTAATATACAGTATTTATAGTCATCATAGTACAGTATCAACTGATCACAAAGGTCGACGTGATGACAACATCAAAATATTATAAATAGTTCACTCCTTGCTTTTAACAAGAGTGCGTCCAGTCCGTATTTCGTGATATATGAACAAAATCAACAGTGTCCCTCTGAACGTGTGTATATACAGTACATGTAAGCTTTATGTACACTGTAATAACCTGTGACCCCGAAATCAGCTAACCTGATGACGAGGTATATAATTCAAAACCAGTCATATGTGACTGCATTGATCAAAAACTCTATCGAGTACAGTCTGTGGTTAAGACTAACATCTGGTATACAGAATCTTTATTGATATACACCAACAAAACGTATAATCAAAATACAAGTGAAACAACAATTTAAGAAACTACAAATCCATGTAATAAAAACTTCTGTAGTTCTACTAACAAACCCTGTTACAAACAATAACAATTTGAGTTAATAAGAGATTTTTAAAATGTTACTAAATTACCGTCATTAAACGGATATAAAGAAGTGGTGATTACATCGTTGACGTCACATCACATGACGTAAACATTGATAACCACGATAGCTGTACCACGATAGTTAGCGTAAGAGCTCTTAGTTCGCGTGTTGAGCGAGTGAGCGTAATCTTGGCCAATATCCAGTCCTATTCGCTACTTGCACGGTTCCGCCATTATGCACTATGTGCGGGAGAGCCTCGAACTGGCAGCATACATGAATGGGAATTGAACTAGTCATAACGTTCTGTGTAAGGTTACATAATTCTTCATTTCATGGATGCTGCCAGTTCGGGGCTCTCCCCGCACATAGTGCATAAAGGCGGAACCGTGCAAGTAGCGAATAGGGTATAAACTGGAAACTGGATAGCTGTTCAAAACCCCGGGTTCAAAACTCGGCTTTCTGCATTAAATAACACTACAGTTTGCTATCTTTCGAGATCGTTCATCAAAAACATTTTTACGTACTTTGTAATGATATTAAATACATCATAATCAGTAGCACATATTTAATGTATATTCGGTCTATCTAACGTATCAAAATCAACAAAATCCAAAAGAGAACCAAAACATTCATCACGATGTTCGGTATACAAAGTACATTCCATAATAGAGTGATAGTTGTCCCCCGGGGGTCACTCCCATTGTGGCCTGTACACCATCCGCGATAATGAAAACGCGTAAAAGGGTAGTTTTTCGTGGGTAGGCACGATACGCGCGTAACGCGTTTAGGGTGTCAAAAACATGAAATATTGGAAAAAAGGGTACATAGCAAAATTGCAATAGTGCTAATACGCAGAAATGAAATTACGGTATGAAATTTGATGCAAGGAATAAAATCCCTGTTTAGGGTATCGTTTTAGCCAAGGGTTAAATCCTTGTTTAGGGTACTTTTCAAAAGTTATTTATCGCGGATGGTGTACAGGCCACAATTGGAGTGACCCCCCGGGATTTGTCCTCAACTTTACACATATTACAAAGTTTACAAATCCTATTTTCAACTGGTAACTTTGGAGAAAAGTATCTACCTTTTTCAATCATGTTAAAGTGTGTGTGCACTAATTATTTAACATATTAACATAGTTTTTCAATTGAAAATCTGTCTTGAAAGTAGCATTGTTCTCAATTTACCCTGAGGTGACTTTATAATATCTAGCAGAAGAAATAATATGAGAAATAGATGATGAAGTGGCATTTTTTTTCAAGAAATTAGTAAAATGATGAAAATTTTCTTTTATCTCTAGTACTAAATGAATGATTAGGATCATGAGGATTGAGCTATGTTTAATTTGGCAGAACTTGATAATATCTTTTTAATCCCAAAAAATTAGTGCTGTATTTTTTCTGGAATGGGGAGTAGATCGGTGTCATCGAATTTTCCGACGCGTTATTATAGTTTTTTATGTTTCAAATTTAACATGTTGGAAAAAGGTTCAAATTTTTTATTCTGGTACAGTGAAGTAAATACCGCGTTTTGGCTGTCCAAATAGAAATACTTATTAACAAGGTAAAATTACTGAAGCAATTGCATACATCACGACTGAATGCACATTTATTGTATGGGTTTGAATCAAAGTCAAGGTAAAAAGGTCATAGATAAGTTCGCAAGTACATGTACTTTGATTACGAATATCATGATAAATATTCTTTATATAGTTGTTTGTACAACCACTGTGCAATAATTATCTGTAATGAGATTTCAAAATGACCTGCCAAAAATTGCTTGCCCCACTCGGCCTGCCAAAAATAATCTTTAACACAGTGAAGTGCCTGCTTAACCACCCCGCTTTGCAGATTCAAAATGTTTGGGAATCCAGTTCGGAAACCTTAAATGGTCTAAATTATAATATAGTGTATACCGAGGAGGAAATTTTGTATTATAACGTTTTACGTTTCTGTACTGTTTTGCTAAGCCTTTATCATGTTTATAGGGCGTTTTATTTATATGATTGCGTATTAATCTCTTTCGCCCCTTTTGACTTGCCAAAATATCTCTTGCCCCCTTTTTTCGATCTGCGAATGCCCTCAAATTATGAGAAGTAGTCAGAAGTTTTGTGTGTTACAATGCCTGAAGAATAATTTGACCTTTTTTGCCAAACATGTGCCTGCAGTGGTGTAGAATGATTTCAGACTTATTGGTTATATGACTAAATGGTTATCGGACCAACGGCAATGGCAAGTAATATTGTCAAGACCTAGGATACATCGCAAGAATCGCGACATTGCATATTGTAATTCCATTCTCGCTGCCCTGATTAATTTCCCCTGGTAGTAGTATATTATACCGAGTTATTCCTTTTTAAGGGGGTACGACACCCCTGTGGTAAATTTGTGACTATTTTTGCATTTTTCTCAAAAAATAATAACACACTGGTAACAAAAGTTATGCATATTGGGGCAAGGAATCCAATTACTACACCGAAATGTCTGTGACTCAAGACAAGCGGTTCAGTATATATGATAGGAAATGAGGTACATCCTAGCGGTACCTTATTTCTTATCATATTATATCTTGGGTCAACGAAATTACAGTGTTAGTAATTGGATTCCTTGCCCCTATAATATACATAACTTTTGTTACCACTGTGTTATTAGTTTTTGAGAAAAATGCAAAAATAGACACACATTTTTCGAGGGTGTAGTACCCCTTAAAGCATTTAATAATATAACATATATAATATATATGTGATATACAAAGGGTGTCAAATTATTCTAATAAGTGTTTATTATTATATATCATGAAGCAAAACACAAACTTTCACTATCAAAGGCAGTACGCGAAAAATTCGACAGTTTATCAACATGATCAATGGCGGGTACATGTACATAGTCTTTGATTTGATTTCCCAGCTTTCCAGGTACAGTTAAAAGCGTGTTAGTTTACACATTTTGGACGAAACACTTTGATTCCATTTCCATCGCATACAGCTAGTTCTTGTTCATCCCTTCTCAGAGCTATTCCCTGTGGTGACGTCACTTCCTTAGTGACTATTCCAAGGTAGTCCCCAGTGAGCGAATAACAATAGACGCCAGGCGCGTCTCCTGCATTGGCAACAAAGATCGCTTGATGGCCTTCATGGACACAGATTCCAGTTGGTCGAAAATTGGCCACATCTATTGCGGGTGGTGGATGAAGTGGTTGTTCGCTACCCGAATGTGAAGTATTTTCAGTTGTCTTTTGTCTGTGTAATATAACACGAGATGATTCCTGACCTTCAATGACCTTTGAACCGCTGTAGATTATATAACCTTCTGGCATATCTGGGGTCACGGCTATGAAATCCGGGGAAATGTTTTCATTTGTGCTGAAAGTCTGTAATTCTTCTCCATTCTCAAACAAAGTGGTAATAGATCCAGCGCTATTACCAACAAATAACAAACCATTTGAATCGCTTACCAGACCCCGAAACTCGTGTACCCCACTTTCGCAGTTTTGCAGTTTGCTTTGCCGATCCCCACTCTCATTGTAGACTTCGATGAATCTAGATTGATCCGTGACGTAGACTAACCCGTCTGGACCAACAGCAACTCCCCATGGATTCGATTTCAGTTTGGTAATGTAGTTCTTTCGAAATTCCTCGAAACTCTTTGGAAGAACTTTGGTATAGAAGGATTTCTTTTCAATGCCTTCATGATCAAGGATCATCATATGGCCGTCCTTCTTGGAGCTCGGGTCATAGTTTACAGCGACCATTATGTCACCATTTTTGCAATAAGCGAGGTTCTTTGGTCTCTTATATTTCCATTGGATGGTCTTAATAAACTTCCAGTGTTTGTAACCACTGAGTATCCCAAGACCGTTGATGGGATCTTTGTCTGGCAAGAAGTCAACACTGGTTACACATTGCCGTAGTGCCGTTGGCTTCAAGTCGTTACTGAACACCATTGCTTTAGACAAAGACGCGTACATCTGACCGAAGTCATTGTCCGTACCTACTTGCGTGAGCTGGGATTCTTGATTCTGCAGAGTCTGTTTGTGACTCTCAATCTCCAGTCTTCTTGTAGCCTGTAGCTGTTGAATTTCCTTCATAAAACCAGCTTCGGCCAACTGTGCTGTTTTCTTATACCGATCAATAACCTCATCGACATTGCTGTCTAACTCAATTATCAATTTGTCATCTTCCGATATGGCATCGCGCAATGTTTCAAGGTATGTCTTTCTCTTTCGCAGAGCCGTGTCTAAGTCTATATGTTTGTGATTTGGTACCGGATGCTCGATAACAACACAGTCCCGACATATCGGTTCCTCACACGTTTCACAGTAGAATTTCAATACCTCTCCAGCGTGCTTTTGACACACGTTGGCTTTTGGAAACGTAAGTGAGTCAGCAGAGAAATCTTCAAGGAGAGTTACGTTATGCGATTTAAACGTCCGCAATCGTTTGTGACTTTCAGAGCAGCTTTTGCACAAGAAGTCTCCACAATCAATACAGTGTCCAATAGCTTGGTTGTTATCATCACAAGACGTACATAAGCTGTGATCATTTTTCTCTTTTTGTGCCGATTCTTGCTCTTTCAAGCTCCCAACAGAGATATTGGTCGTGAGCTCTTTCACACCACCTTCCGGCAACGGAAATTCTTCATGGCAAGTTGGACACGAAACCGTTTGCGCGTATTTGCTTGGGTTTTTCTCAGCAGCAGTCTCTGACCAATTTAGCAGACACGTCAGACAAAAGGTGTGAAGACACGGTAGTACTTTAGGCTTGTCCACGATGGCAGAGCAAATTCCGCAGTGAAGTAGAATTGGTTTTGTGGGTTCTTCTGGATTGATTGGCTTCGAATCGGCCATTTTATGTATTTGTCTCTATGTCTTATCTACCGTATACAAATATCACTGATTATGAGTATGACTAGGCAGCAAAGGGCCACTGATCACTAAGATAACGGCACAGTTATTATATTGAAAATATTACACTTTTTAAGGTGGCACTACATCCCCTGATAAATTTTGTGACTAATTTTGCATTTTTCTCCAAATAAAATAACAACACACTGGTAACAGAAGTTATGTATATTATACATGTAGGGGCAATAAATCCAATTACTTCACTGAAATTTCAGTGATTCAAGACAAGTGGTTCATTATAATGTGTTAAGAAATGAGGTACATTCTATAGCGGTACCTCTTTTCTTATCATAAATAACGTACCGCTTGTCTGGAGTCACTGAAATTCCAGTGTAGTAACCGGATTCCTTGCCCCTATAATCAGTGATAATATGCATAACTTTTGTTTTAGGCAGAGACTCAGCTTACTGTTATATTTTCAATCACTGTGCGCTCTATCGACCTAGATTAGATTAGATAAAATATTATAGTCTTCATTCCAGCTGACTTGTTCTCCTTCGTGACGAATGAGCACAATCCAGTTTGGAATCGAGACTAGCAATATTTAACACCGTATTAACGTACGTAAAAACGTACGTGAAAACGTACGTTCCACGTGCTGCGTTTGGAACATCGCAATCTCTCTATTATTTCGTAGATATTTTATTATGTTTATCTTATTCCTATCATTTCTTCTTATGTTTACACAGACAGCTACGTAAAAGGCCAAAATGGGGGATATAGTGGTTGATGATGATATGACCACGGAGCAGCCTACTACTGAAGAACCTGATCAGGGCTTCATAGGAGATCTATTTCCGGGATTCGAAGGTACGTATGATATGAAAGGTTCTTTCCGAAGGAGGGGTCATGCAATTATCAGATTCAATGTACCATGTTTTATAATACGAATTGAGTCAAAATGAAGTAATTTAAAGTGTTGCAAGCAGAACCTAAAAAGGTTCTGGAGCTGTGCTATATGCATAACCTTAATTAGTTAAGAAAAGAACTAAAAAGTTTTGCAAAGTCCATACAACCCATTTTAGACATGAAAAGGTTTCTGTAAAGGTCAGGAAGAACCAGTTTGTAATTTAGGCCTACTAGAACCATTTTCTCGTGATTTATCCTGTATGTATAAAACCCTTAATTCTAAGAGTGTAGTATCCCGTGTGAAGAAGAAGAAAATGCTCAATTGCGGAGCGAGAGGAAGAGGGAGTTGGAATAGAAGGGGAGAGGTAGCTAATGGGGAAAGAAGGAGATAGGGATATAGGGAGACAAAGAGAGAGATAGAGGGAGAAAGAGGGGATAGGGAAAGAGAGAAGGGGGATAGAAAGAGTAAAAGAGAGAGGGGGATTTCATGCGCATATTTGGGAGGGGGGAAGCAGGGGGCCGCCAAAACTGGCCCGATCTGTAATGATTGCTTTATTGTTTTTGTCTGTTTAGCTCTACAAAATTAGTAAGAAAAATGTTGAAAGGTTGTCATTTGAGGTGACTTGACTTCTGTAAAATCAGGATTTTAAAAATTTGATTACTTGTCTCTCACTGGTTTTTTTTTTACAGTTAACGTTTACCGAACCAAACTTATTTTTGGTGGTGTCTTACTGACTTTCTTCCTGACTTCAGTCGTCCTATTCTTGTGTGAATATAAAAGGTAAATCTATAATTGAACACCGAATTAAAAAGACTAGTTTGTGCCTGACGTCAGGGCAGATGCGCGACGTGATTGGTTGCTGACCTGCGCAGTACAGCAATTTTGGTCTGGTTGACAGGATGGCATATGCAAACTAGTCTTTTTAATTCGGTCTTCAAGTATAATTGGTTGAAATTCAACAAATGTGACGTCGTGATCTGAGCCAATCAGGCTGGTTGGATCAGATGACATTTGGGTAGTCTCGACCCTCGAGGACTAAGGCCAAAAAAGGATTCGTCTCAGCTTCCAGCGCATAGGTTTTAAACCGGCAAGAAAAAAGTAAAAGAGTAAAGTGTCATTAATATGGGACAAAAAATTAATGACAAATGGGAGCAAAAATTTGGCTTTTCCCCCTTCCCAGGGACAAACAATTGATAAATGGGGACAAAATGTGACTTTATCCCCCCCAGACACACACTAAAAGGTTGGCAACCCCTGCTAATTATCTCTGTTTGTGTTTCTTGTTTAATCAGGAGAAGAAGAGTTAGACTCAAAGAAATTGCTTTCATACGTCAAGAGGATCCAGATGCCGAGTTTGACGATGAAAACGAAACATTTTGGTAAGTTGGGGGAAAACAGGTGCCCTCAAAAACCATTCAGAGCATAATATGCCCCTCGTAGGAGATTACATAATTCTTATTATTAGTGATGTTTACTATTGTCTTGTTAGATTAATCAACCTTTTGCTTATGGAGAGGGAGAGAGAAAGCGATAGAGAGAGGAGATAGAGGAGAGAAAGGCCGGGGGAGAAGGAGAGAGAGAAGGAAAAATTCACAACACACTAAACACATATATGGTTGTAACGCAAAAAATCTCGTGTGTACCTTCAAAAATGTTTTTAAAACGTTATAAACGTGTTATAACCGCATTTTTGTTTTGGTCAAAACGTTTTAATAACGTTTAGCCTAAATGTCGGGTTATATAAAGTTCATGAAAACATTTTAAATATGAAAAAACAAACATTACAACAACATGTTGTAAAAATGTTGTAAAAATGTTATTGCAAAATATGTTTTGGCAAACATTTTGGCAAAATATTTTGTCAACACTAATATCATAATGTAAGAAATGTTTTGGATTAAGTTTTCAAATATGTTCTCTGAATGTTATTAAAATGTTTATTTTCTTATAACCCGACATTTGGGTGACTATATCGTTATGAATTCGACAGACAGGCGAATTCGTATTCGTCTTTACGCATTATGAATTAGCGAACAAGGGATCAACGCTTTAATAGAGGGTATCATAATATTTTAACGGTGATCAGCGTGATAGGTAAGCAAAAGAGGGTGGCATACGGTCGAGGATATTCACTGTTACAAAATTGATATGCTGCCCTCTATAAGTTCGCTATCAAAAATAATTCACGCGTACATGATTTTACCAAAAGAAAAATACGGATTCGGCTGTCTGTCGAATTCATAACGATACATTGGTTAAAACTTTTATGTATTCAGATTTTTTTCCAATCTTTTATGATGAAATATGTATTTTTACCATAGTCTTATTTCGTGCTTTTGAATGCAAAATTATGTGGACCTTGCACAAAATAAACGTACCTGTATAAAAAAACTTTCATCACATAGTTAATTCACATACTTCCTCTTTTGATTTTGATCAGGATATTTTTAAAAAACAATCTACAAGACCTACGCGACAGTTTGCCTGACTGTGACTGTTGCCGCAGCGATAAGGAGAAGTTCCTTGACGACGACGACGACGATGAGATTGTCATCGATGGGGAACCCGCGGGAATTACCCAAAAGACTCCGCTACATTCACCGGAAGATATGGATCCCCCAGAATACCACGAAATCGATGATTTCCCATTTGATGACTACGCTCGTGCACCTGAAGCGTCTATCGAAGACTCAATGATAAGTAGTGAAGATCGAAGAGAAAGACCGAGTGATCTTGCTTTAACACCAAGCAGTCTTGAAGAGAGCGAAGATCGGGAGTTGAAGATCCTTAGCGACATTGCAGCCGCGGGAGAACGATCTAGAAAGCAGCTTAAGAAGCAGAAAAGCGAGGAAAGGATGAAGACGCAAATTGAAATCATTTTCAATTCGAGGGAGGAAAAGTTTGAGATGCATGAAATCGATGATGATCACGAGAGTGAGAGTTGGTTCGCAGAGAAATGTGTCGAGAAGATACCAGATGAAGTCTAGTTGGTGAAAACTCTCTAATCCGAAGGTTCCCTAGTCCATATTTCTATCCTTCTAGCGTATATATTGATCATAACAAAGTAATGAGTGAGTGATGAGTGTACAGGGGTGTGTGGGTGTGGGTGAGGGCGTGTAAGTTTGATAGATGGGATGAAAAGTCAGGGAGTGTCAGAAAGAGGGGTGAGGGAGAGAGAGAGCGGGAGAGAGGGGGATAGCGAGAGAGAGGGATAGCGAGAGAAAGAAAGGAGAGAGGAGAGAGAGAGGGAGAGAGAGAGAGCGAGAGAGACAGTTTTATCTTTAGTCTGGTATGTGTATTTTCAGATCCATTTTATACCCCTGTTTTTTTGGTTTTATTATATGTTTTCCTTGTTTCCATTATTTCTGTATTAGAAAGTATAAGCTTTGTTTTGATTATCATTATGTTATTTATTAAGTATTGTATATTTTGTAATTAAGTGCAGGGCCTTCTTGGAGATCAGTACAAGATACTGAAGAGGTTACCCTGGATAAAGAAAGAATAAATAAGTAAATAAAGGCTCCTTAGTCCGAAGATTCGCTAGTCCGAACACGTAATTTACCATTCGCTAGTCCGAATTCTGAAAAAGGTTCGCTAGTCCGAATATCGGGTTCTCTAGTCCGAGGGTTCGCTAATCCGAATAATAAATAAGGTTCTCTAGTCCGAATATAGATAGGGTCGCTAACCCTAACACTAAACCCTAACCAAAACCCTAACCTAAACCCTAACCCCTAACCCTAACCCTTATTCTATAATTATTCGGACTAGAGAACCTTCGGATTAGCGAACTTAATTTGATTTTCGGACTAGCGACCCTTCGGACTAGAGACCCTTCGGACTAGCGACCCTTCGGACTAGAGAGAAGTCGGGAGTCTTGTTACCGTGGTTTGATTTGGTCTGCAGTACACAGACTAAAAACATGTGTCCTTTATAGACGGACAAATAAACAACTGAACAGACAGACAAACAAACAAACATTTACATCAATATTTGTACCTGTTTATATGTCGTAAATTTGCATATTAGAAGGGTAAGAACGTAATATCGCTGCATGACTTTTAGCAGTGGACTGAACAGTTGAATAGGTGGTGGTGCCACGGGAGACATGGGGGGGGGGGATTTCCCCAGTCAGAACTCTTCCCCCTGTTGCCCCCAGTAAAACCCCACAATTACGAAAATATCCACTTTTTGCGGCAATTTTGCACAAAATTTGTTGATTCCCCCCCCCCCCCCTGAAATTCACTTCCCCAGTGCCCCCCTCCCGAAAAATAAAATAATTCCTGGCGCCACCACTATGCTTTTGGCACTTGTCGGGCCAACTGCAGTAAGAGCTATTAGATATTTGGCTATTCCAGTCGAAATCCATATATACCCTTATGAAAGACATGACCTTAATCTCCCAAACAGGGGGTGTAGATTTTAAATGGAGTCACCCATTCAATTTGAAATCCACACTCCCTGTGTGGAATATTAGGCCATGTTTTCCATAGCGGGTGATTGGATTGCAAATAGATTAGTCCATTATTACACATCCAATATAGAAATCAAGTTTGTTTTTTATACAATGTCATCGTGTCGCATTTAACATGTTTAACCTTGTATGTAGTCTATATGTAGACAGTCATGTATTCACTATTTATATATAAAGGGTTCACAAAAAATAACTCCCCCCTAAAATTACAAAACGTGTTTTTGCATAACTTGACATACATTTCGTGGATTTGAAAAATTTAAAAACCTGCGAATAAAGGAATTGTTTTTCTATCCTCCCAACGTTCTTTCGTCTGAAAATTTTTTTGTTTTGGCCAAAAATAATCACATTTCCTAAAAATGATGCTTTCCAAAAAAGTTGCACTTTTCAACATCCTCATTTATGTCAAAATTGGCTTCAACAAATCATTATTTTGCACTACGTGATGGTTGCATGGGTGACTAAGAGTTCAGAGACAAAAAGGTGAAGGAAAAAAACCAATTAAATCAATCGTCACATTGATACCGAGAAAGTTTTGTACATTACATGTATGGGATGTTGTTGAAAAGCGCAACTTTTTTTAAAGCATCATTTTTGAACAAATGTGATTAGTTTTGACCAAAACAAAAAGATTTTGAGAAGGGATAACTTTGGTAGGGTAGCAAAAAGATGCCTCTATTCACAGGTTTTTAAATTTTTCAAATCAACAAAACGAATGTTAAGTTATGCAAAGAAATGTTTTGTAACACCTAAATTGATTTTACCATTTTTGAAACACCGGCTCAATAAAATCTTCTAGAAAAACCCCGTACATGGCAATTAGTCATTGTTTTATACTGCAAGATGATTGCATGGGTGACTGGGTAATCGTATACATAAAAATTAAAGAAAACAAAAACACCATTAAATAAATCAAAACAATGATATCGAGAAGGTTTTTGTACATTAAATGTATAGGATGTGGAAAAGTGCAACTTTTTCTGAAAGCATCATTTTTGAAAAATGTGATTATTTTTGGCCAAAATAAAAAGATTTTTTAAGGAAAGAACTTTGGGAGGATAGGAAAATGATCCCTTTATTCACAGGTTTTTAGATTTGTCAAATCAACGAAATGCATGTCAAGTTATGCAAAGAAATGTCTTGTAATTTTAGAGGGGGAGTTATTTTTTGTGAACCCTTTAGCTATTTATAAATCACCATAGGGTATATGGGCGCAGCCATTACACAACATCGTATCAGCAAAGAGTATCTAGATAAGCATTCACTCCATACAAATGAATAGGAAAACAAGATGTCGGTATTCATGAATTTTCACAAAAATGTCATGTGCCAAAAATCTGAAGATTGGAGGATCCTGTAACTTACATATGTTATGAAAAACTGATGAAAAACTGATTTTAGAGAAAAGCTACCGAAAGCGTTTAAAAATTTACCGAGCACCATTTATTTTATAATGGTTTTTATTCGGTAAAACACACCAAATTTTGAGCGACAAGTTGCTGAAGTCAACTGCCTTACCATTGAAAAGTACAGGAAGACCACCCACTGTGCTAGAGGTCAACTCTCCAGACATACTGGCGCCCAGCCACAATGGCAACCTCCATTGCTCTCTATCAAGAATTTATATATTGCTATTTATAAATAGTGAATACAGGACTGGTAGATGTATTTTACAAAGTGAGTGAGAGTAGAAGTAAATAATGTGTTCTGTAGAAACTGAAGATATATCAAACTAGAGAACTCGACATTGCAATTGTTTGAAAGGTGCTATCTACTGAAGATGCCTTATACTAGATCTTGTAATGGTGGTATCTAATGAAGTTAACTCATACTGGATCGTGTGAATGATGCTATACACTAAAGCTTGAAGGTAGCATATATACATGATCCTGTTATTTACTGAAGATAGGATAACATGCTGCTATCTACTGAAGAAATTTCAAATTGTCATACTATATTGTTCCGCCATTTATTGAAGATAGCCCCTGCTAACGTGTATAAATGAAGACCTGAGCACAAGAAGACCGCAAGTCCATGTGGCCCCTCAACATGTATACACTAAAGTTACGTATAGATTCTTAGGGTTTTATAATGTTTAATACATGTTCCAGGGTGAAAACATCATGAAAGATTGTGAAAGATTTGTTTTGGCCCCTGAACATGTATAATACATTACGAAACCCTAAGAAACTATACGGAACTTTAGTTTATACATGTTGAGGGGCCAAGTGGACTTACGGTCTTCTTGCACTCGTCTTCAAATGCTGCTATCTACTGAAGATAGCTCATTATTATAGTGTGTGAATACCGTCATCTATTGAAGCATGTTAGTTGCTCGTGTTGTGCTGCTATATAGTGAATAGTGAATAGTGCGATTGCTACTTAAAAACATCTAAAGATATATATATATATAAATAACAAAAATATTAATGAGAAATGGTTTTTAACGCAAGTCTTCACGTACAGAAATATTATAATGGGCGGTCAGTATGAGGTCTCTATAATCATGATAATTGAAGAATTAAAAAGACTAGTTTGCGTATGACGTCCTGTCAATCAGACAAAAATGCCATACTGCGCAGGTCAGCAACCAATCACGGCGCGCCTTTGTCATGACGTCAGACGCCAACTAGTCTTTTTAATTTGGTCTTCAATTATAGTGGAGAGTAGTGTTACGTTAAAACAAATGTCAGTTTAACAGTCAATGTCTGTGCTGACGAAACTAATTTAGACGTGGACAACTAGCCTTGACAAGTTTACAAGTTTACAAGTTTTATTTGTCTCTATGCCACCAAAACATTTGATAAGAGAGTTACAAAAAGATATATATCATAACCTACAATATCATACAATATAACTATATAACAAAAGTGTCCAAAAACATATAGACCTATTGTAATGACATCTATCAGAATATGAGTCAATTAAACTTTTTCATAATACAATGACAAAACTTTACAAGTTTTGATAACTCATTACCTCTCTGGCTGTTAAAAAGAGTGTTCATTTACTTTTTTGATATACATTCTTAAGTGTGGGTCTATAACCTAAATTAATAATGTAATAAATTACCGTAAAATGGGGTAACTTCGGTCAGTGGGGTAACTTTGGTCGGTCAAATATATTTTTTCAAATGGTCATATTTTCGTACAGCAATATTATTTTTAATCATATTTGGTGTCAATCTGTTAAGAAATATATTTGGAAGAAATAATTGTCCCTCATGTCCAATTTCCTCGAAATTCACGGAAAAATCAGGATTTTTGACCAAAAATTAGCGTTTTTTTACATTTTTTTTCAGAAGAAATAAAAATCGATATTTGTGAGCAAGGATGTGTGCTTGATTAATTTTGCAAGGGTTCAAATGCCACAAAAAACAACAACTTGGCCATATACAGCGAAGATCAATTTTTTTGATTTTTTTTTCCTTCATGGAATGTAATACTCTGACCAAAGTTACCCCAAATGCGGGGTAACTTTGGTCAGGCTTTTTTTTAGACCCCTAGGGCACCCTTACAAAATTATTAGAAAATCTTTTTCAACTTCAAGGTGTAGAAGGGAACCCTAATGTCATAAAAAAGAGATAATTAGAAATATAGTTTTGTTTGGAAGCAGTGGTTTAAAAACTCTCAAAAGTGGCACAAAGTTACCCCATTTTACGGTATGCATTTTGAACAAATCTGCGACAATAAGCACGTAAAACGGCTAACTACAATACTGCCATACACACTGAATAGAGTAGGTTTGCCACTTCTTGCGATACACTTCTTGCGATATAGCCCTGCTATAACTATATATCATTATTTTATTTATCCACAACGTGCAGTACACGTTTTCTACATTACGAAAGCTGTTTGCTGCCACTCACCATGCTCACCATTATTTGAGAAGTAAAGGTTCATTAAAGGTGGCGCTACACACGTTCTTATGATGATATTATGGGGCAATATACACGATCACGAGTCATGTATTTTCTTTTTATATATATATTCTAGGCAATTAAATAAAATAAAATTACAATAGGGACCTACTTCGTAAAACCAAACCAAACATAACAGACAAACATGAATTAATGTTGAGACAACCTATGCGTACAATTATTTTAGGCTTTTTGAGCGCAACTCGTGGATATAGATTAGGAGCTATTAGGCAATAATTTATTTATATTGCAGATTTTCTCATATATAATAATTACCATAGGACAATGATATGCAATCTACAGGCGTCCCAATTACAAATATGGGGAGGAGGTGTACCACAATTCTCAAAATAGCGAAATTCTCAAAATTAATACTGATAACATGCTGCTATCTACTGAAGATAGTTCATATTGTCATACTATATTATGTAAATGCTGACATCTATTGACGATAGCCCACGCATGCTATTGCTATCTACTGAAGATAGCTCAATCTAGAATTGTGTAATTTTGCTATTTACTGAAGATAGCGCAATCCGGATCGTGTGAATGCTATATAGGGGAGACCGGGATGGAAGTTACACGGGGAAGTTGTTACACCTCTCAGTGTGCCAAGCTGGAAAATGACTTGTTCGCCTTGTTGGCGCGATTCAAAAGGAGTAAGTTTGGACAACTCAAAAATAGTGTAAAAGTTGCCAAAACTAAATTCATTTTAGTTATCCGAACTTACAAAATGCTGAAAAAGCTCAAAAGTTCCGTCAACTAATCAACTTTGTTGGCATTACTTAAAAAGTTGATGTAAGTCGTTGCGTCAACTTTTTAAGTAATGCCAACTTCTTAATTCAAGTTCAAGGAACTTAGAAAAATAAACAAGGTTCAAAGAACCAATTAGTTGAGTTATTGTAACTCAACATGTTAGTTGATGTAACTCGTTCATATTAAGTTACTGGTACTTATTGTTTTGAGTTATCCCAATTTGGTACTTTGTTACTTAATTCACGTAATTGGATCATTTTCTGCACAATTAGCAGTATTCAAATATTTATTTTTGTAATCAGTGCAAAATTTTGTATACTATAGCACACCTCTAGAAAATTATGCTAACCTAGGCTAGTTTCATTTTCTGAGTTGTAACAACTCAATAAAGTAAGTGCAAATGAGTGCGAACAACATAATGATATCGAGTCAGCGTTACTCAAAATTGTACGCGTTGGCATTACTCGGAAAGTTGACGCAACGACTTACATCAACTTAGTAATGCCAACGAACAATTTCTATGAGTGTAGGGCAGGCTAACTGACATCCATATGTTGCCTACACATCACGGGGGTACACTGACAATCGCGAGCTTTCTCCATTGTTCTACTAAAAAGTTAAGTCAAAAAAACCTTTTTTGCCCTTTCCTAGTAACTTTTTGACAAAACTGTAATATTGTAATAGCTCTAACAACTGGATGTGCATAATGCTAGCTTGTTATAGTAAATATAGTATGTGTAGGTCACTAATATATCCCCGAGTCATGACCTGTAATTCTGCCTCAGGGTTGTGTAATAATGGCTTATGTGTGTAAAACTCCCTATGGGGATAGTTGTTACACTGTAACAACCTACCCCATGCAACAACCTACCCCAATTACATTTTACATGTGTTGAACTAAATTTTGTTTCAATTTTCAGGTTTAAATATTTCGTATGTTTACTGTGTATTTTTCTTTACCTAGAGCTGTAATTGTTCTACTGTTAATGATGCCAAGAAGCTGGAAAAGGAAGATAGAGAGGGGAAAACACCTCTTAATGTAATGGAAGGCTGCTGCCCAACGTGTGTTGGAATACGGTGATTCTTTGCGAGTTGCAGCAGCTGACCATAATATAAGAGCATCATAGTTTAATATAAATGAACTTATTATAGAATAAAAATGATCTAAATGCTTCTAAAGGCCTATAAAAGGATCATAAAAGTTTGTAACATTGTAACAACTTACCCCACATGGTGTAACAACTTACCCTGTATGCGGGGTAAATTGTTACAAAAAATTACCTTCATTAGTTAATTAGTAGTTAATTAGTTGTTTGATGTTTTCATGTTTTGTATGCCTCAAATTTTAGTAAACATAATGCGCTAACCACAGACCCAAGATGGAGTGTTTGAGTTCTTTCATTAGAATTATATGGCAAGAATCTTCCTAATTTGGCGCCCGAAATTAAAACTAGACCGTCTCTGATTCACAAACAGACAGAGTACTGGAAGTATGTTGAAGATGACACTTTTACAGAAATCCGTAATTTTAAGAAAAAAAGGTGACTTGCAGGATGACCTAAGCACATTTTACTATTGGTTTAAGATTAAGGGGTCGGATAGCAACGTATTTTTTGAGGGACATGCGTGCACATCGGATATATTGAATTGCATTCTGAATGCGAGTAATAAACTCTTGATATCAAGTAATTTTGATTTTTTGAAATTGGCTATATAAAACACATTTATGGCAAATGGTTAAAAATTGACATTTTATTTTTATTTTTCATATTTAACAATCCTCGAAGTAAACTTTATATATCTACTGTAGGCCTACTTTTGAATGTAGCTGGGAGAAAAAGCCAATGAGCATTTGAAAAATAATGTTGACCTTTCGTATTGAAGATACACATTTATTCCCAAAAAGGAACTAAATTTTTTAGGTATTTAGGGAGAAATGTATAATTATCTTTAATACAAAAATTTATAAGATTTATACATTTTACTTCGAGGACTGTTAAATATCAAAAATATCAATTTTTAATAATTTGGCATAAAATTTGCATTATATCGCAAATTACAAAAAGTAAAAATTATTTGATATCAAAAGGACATTCTTCGTATTCAGAATGCAATTTGATATGTCTGATGTGCTTTCAGGCCCCACAACCTTTTCTACCAAAATTCAGCTCGATCATGGACCAAAATAGTGTAAAATATAAAATTTTACATCGTCCCAATAAAATCTTTGTGGAAGCTTGAAGACATATAGTGGCTATGTATTGTATGATGCAACTGTATTTTTTTCGTCTGTGCCCCCGAAATTTTATTTTGCCCCCCCCCCCACCCCTGACCAAAAAAGGTGGCCACGACCCTGGTGTAACCTTCAAAAAAGATCTAATTTGACTATTTTTCGACTAACTAAAATTAGTTATACAAGATATAATTTTTTTATTCAAGAAACATAATGCTGAAATTGTGTATTGATGATGCTAAAAGAACAGTAAATCATTTTACATTAATTTGCATCATTTCAACATAATATTTTCATGACTTATAATATTCAATTTGTAAAGAATAAGAAATTCCATGACTAATGACGAATTTATGACTTCGCGATTTAATTAGTCATTTATGTGTATAACTAATTGGTTACTAATTGAATGACTAATCAGGCTTTGATACAAAATTAAGTCTAATTTAGATTTAGATGTCTCAGTTATCCTAGTGTAATCATTGATAAGCTGAAGCATATTACAATGTGAAGAAAGATTATTAATTTTACGTGAGTTACATTTCTTACTTATGTCTAAATTAAAATCACCTACTACTACAACATCATCATAATGGGAGGTACTATTTTGAAAGATTGAATCCAATTTGTCCAAGTATTCAGCTTTAGAATCAGGTGGTCTGTAAACAGTACCAAGGAGGATAGGCTTGGTATGAGGCAAATTGAGCTCTATCCATAAAGTTTCAACATCAAGCGAACAATTATACACATTGGAGTTTTCTTTAAGGGGGTACTACACCCATGCATTTTTTTTGCATTTTTTTGCATTTTGTGAAGAAATGAGAAAAAGAAATTGGACAAAGTGGTATGCAAAATGAAGGGGCAAATCTTCTCGTTCAATTGGTGGCATCAGTATCAATGAAGCGTACATGCTTCTAATGATATAAGCCAAAAGGTGGTACATCACTGATGTTTTAAATTCACTTCATTTTGGAAAGCTTACTATCAACGGATTTCGTTAAAATTTTGGATATGTGTTGCTAACACATTAGGGAAATAATGTTGATATGTAAAATGGGAATAAGCGGTCCCTGATCTCTTTTATGACTTCATGAACTTGGTGCTCCACAACTATCAAAAACGAACCGGTTAAAATGCTTCTATTTTCAATGTTGAGCTATATTTTGTATTTTGAACTTGCGACACTATTTCACTGAAACTTAATTAAGCCATTAAGGTAACAGGTTACCACAACCACACTACAGCAATGTTGAAAAAGATTGTATTTTTTGTCACCCATACCACCATATTAGGTAGTTTTCCGTAAGCTTCATTTTTGTGATTTTGGTAACTATTTTATATTTATTTGCCCAATTCATCTCAACTAGGCAATCTAAATTGTACTCACCATTTACATCCCAAGGTATTTTATTATATCCACCTCACATATTTCCATTATATATCCAGTAACAGACAAAATATCAAAATTTATGCCTCATTATGACATGTATGATATCACAGACTACCACATGTTGATGCCTGAATTTGACCTGAACCAATTGACCTATAACCTGACCTTTGATGACCTTATAGCCTTTTTTAATCTCTTTTCCTAACACCACATTATAGAAGATAAATACATGGTGTACTATTAAATTGTCTATGTGGAAGAGATTAGGCCTATTTAATTTATTCAGTGTTATAATCAGTGAGTACATTTCTATAGATGGTATAACAAAGGATTTAATGTATTCTATTCATGCCCCCTACTTGAACATGTTGAAAAGAATAAATTATGGACAATTTATGGTTTGTTATGAAACACGCATCTGAGTTACCAGGATACATGTAAACAAAAAATATATAGGGCTAAAATGACTTGCTATACAATGGTTTAAAAGCACCTTTTTTTATTATTTTTTATTTTTTTCTTTATTTCACATGATCCGTGCATATATTGCCTAGCTATAAATGAAAAAATATTTTTTTAGACCAATCAAACCAATACATGGGTGTAGTACGCCCTTAAAGATAATACCATCTTTGACATAACATAATATACCACCATGTTGCATATGGGTTCTGTCAAGCCTAATTATGTTATAACCATCAATTTGAATCTCATTATCACTAATATTATTATCCAACCAAGTTTCAGTAAGACATAACACATCAAAATTGTTGTCATTAAGTAAAATTCTTATATGATCTACTTTGTAGCGAAGACTTTGAATATTAACATGTCCTATTTTAAAACCTTTTGATAACGAACAATTAAAATCAATAAATCTATCCTTGAAGGGAAGTTCATCATTGGCTATTCTGAAAAAACAATTGTCACAAAACCAGTTACATGTGTGAGCAGAATTGTTTCCAATACATTTCACATGAAAGTGAAGATCATAGTTTTTACATACTTTATAATCACAGTTCTTAATTTTACAAGCACATTTGCCACACACATTAAAATTTGATGAATGGATGGCATTGTTGTTAACAACAGTGTTGTTAGTTGTGTCACTGTCACTATTAACAGTATTATTGCACATATTATTTACCCTACAAATTGAAGAAACATGATTATGTGAACTACACTTACTTTGCATAAATTGCACAATCAGGATTTGAATTATCATCAACATTGTATGAAGTATTCTTACCTACTCTTACAACGTTATTATGTTGTACAGATAAACAGATATAAGCAACTGCCGCTATTTTTCTGGACCTAAAAAGGCTTTTGATACTGTAAATCATGAAATTCTCATTAGTAAATTGTATATTGGTATCAAAGATTATGCCTTAAATTGGGTTGTCTCTTACTTAAACAACAGATCTCAAACCGTTAACATAAATTCATCTCTGTCTGACTTTAAGCACATTAATATTGGCATTCCACAAGGATCCATACTGGGACCAATATTATTTATCATTTATGTAAACTCTTTGCCTGATAGCACTTCTTCTAAATGTATTACCGGTATGTATGCAGATGACACTACCCTATATGTAGTTCATCTGACCCTGGTATACTCCAGACTGAAATTGATAGAAATATGGACAGTATTGCTAGATGGTTTCATGAAAATAAGCTCACACTTAATATCAAAAAAACAAAGCTTATGGTATTTGGTACTAGGCATTTACTTGATAAGTTTGATAATATTTCACTTTCATATGCAAATAATGTTGTGGATAGAGTAGATTCATTTAAGTATTTAGGTGTAGTGTTTGATCCACAACTATAAGTTGGGACATTCATGTTAATCATATATCATCCAATATTTCCAAACGCATTGGTATTATTCGTAGAGTTAAATATTATCTTCCTCCAAGAACACTTAACATGCTTGCCAATGCACTTGTAATGCCACACTTTGATTATTGCAGTACTGTTTGGTCAAATTGTAGTGTTCATTTATCCAATTCTCTTCAAATACTGCATACTAGATTAGCTAGGATTTTGCTTACTGCTGACATTAGAACTCCAATAAATGACTTAATGAAATCTTTAAATTGGACAAAACTGGATGAAAGGTAGAAAATCAGCTTCTTGTTGTAGTGTTTAAGTGCACTCAAGGTTCAGCACCGTCTTATTTGAGTTCTCAATTTATTTTTACTGAATGTATGCATACAAAAGGTACCCGTAGTCAATCTTCAAAAACTTTAGTTGTTCCATGATGATGATGCGTCTTGGATGAGACGCGATACTGTCGCTATCAAAAATATTAAGTCCAGATGAACAGATTTAATATTCATTTTATTATCTACCTGGATGACTGAGAATATTCACAAATTTTAGTTGTTCCACTTTGGAAGAACACTCTGGGTAAACGTACCTTTCACTATAGAGGAACTAAGTTGTGGAATAACCTTCCAGTTGGTGTGCGTTTAGATTATGACACTTTGAGTCTGCACATGTTTAAAAATTCTATTGTTCAAGTTTGATTCATAATCACATATATTCTCTCAGTATTATGTTTTTCAATATGTTTCTACATTTTTTGTTTTCTATTATTGGTTAAATATGTATTATGTTTATATAATTGTATACTTATTTGTGTTGACATTTTGCTTGTAACAGTTATCTGGACCTCTTGGGAGACCAGTATGTATGTATTGAAAGAGCTATCCAGAATAAAGAAAGATTAAATAAAATAAATAATTAAATGACTAATTATTTATCGAAAATCAGATTTTTGATAAATAATTAATTATTCATTTAGATAGCTACTTCAACAATACCAATACCAGCAGTAAATAGCTTCTTCATCAATACCGATATCAGCAGTAGATAGCTGCTTCAACAATACCGATATCAGAAGTAGATAGCTACTTCATCAATACTGATATCAGAAGTAGATACCTACTTCATCAACTTCATCGATACCAATATCAGCGGTAGATACCTACTTCATCAATACCAATATCAGCAGTAGATAGATACTTCAACAATACCGATATCAGCAGTAGATAGCTACTTCATCAATACCAATATCAGCAAAAGATAGATACTTCAATAATACCAATATCAGCAGTAGAGAGCTACGTTATCAATACCGATACCAGCAGTAGATAGATATTTCAACAATACCAATATCAGCAGTAGATACCTATTTCATCAATATCGATACCAGCAGTAGATGGCTACTTCATAAGTACCATCATTAGCAATTAATAGCTACTTCACCAACCATATTAGCAGTAAGTAGCTACTTCATCAACACCAACATCATCAGTAGATAGCTACTTCACCAATCAGCATTATAACTACTTCATCAATGGCGATATCAGAAGTAGATAGCTTCAATACCGGTATCAGCAGTAGATAGCTGCTTCAACCATACTAATATCAGCAGCAAATTCCTACTTCACCAATACCAATATCAGCAGTAGATGCATGTATGCATTATCAATAGGCCTACCGATATCAGCAATAGATAGCTACTTCATCAATACCGATATTAGCAGTAGATGGCTACTTCAACAATACCGATATTAGCAATAGATATCTGCTTTAACAATACCAATATCAGCAGTAGATACCTACTTCTTCAATACCAATATCAGCAGTAAATACCTACTTCATCAATACCAATAACAGCAGTAGATAGCTACTTCAACAATATCAGCGGTAGATACCTACTTCATCAATACCGATATCAGCAGTAGATAGCTACTTCAACAATACCAATGTCAGCAGTAGATACCAACTTCATCAATAACCAATATCAGCAGTAGATAGCTACTTTAACAATACCAATATCAACAGTAGATACCTACTTCATCAATACCGATATCACCAGTATATAGCTACTTCAACAATATCAGCAGTAAATACCTACTTCATCAATACCAATATCAGCAGTAGATACCTACTTCGTCAATACCGATATCAGCGGTAGATAGCTACTTCAACAATACCAATGTCTGCAGTAGATACCTACTTCATCAATAACCAATATCAGCAGTAGATAGCTATATTAACAATACCAATATCAGCAGTAGATACCTACTTCATCAATGCCCATATCAACAGTAGATATAGCTATTTCAACAATACCAATATCAGCAGTAGATACCTACTTCATCAATACCCATATCAGCAGTAGAAAGCTAGTTCATTAATACCAATATCAACAGTAGATACCTACTTCAACAATACCAAATGTCAGCAGTAGATAGCTACTTCATCAATAACCAATATCAGCAGTAGATAGCTACTTTAACAATACCAATGTCAGCAGTAGATACCTACTTCATCAATACCGATATCAGCAGTATATAGCTACTTCAACAATACCAATGTCAGCAGTAGATACCTACTTCATCAATAACCAATATCAGCAGTAGATAGCTACTTTGTCAATACCAATATCAGCAGTAGATACCTACTTCATCAATACTGATATCAGCAGTAGATAGCTACTTCAACAATACCAATGTCAGCAGTAGATACCTACTTCATCAATAACCAATATCAACAGTAGATAGCTACTTTAACAATACCAATATCAGCAGCAGATACCTACTTCATCAATATAGATATTAACAATACATATAGCTATTTAACAATACCAATATAGAAAGCTACTCCATTAATACCAATATCAGCAGTAGATAGCCACTTCAACAATATCAGCAGTAGATACCTACTTCATCAATAACCAAAATCAGCAGTAGATAGCTATTTTAACAATACCAATATCAGCAGTAGATACCTACTTCGTCAATATCAATATCAGCAGTAGAAAGCTACTCCATTAATACCAATATTAGCAGTAGATAGCTACTTCAACAATATCAGCAGTAGATACCTACTTCATCAATACCGATATCAGCAGTAGAAAGCTACTCCATTAATACCAATATCAGCAGTAGATAGCTACTTCAACAATATCAGCAGTAGATACCTACTTCATCAATACCGATATCAGCAGTAGATACCTACTTCGTCAATATCAATATCAGCAGTAGAAAGCTACTCCATTAATACCAATATTAGCAGTAGATAGCTACTTCAACAATATCAGCAGTAGATACCTACTTCATCAATACCGATATCAGCAGTAGATAGCTACTTCAACAATACCAATATCATCAGTAGATACCTACTTCATCAATAATCAATATCAGTAGTAGATAGCTACTTTAACAATACCAATACATGTATCAGCAGTAGATACCTACTTCATCAATACCGATATCAGCAGTAGATAGCTACTTCAACAATATCAGCAGTAAATACCTACTTCATCAATACCAATATCAGCAGTAGATACCTACTTCATCAATACCGATATCAGCAGTAAATAGCTACTTCAACAATACCAATGTCAGCAGTAGATAGCTACTTCATCAATAACCAATATCAACAGTAGATAGCTACTTTAGCAATACCAATGTCAGCAGTAGATACCTACTTCATCAATACCGATATCAGCAGTAGATACCTACTTCATCAATACCGATATCAGCAGTAGATAGCTACTTCAACAATACCAATGTCAGCAGTAGATAGCTACTTCATCAATACTAGCAGTAGATACCTACTTCATCAATACCGATATCCAAAAAAACACCTGAAAAATCTGATTGCTGTTAAATATGACCAGTACATTGATGATTTTGGGTCTACGCTTCTGGAAAATCCAAAACGTTTTTGGTCATTTTTTAGATCCAAAACCAGATCAAAATCCTTGCCCCAGGTCATCAGTGATACCAATGGTGTAACCGCTTCCACTGCTAAAGAAAAGGCTACTCTCTTTAACAGTTATTTCTTTTCTGTATTTTACAAAACCAAAGAATGATCTGAACTTTCCAAATATTCCGATGTTTGAACATGAATCATTGGGCAATTTTGAACTTCAAAATGATGATGTACTTGATATTCTGAAAAATGTGAATGTTTCCAAAGCATCAGGCCCGGACGGTATATCACCACGTGTCCTAAAGGAATGCGCATATCAAATTGTATCTCCCTTATGCCATATTTTTAACTTGTCTCTGAGTGAAGGCAAATTACCTCAGGAATGGCTTGAAGTTGAAGCCAATGTAATACCGGTTTATAAAAAGGCTGACAAACAACAGGTTGGTAATTACAGGCCAGTATCTTTACTTTGTATATGTGGGAAGGTCATGGAGAGAGCAATTGTCAATTTGGTTTTTCACCATATAAAAGAGAGGCTCTATCATCTTCAACATGGCTTTATAAAAGGGCGTTCCACTGTCACTCAGCTGCTTGAAGTTTTTCATGAAGTCAGTGCAGCCTTGGACAACGCTGGGCAGGTCGATATGGTTTATTTTGATTTTTCCAAAGCCTTCGACAGTGTTTGTCATAAATTACTCTTACACAAACTCCGGTCTTTTGGTTTTCAAGCTACTTCAACCATATCAGCAGTAGATACCTACTTCATCAATACCGATATCAGCAGTAGATACCTACTTCATCAATAACCAATATCAGTAGTAGATAGCTACTTTAACAATACCAATATCAGCAGTAGATACCTATTTCATCAATACTGATATCAGCAGTAGATAGCTACTTCAACAATATCAGCAGTAAATACCTACTTCATCAATACCAATATCAGCAGTAGATAGCTACTTCATCAATACCAATGTCAGTAGTAGAAAGCTACTTCATTAATACCAATATCAACAGTAGATAGCTACTTCAACAATATCAGCAGTAGATAGCTACTTCAACAATATATCAGCAGTAAATACCTACTTCATCAATACCAATATCAGCAGTAAATACCTACTTCATCAATACCAATATCAGCAGTAGATATCTACTTCATCAATACCCATATCAGCAGTAGAAAGCTACTTCATTAATACCAATATCAACAGTAGATAGCTACTTCAACAATATCAGCAGTAGATAGCTACTTCATCAACTGATCAATACCGATATCAACAGTAGATACCTACTTCGTCAATATCAATATCAGCAGTAGAAAGCTACTCCATTAATACCAATATTAGCAGTAGATAGCTACTTCAACAATATCATCAGTAGATACCTACTTCATCAATACCGATATCAGCAGTAGATAGCTACTTCAACAATACCGATATTAACAGTAGATATCTGCTTTAACAATACCAATATCAGCAGTAGATACCTACTTCATCAATACAAATATCAGCAGTAGAAAGCTACTCCATTAATACCAATATCAGCAGTAGATAGCTACTTCATCAATATCAGCAGTAGATACCTACTTCATCAATACCGATATCAGCAGTAGATAGCTACTTCAACAATACCAATATCATCAGTAGATACCTACTTCATCAATAATCAATATCAGTAGTAGATAGCTACTTTAACAATACCAATACATGTATCAGCAGTAGATACCTACTTCATCAATACCAATATCAGCAGTAGATACCTACTTCATCAATACCGATATCAGCAGTAGATAGCTACTTCAACAATACCAATGTCAGCAGTAGATACCTACTTCATCAATAACCAATATCAGCAGTAGATAGCTACTTTAGCAATACCAATGTCAGCAGTAGATACCTACTTCATCAATACCGATATCAGCAGTAGATAGCTACTTCAACAATACCAATGTCAGCAGTAGATAGCTACTTCATCAATAACCAATATCAGCAGTAGATAGCTACTTTAGCAATACCAATGTCAGCAGTAGATACCTACTTCATCAATACCGATATCAGCAGTAGATAGCTACTTCAACAATATCAGCAGTAAATACCTACTTCATCAATACCAATATCAGCAGTAGATACCTACTTCATCAATACCGATATCAGCAGTAGATAGCTACTTCAACAATACCAATGTCAGCAGTAGATACCTACTTCATCAATAACCAATATCAGCAGTAGATAGCTACTTTAGCAATACCAATGTCAGCAGAAGATACCTACTTCATCAATACCGATATCAGCAGTAGATAGCTACTTCAACAATACCAATGTCAGCAGTAGATAGCTGCTTCATCAATACTAGCAGTAGATACCTACTTCATCAATACCGATATCCAAAAAAAAACGCCTGAAAAATCTGATTGCTGTTAAACATGACCAGTACATTGATGATTTTGGGTCTACTCTTCTGGAAAATCCAAAACGTTTTTGGTCATTTTTTTAGATCCAAAACCAGATCAAAATCCTTGCCCCAGGTCATCAGTGATACCAATGGTGTAACCGCTTCCACTGCTAAAGAAAAGGCTACTCTCTTTAACAGTTATTTCTTTTCTGTATTTACAAAACCAAAGAATGATCTGAACTTTCCAAATATTCCGATCTTTGAACATGAATCATTGGGCAATTTTGAACTTCAAAATGATGATGTACTTGATATTCTGAAAAATGTGAATGTTTCCAAAGCATCAGGCCCGGACGGTATATCACCACGTGTCCTAAAGGAATGTGCATATCAAATTGTATCTCCCTTATGCCATATTTTTAACTTGTCTCTGAGTGAAGGCAAATTACCTCAGGAATGGCTTGAAGTTGAAGCCAATGTAATACCGGTTTATAAAAAGGCTGACAAACAACAGGTTGGTAATTACAGGCCAGTATCTTTACTTTGTATATGTGGGAAGGTCATGGAGAGAGCAATTGTCAATTTGGTTTTTCACCATATAAAAGAGAGGCTCTATCATCTTCAACATGTCTTTTATAAAGGGCGTTCCACTGTCACTCAGCTGCTTGAAGTTTTTCATGAAGTCAGTGCAGCCTTGGACAACGCTGGGCAGGTCGATATGGTTTATCTTGATTTTTCCAAAGCCTTCGACAGTGTTTGTCATAAATTACTCTCACACAAACTCCGGTCTTTTGGTTTTCATTCTGGGCTACTATTGGTTTGAAGCTTATCTTACGAATCGACGCCAACGTGTTGTTGTTGATGGCGTCCAATCTGATTGGCTTCCAGTGGTTTCCGGGGTTCCACATGGCTCTATCCTTGGGCCCCTTCTTTTTGTTTTATACATAAACGACCTGCCCAGTGTTGCCCAACATTCAAAGATTGCTTTATTTGCCGACGATGCTAAGTGTTTTATTAATGTAAAAAAACCTTCAGATTGTGAGCAGCTTCAGTCCGACCTAAATTCTCTAGTCAATTGGAGTAATACCTGGGAGCTTAATTTTCACCCTTCCAAATGCCAGGTCATTTCCTTGACAAGATGTAGGAAACCCGTCCTTTTTGATTACAACTCTCAGTAAAATTGATACCATCAAAGATTTGGGTGTCGACATATCAGCTAAACTTGTCTGGGATACCCATATTAATAGAGTTGTCAAAAAATGCAATCGTAAGATGGGCATGATCATGCGTACAGTAGGGTTAAATGCCTCAGTAAAAGTTACCAGAACTCTTTATAGTTCCCTGATCAGGAGTGATCTTGAGTATGGTAGCTGTCTTTGGAGCGGTACATCCAAACATAACATCCAGATGTTGGAAGGTGTTCAAAGACGAGCTACCAAATTCATTTTACATTATCCTGATCAGGACTATAAGGAGAGGCTTACCAAGTTGAACTTACTTCTCCTTACTCTCAGGAGAGACAAAAGTGATCTCTTGTTTTTTTACAGATGTAGGGAGGGTCACTATGATATTAATGTCGATAATTATGTTAAATTCAGCCAAGGGAATGGGAAGGACCATCCCACCACTAGATTATCTTCCGATCCATTTAAACTTAAAATTCAACGTTGCAAAACAGAAGCGCACATGACTTTTTATTTTAATCGCATTGTGCAGCTTTGGAATCAGCTGCCTTTGTCTACAAGGACAGCCGGTTCCTTTGCTTTCTTCAAATCCGGGGTGGTTGAATTTTGAATTCTCATTTTCTCAAAATTTTTGTTCTTTGAAAACATGCTCTTGGAGCTCTTACTGCAGATGCTCAAATTGCAGGCTTATTTAATTTGGGATGGGGCTGTGATTTTTTTTTCCATAATTTGTTTTCAAAAATCAAAAGGTGGGATGGTCCTAAAGGTGATTTTGCACCTGTTTGTCCCATTCTTTTCGCTGGCATTTTAGTCTATTTACCTTGTCTTGATTAGTATGTGCAATATTTATATATAATATATTTTGTAATTGTATATGAGCCAGTGATGAAGCATAATAAATAAATAAATAATAAATAATAACAGTAGATATAGCTATATCAACAATACCAATATCAGCAGTAGATACCTACTTCATCAATACCCATATCAGCAGTAGAAAACTACTTCATTAATACCGATATCAACAGTAGATAGCTATTTCAACCATTCCAATGTCAGCAGTAGATACCTACTTCATCAATACCAGCAGTAGATGCCTACTTCGTCAATACCGATATCAGCAGTAGATAGCTACTTCAACAATATCAGCAGTAGATACCTACTTCATCAATACCGATATCAGCAGTAGATAGCTACTTCAACAATACCAATGTCAGTAGTATTACATACTTCATCAATAACCAATATCAGCAGTGGATACCTACTTTAACAATACCAATATCAGCAGTAGATACCTACTTCATCAATACCGATATCAACAGTAGATATAGCTATTTCAACAATACCAATATCAGCAGTAGATACCTGCTTCATCAATACCAATATCAGTAGTAGAAAGCTACTTCATTAATACCAATATCAACAGTAGATAGATACTTCAATAATACCATAATCATCAGTATATAGCTACTTCAACAATATTAGCAGTAGATACCTACCTCATCAACACCAATATCAGCAGTAGATAGCTACTTGAACAACAATACCAATATTAGTAGTAGAAAGCTACTTCATCAATATCAATATCAGAAACTTTATCAATACCATAATCAACAGTAGATAGCTACTTCAACAATACCAATATCAGCAGTAGATAGCTACTTCATCAATACCAATATCAGCAGTAGATAGCTACTTCATCAATACTAATATCAGCAGCAGATAGCTACTTCATCAATACTAATGTCAGCAGTAGTTAGTTTAATTTTCAAATTATTCGGAACACACTTGAAGGGAAAAAATTTTGGCTTTTGTGCGCTTTTGTAATCTTGACACTCCAGTCCAGGAACAGTATTTTCATTTTGTGGATATTGTCCTTATTTGTTTTGAATTATTTACCAAATAAGGCCAATATTGGACTAGAAATGAACTTGTTTAGCCAAAAAATTGTAAAAAGACTTTACTTCTTCTGCTTTTAGACTCAAAATGTAGGCCTAAGGCAAATATCCAATAAATAAAAATAAAACTGTTTCCAGAATGGAGTAGCTAGATACATTAATTTGTGATTTTCTCCAAATCTGTTCTTTTTACCCCAATCTGTCTTTATATTTATATTCCTTTGCAAAATGTATACTTTTATAATAATCAAGAAGTTACAACACTTTTAATTAATTCATTTCTGAGGGTGCATATATTCACATTCAAATACTAAATTGGTCCTAATTATGTTGAAAACGACAAAGGGCAGCTAATGTAGTAGTTGATTACTTCTACCATCATGTTACCATGGTGATAAAAATGTGACCTTTGTTCTCCTTTTTCTGCCTAAAATTACTGGTATTCAGATTAATCAGTTTGATGTTTTCAAGCATAAATTTGAAATAATTAGTTTTGATGTCTAACATAAAATGCAGAATTCAGTACAATACTGCGCATGCGGTAGTTTGTAATTTATATTATTTTTAACATTTTTGATGAGTCATTATTATTAACGATGAAAAAGGTTCAATTTTCTTTCTTTCTGTCTTTCTTTCTCTCTGTCTGTCTGTCTGTCTGTCTGTCTGTCTTTCTTTCTTTCTTTGTTTCTTTCATTCTTTCTTCCTCTTTCTTTCTTTCTTTCTTTCTTTCTTTCATTCATTCATTCTTTCTTTCTTTCTCTTTCTTTCTTTCTTTCTTTCTTTCTTTCTTTCTCTTTCTTTCTTTCTTTATTTCTTTCTTTCTTTCTTTCTTTCTTTCTTTCTTTCTTTCTTTCTTTCTTTGTTTCTTTCTTTCATTCATTCATTCTTTCTTTCTTTCTTTCTTTCTTTCTTTCTTTCTTTCTTTCTTTCTTTCTTTCTTTCTTTCTTTTCTTTCTTTCTTTCTTTCTTTCTTTCTTTCTTTCTTTCTTTCTTTCTTTCTTTCTTTCGTTCTTTCTTTCTTTCTTTCGTTCTTTATTTCATTCATTCTTTCTTTCTTTCGTTCTTTCTTTCTTTCTTTCTTTCTTTCTTTCTTTCTTTCTTTCTTTCTTTCTTTCTATTTCAAATCATAAATGTTTTGTATAGGCTCTCAACATAAAAAAAATCCAAGTTTTGAGAACCATTGAACAAATACTGGGCTTGCACTCATTTTAATGCAATTTCCATGTTGATTCAAAATATGATTAAATTTTGAATTAAAAAATTGGAACCTATCGTCTACAGTCGACACACGTGTTGAGAAGGTTAAAACAAACATCTAAGAATCACGATACAGTTTTTATATTAAGAGGTTTTTTTATAAAGATGCACTATAATGCGATTCGAGACGATCCATGCTTTTATCTCCATTAATATAAAAGCCGACCACGACGAGAGCTAAGCAGACACGAATTAATTTATGGATATGACTCCAAAAGAAATATAACGGACACGTCATTTTATGTCGATCCAGGGAGGGAAAGCTCTGAATTTTAATAGGAAGAAAAATTGTAGAGAAAATAGAAACTACATGTACTGTCATATCGCATTAAAATTAATTCAGCTGTGAATACGGTGCTTTTAAGTGTTGTATTAGCTCATTTTAATATTAAAATTCATATTATTATATTTAATATAGGTAAAGGTTTAGCTCTAACCCATATTCCTAATTAGTTCTCTTTTAAATTAAGGATAATAATTGTCTTTGAAGAACGCACGTGCAAATCAGCCAAAATGTGAATGTGTGTGTGGGGAGGGGGGGGGGGCAGACGTTGACATACTACAATGACTTTGCCGAGACAGCTAAGCGCGAAAATGTTCAATTACAGGCCAAAATGATGAATATAATTACCTAAACAAAATGAAGACTATAATGGTCTCAAACCTGAAGATGTCGTTTAATTACAACTTCTGTCAATTTTCATATTTTCACCTTTCATAGGCCTAATTTAATCTTTTTCCAACCTTGTTTCAGTAAATTAAAGACTTATAATTGGGGTTCACTTTAAACATTCACTAAAAGGTTGAAATTAAATATAAAAATAGTAAAGTTTACGTGGTTATTTATTCAAAGTTGAGAATGTGGTAAATAAAATTGGTAACTTAAGTTGAGTTGAGTGTTCATGTACCGCAAGTCACGTACACCCCAAGTTCATGGTCTTCACCCTGTGTTAGCGGCTCATTCGAGGAGAATGTTGATTAAATAACGTCACTATTGACATTTTTTTGTGAAACGTGATTCAAAGTCATGTCATTCGTTTCCCAATAAAATAATGTTGTTTGAAGTTGTCTACAATATTTGTGGTAATTGTTATACATGGTATGGTAATTGACGACCGTATTAAAAAGACCAGTTTGCGTATGACGTCCTGTCATGTCAACCACACATTGCAGTACATGTACTGCGCAGGTCACCAGCCAATCACGCTGCGTCTTTGCCCTGACGTCAGACGCAAACTAGTCTTTTTAATTCGGTCTTCAGTTATAGATTCTTACAGGAGACTTAACTGTCAAAAATCCAGGTAAAAAAATGTTACGCGAGTAAACATGGAATTGGCAATGTATGAATGCAACTTTGCCTTAGAAACAGCACGTAAATTATCATTAAACCCAACACAGCTCGCTCGAACTTGTCGCCACATCAATCAAATAATGAAAAGTACACGTTAATCATCAACAAAGCATCTCAAAATACGTTGGCTATAACAACCCAAGATATTTGATGATCACAGATCTACAGACGCGACGTCCACCAGGCACGTTTGTCCATTTACAAGTACGTAGAGACGAGACAACTAAAAATGGTGCATTAACGACTATGAATATCTTAATGCGAGATTTTAATAAAATTGTGAAACTAAAAGCGTGATGTATATAATACAGAGCATGGATATAAGGTGATTGCAACAGACAGCATATGCACAGCTGATCATCAAATGTAAGTACTAAAGTATATCGTAAAGCATTAGCTCCGTGCAATGCCGAGTATTATTCTGACTAGCTAAATGTGTTATTTTTAACAACAGAAGGTCATATTGTACTCATTCAAGTGTGTGAATTTTTTATATTTGGAAGAAGACATATTTAAGATAAAATATTGTTTATTTGTTTGCACTTGTTCAATCGGTGTTTCTTTGCATAATGATAATTTTGTACGGAAACACGCTTAGATACTGATAAGACTACTTTGATCTTGAGTCTTTTTCACCTTAGTGCTACCAGGGTGTGGTGGGTCAAAAGTAGTCCTACAGTCAGTGTAGTCCTTTACTGTGCAGTCCTACGCGGGGAGGAGATTTAACAGTAGTCCTATTTTTAGTCACTGTGTAGATGTACGATGGACTTACGTGGTCGGAGCTTCCATAGCAACTTAATCCTTCAATGGCCACAACATGTAAAGATTTCATATAAAACTTAAAAACAATCAAATCCAAACTCTATGCATTTATGAACCGTGAAAGTCGGGTGATCTCCTAGTTATCCTAAATCTGAGCTTATCTGTTATGGACGTTTATAGTTTCCTGATAAATATTGTAACATTTGAGCACGATTAGGCCTACTTTTAAATAGGGACTCAGGCATATTTTGAGATACTTGCGGAAGCTTGCAAACACAGGCCCGGTATATTGGTTATAAGGATAACATGCGTTGCTATACATATTTTTGTATCTCTGGTGCCGTATTCTTATTGTCGATCTTTTATTGTCTTAACATTTAAAAACTAATTTACATATTCATAAAACAATAACAGAAACTATAAATCTATTGGGCTATTCCAATTGAAATATATACACCCCTGTGGAAGACATGGCCTTAATCTCACACAGCGGCAATCCATGTAAATTTCAAATTGAGTCACCCATAAACCCAAGACATGACCTTAATCAAATAGAACCAACCATGCACCCATTCAGGTAACCCCATTTGAAATTCACACTCCCTGTGTGGAAGATTAAGGTAATGTCTTCCATGGGGGTGTGTGGATTTCAACCGGAATAGCCCATTTACAAATACCTATATACGCATCAGTGGTTATACAGCCTTAATTGGTGAACAATTTGAAAGCTGCTTTCAATGATTCATGACGATGGTGCTTATAATTAGCAGAGACAATAGAGAATAAGCCCAAACAAAACACAATGGGATTCAAATACATTACTCTAAAGGAGGACGATCTTGATACTACAAAATGTCATTTTGTATCATTATAAATTTGACAAATTTTAGATTTAAGTGCCATTTTCGAAAGTTTGATAAGCTAGATAAATTTTTGGCAACAAAGAATATTATAAAGCTATATTTTAATGCCAAAAAAACAAAAAAACTAACAAAAAACAAACAGCGTCACTTTATGCAATCTTCTATAGATATCGATAACTTATCACTTTTTGAACTATGCTTAGACCTATTTCTTACTCCCTCCCTGTTCCAGAAAAATACAGCATTAATTTTTATCAGGTTTAAAGGAATATTACCTTGTTTTGCTGAATGAAACATATATAAATCCTAATCCTTTGGTTAGTTCAAAGTGGCAATGAAAGACAAAATTTAATATGTGGTCAATTTTTGGAAATAAGGGCCAAAAACATGGGTTTCTCATATGCTGTGACAATCAAGTCCATTTTGTAAAAAGACTAATTTCAAATTAAGCATTCTAATATTTGGAAAACATGCTTTCTAATCTTTGTCATAACCAATTATCAAAAATAATATAAAATATTAAAATTACGATTTAACTCACGATTTTGAATGTTTAGACTCAAGTCTGAGAATTTTGGGACTACAATAGTAAGAAAACATACAAATTTGCATGTTTTTGGCCCAGTTTCCCTCAAATTGCAAAAATATTACAATTTTACTTTTATTGCCAGTTAGAACTAACTAAACAATTTGGATTAAGCTAAACAAGACAAGGCAAAACAAGACAAGATTTTTTTCTGGAATGGGGAGAAGTCGTAGACAGTGAATGTTTGCGAGCTGTCACATTCATGTATAAATTTTGTTTTAGAATCTTGTAGGTAATTTCAAAGCAATACAAATTAATTAACTGCTAATATATCCTCCACTCCCTTCTAACCAATTATAATATGTCTGATTAATATCTCTGAGCACAAACTGACCCGTTTATTACAATATCATTTTCATATTTCAATTTGAGAATGATATATATATAATAGTTGAAACAGCCGGGATGGTAACCAAGCCTGATTGGGAAGCCATGTGCTGTTTTGGAATTACTTTCAATGGGCGTTGTACTGTATACCAAACAGCAAAACAATATAGAAATAATTATTTTGATTGTTGAAATATTCTAGTGACACTCAATAAACCAATAATCTGAAATATTGTTGGAATTATATTTTTCTTGAAGCTTATACAGACTTGACATTTAGTATGGAATATTTCTTCGCGAAGTGTCAATACTAATCTGAAAGGGGTCTGCATAAACCGCACGGGTTTAAATATTTACTGGGGTGACTCGAGAGATGGTGTCAAATAATTTTTGATGCAAAATGTGCTTTCCTTGAGTTTACATCATAGTTATCATAATGTGGCGAATTAGCCTAAAATCAGTGGCGTACCGTGGCCGCTCCTACCCCGGGGGTTTTCGGTCGTTTGAAAAAGTGAAGAGCAAAAAAAATTGTAAGCGCTAGCGCCCTTAAAGCATTGGATAGTATTTTTCAAAGTTTTTTTATACTTTTTTCAAATTTTGTCCGCCCTTTTTCTTTACTAATTCTTTTTGCCGCCCCTTCTTCTTCCGCCGCCCCTATGTTTTGGCTGCCCCTGCTTTTATTCCCGGGGCTGGCGCCCAAAGCCCCACCCCAAAAAAAATACGCGCATGAAAATGGTGGATTGAGGAGATTGAATTTTAGTTTTGTGGGGGGGGGGGAATACCTGAATTTCTGAATATTTTTTGATTTTTTGATATTATCAAATTTATTGAAGTTTGAGGTGATACTGAACCTAAATATCAATAAGTAGGTCTTTTGATCAGAGCTGAAATGCACTTGTAATGTACCAGTTTTGAATGCAGGAGGAGGTTTTGAAAAAATGACTCTTAAAAGTGGTACGTACGGTAAAGTTTGAATGGCACCTTGGGGCCAAGTGTTATAAATTTACTGTACACAAATAAACAGCGTGATTTCATTGGACAACTAGGAATGATCAGCGCAGTTGTTTTTGCACCGTAAGTTTATAACGTTTGACCCCAATGGGGACATTTAAACTTTCTGAGTACGTACCACGTTTAAGAGCCATATTTTAAGCTCCTCCCATTAAAAAAAATAAATGGTAGGCCTACATTGCAAGTGCATTTCAGCTCTGACGACTGACAAAGGAAAATCATTAAACCCCAATAAATTTGATAATGGCAGAACAATGTTGCATAAAGTCCGAAATTGTGTCCCCCACAAAGCTCAAATTCAGCCTCCTTAAATCCGCCATTTTAGTCAAAAGATGCAGACCCCTTCCGGACTAGTCTTGGCACTTCGTGAAGAAATATTCCATACTTAGGCCTAATGTCAAGTCTGTACTTATATTTTTCTGAAAGCTCAAGTCGGGAGCTCAAGTAGGCTACAACATAGTTAGTATACAATGTTTTTGCTTAGCCACGCAAAACATCCCAACAAACACACAGCTGCACAGCGTTTTACAGAATATATTTAAATGTCGGGTTTAATACATTATAATATATTTTCTGTTTGGTAACTTTTCTGTTAAAGGGGATGGCTACCTCTGGCCTTACTGGCCTTTCGGCCATCTCCTCCATGATTCTTTGATGGTATTTTAATGCGTATTTTGTATTTATATGTGAATTGTGGAAATAAATAAATGAATGAATGAATGAATGAATATAAAGGGCATAAAAAATGTTTTAATAATATGCATAAAAATGTTTTTAAAAACGCGATGCAAATATTCTAACAGAATGTAAACTATATTGACAAAATATTTGTCAAAAACGCATGCCTAAAATATTTTACAATAATGTTTTAAAAACGTATCATGATCTTTATATAACCTGACATTTAAATGTTAGTAAAACGTTTATTCAAAACATTTTTGAGCTTGTTGGGATGTAACAAAAAAAACAAAAACAAAAAAAACACCACACATTGTCATGGTTACATGGACTTAGATTTCCGATATTCCAAAGAATTTAAACACTGTACAACATTGTAAATATACAACAAGTATTATACTTTATTTACTATTTGTTTAAATGAAAACAACATAATTTAAATTATTTGAAATAACCAAAACAACAAAATGTAATTCAGAACCTGGTAACGCTCAGTGCGTGATAGTGGTATAGTAACAATATTTTTTATTTGTCAGTAGGCCTGCGAAGCATTTACAGCATATAAATATTAATATTGACGAATTAGCCATTTCGTTATCTTCAGTAGATAGCACACATGGCATTCGGACAAATTGCATAATAAATAGCACATACTATACATTCTTTCCTTTTGGCTAGTCTCTTTCTTTCTTTCGTTCTTTCTTTCTTTCTTTCTTTCTTTCTTTCTTTCTTTTTTTTTTTTTCTTTCTTTCTTTTTTCTTTTTTTTTTTTCTTTCTTTTTTTTTTTTTTTTTTTTTTTCTTTTTTTCTTTCTTTTTCTTTCTTTCTTTCTTTCTTTCTTTCTTTCATCGTTCGTTCATTCATTCATTCATTCATTCATTCTCTCACTCATTCATTCATTCATTCATGCATTCTCTCATTCATTCATTCATTCATTCATTCATTCATTCATTCATTCATTCACTCCCCTATTGAGAACTTCAGGCTGTATATTTATATCACTCTGCGACAAAAGAACGCCTTTTTAACCCACACATGATCGAGTGTAATGATTACTAATGGCATGGCACGAAGTGAACCGAAACCGATTAATTTATTTTAGGCCTATAGTTTGTTGCTATGGCTCTAAATAAATACAATAGCTGAACATCGATATTATTAAATTGGGTATCTTGGGAATTTTATATTTTGAAGATTTCCATAAATTTTCAATGGATTAATGAAAACGCGTATATTAACAATAACAAAAGAACCCGTTTTTATTTGATGCATGGTCGTGTATTATTAACACGAAGATGGGTTAATGGTCTAACTTCGTAAGTCATAACCCAGTATCTGTATAAAAAAAGAAGATGTTAGGAGGCCGTCACTTTTAATAAATCTGCTCTAATTTACAAATAAATAATACAGCATTATGACAAAAAACAAAACAACAACAACAAAAAAAAACCCGAAAATTCTCAATCCCAATTTCTAATTTGAAAAATCTAGTAAAACAATATTTTCATACAAAATAACAAAAATCAACCAAGGAAAATAACAAGACATAATAATAATACTAATAATAATAATACTACTACTACTACTACTAATAATAATAATAATAATAATAATAATAATAATAATAATAATAACACTAATGATAACACTAATAATAATAATAATAATAATAATAATAATAATAACACTAATAATAACAATAATAATAATAATAATAATAATAATAATAATAATAATAATAATAATAATAATAATAATAATAATAATACAAAATCAATAGAAATCAAACCTCATTGCTGCACACTTATATTATTTATGTACTATATCATTAATAATTATAATGCATAGGCCCTATTTGAAATTGAAAGATGAAATATTGCAAAAACCCGCATTTGCATTTGTTTGGTCATAAACTGCGTTTTTATTTGAAGGCAGAAAATTATAATGCCTTGAAACAGTAAAGTGGTCTACGGATAAAGTAAAAAGCAATTTGTGTACCTGAGTGGGAGAAGCAATAGGAGTTAAAGAGCCTTGCTTAAGTGCACAGCACGTTGACGCCGCTGGGATTCGAACCCACGACCTCGAGCTACTTCGCGATCGGGTCGAAGTCTTAGACCGCAGCACATAATCATACTGTTTTTTACTTGAGAATTAGGCAGCATTGTGCTATTCCGGTTGAAATTCAGACACCTACTGTGGAAGACACGACCTTAATCTTTCCAAACAAAAGTGTGAATTTCTAATGGGGTTACCTGAATGGCGGACTCCATTTGAAACCTACACTCTTAAAACAGTGTGGTCAAATTGACCCCGTAAGTAGTCAACTAAGCACCTTACCCCTTCACACAGTGTCATCGCCCCGATATCTTCATGGCAGAAATCGCCATGGTAGGTTGAATCCACCGCCACGCATGGCCATTTTGTTCCGACCTGTTTAATAGTTTTTGACTGACCTCGCTAGTGTGTTCACGAGTGACCATGGTACGCCATATGTCATCTGCTTTTAGACTACCTCCACGATTGGCCTATACACTGCGCTATATAGTCGGCACATATAAAATCAGAATTAGTGTCAGTTTTTGAGTTCAAGACGCAAGCTTCTTTCTCAAGACGCTAGCTAACGACTATCATATCTATTCAAAACATATATTCAAGTGCAAGGAACCACTTCTGGTGTCTTTATACGAAATCATTTACGGGAGATATTCATCATTTTCTTCCCCGGTATCCAAAGATTTTCGTCTCATATCAAACTTGTGGATAGCACATTCACGTGTATCGATCCCGGGTATTGATTTTAGTATCTCTGATGCACCAAGTAATTATTAGCCAGGCGATGTCGGTGTGCTTCATTGTGGTCAAATTTTATCCACAAAAAGGTCAAAATTTAACCAAAATATTTCGGGGTAAGGTGCATATTATAGTTAACTCCTTATGGGGTCAATTTGACCACGCTGTTTTAAGTACCGGTATATATATATATATATGTACATCCCCTATGTGGCAGATTTAGGTTATTTCTTTCATAGGGTGTGTACGGATATCAACTGCAATAGCCCATTGCAAAAAAATTAGCATAATTATTGTAACTCATTTGTAATAATATGCTTATAATACCGGTATAATAATATGATTCCAACACACACAGACAGTATGAATAGGTAATTAAAACATGGGACAGGCCTACGTGTTTAAAAGTGTATAATATGCAGTAAAATTAACACATCTGCTGGCATATGAAGAATAATTAATTTTCACACTGAATAGTGGGATGCATAAATGTAGGAGCGTGCATAATTGTTTGTGGTATAAACATTTTGGATTTTTTGCTTTTCAAAACCAAGTGAAATTTTACTCACTACAATATTTCGTCCTACACGTCGGAGGACTTCATCAGGTATGACTAATTTTGGTCATCTGATCCACTTTCCCGGCAAACAAGTTTGAGTGGTTTCCGGTATTCCTTAGTCTCTTTTGCAGACTTCAAAAGTGGATCGTATATAGACATGACTTAAGAGGTAGGTGCCTTCCTCCCTGTTTAGGGTGTTGGCGCCCCGTCTTCTAATCTCCATTGCTTCCCTGACTTCTCTGGATCTTTTGTCGTGCTCCCGTCCAAGAAATATATAATACCAGACCCATAATTCAAGCTGTAACAATACCATATGTGCATCGTACATCTTAATATTTTACACAATTAAAATGTGGACATTTTACAATATTCACGAGAAATATGAATCCCGATGGTCAAAGCAAACGCTAACGTTGCAGGTTTGAAACCGTGGCCCTCCTGTTTTTGCCATGTTTATTTACTTTATTAGAACGATACCATCCTGTAAGTTTGAATAAAATATTGTTAATTATTATTAATTAACCCTAACCCAACTAGGTCTCACTAAAGCTCACTATTAAAACCACTCTGCGTGCATGCATTCCACGTGACTTGATAACGCAATCAGCCCAAGTCATACCCAGGGAATCGTTGGCCGGGCCAAAGTCACCTGTGTGGCTACATGCTGGGGATCTTCTGCGTGGCATGCGAGGGGTCCCAGGCTCGAATCCAGGGGGTGCCAAGTGACCTTTCTCCTCATCTTCTCTCCTTTTTCGTTTCTTCTTTCCCTTCCGATAGCAAAAAAACCACGGGTAGGCTTAGGGTTAAAAGCGATATGTAATAAAGTCACCATATACCCGTGCTGTTTTATTGAGTCGTACCGCTTTTATTCAAAACGAATTTTGGTCTCGCCTTTCAGACGAGGCATCACTTCAAATATGAAACGTATGACAAGATAGCACATGTTTTAATGATTTATGGGCCAATATCTTAATAACCAGTCTTGATTGAGTCACGATTTACCTGACAAATAAATCAAAGAAAATGTTGGGAATAGGTAGATTGTTTTTTTTTAATAATGTGCTTATTTAGGCACCAAGCGACAAGTTCGCGTAAAAGCTGACAACCAAATTATTTTTGTTAATTTGGGTATGCTGAATTCAAAAAATTTGTCTGCCAAGCTGTATTTGAACCCCATGACCCTATATGAAGAGTTTTATGTTTTTAACACTAGATAGTGTTTAAAATATGTTTTTAAACACTATTTTGTGTTACGAAGTGTTAAAGTGTTTATTAAGTGTTGCTCTGCTGTTTCTGCAGTGAAACGTTTGCTTAAAACACATTTTGTATTAATGTTTGTGGACTTTGTTGCTTTCTGTGCGCATTGTTTAGAGCGGCATATAAGTATTGATTGATAATAATAATAATAATAATAATAATAATAATAATAACAACAACAACAACAACAACAACAACAACAACAACAACAATAACAACAACAACAACAATAACAATAACAATAATAATAATAATAATAATAATAATAATCAAGCGATAGGATTTTTGTTGCCTTTTATATCATCTTCACTGAGAAATACAGCCATTTATGAAATTTTCGGCCAAAAAAGTTTCTAAATTTTTTTGTTTCAGACGGTACAGACCTCTTTCACTAACAGCAAATTAATCAAAAACAAATGTTTTTATATATTGTTTTTGTTTTTTATCAATATAACTTGAGTTAAAATATTCATGATTTAATATTCACACATGGTTCTGTGAGAAATCATATAGCCAAATTTTATGAAATTTCATAGGCCTACATAAACAAAAGTTGCACTTTTCTAAACTGGCTTTTTATATGAATAACATGAGTAAATTTAAGGACTCGGATAGCAACGAATTGCATTCTGAATACGAGGAAATGTCCTTCTGATATCAAATACTTTTGATTTGTTTTGAAATTCGGTATATAATACAAATTTTATGGCCAATTATTAACATTTTTCTATTTTTGATATTTTTGACCAAACTTTATAAAATAATGATATGTACTTAAAGTGTATGTAGCTGGGATGAAAAGCCGACCATCAATTGAAAATGTTGACTTTTCAAATTAAAGATATACATCCCCCCAAAAGACGTACATCTCAGGTCTACTCTTGTTAGCAGTCTAGTTAGCTGAATCGATAAGGCGTTCGACTATGGTGCGAGAGGTTGCGGGTTCGAACCCTGGTGGTGCCTAGTATGCTCTCGTGTAAAAAAATTGAGTTAGCTTGAATTTCCCCTGGACAAGGAACTTACTGCTTATTTGTCTCGTTGTAACCCGTACGAAACTCGGGAAGCTGATCTTGGTTGCGAAGGTTATTTGTGGAATGTCTAGGGTGTGCGCTCTTGAAGCAGCAAAGTCCCTGAATTGTTGTTTAATGGTTTATGGATTGATGTGTGGGCCGTAGTGGTCAGCGACAACATGTAAAGTGTGCTGAGGCTTGTGGATCAACGTCTATAGGCGTTGTGCCTGTGCGTAGCGCACTAAAAATCACTGCGCTTTTTTTTTTTACTCACAAAGGTTTCCTTGACTCATTATTAAGAAAGGCACTACAAAATAATGTTTCGTACAGGGCGCTATGGGTTTGGGATTTTCTTTTGCTACATTAGTGAAACCAATGTTTTCTGGCATCCTTAAACCTGAGAGGCTAAAAATTGATTGGTTCCATCAATATCTGTGGTTCCATTTATTTCTATAGGCCTACCCCCTGTGGTTCCCACAAGGGGTCGAAATTTCACAATGGATCAAAAACTCAAAAATAGTCCCATCATATTGTAATGTATCTCAAATTGTTCCTATCATCAGAGGGAATAAAAAAAGGAAATTGTCATATTTTCTACGGTGCTTAAATTCAGTATAAGGTATTCAGGTATCAGGTCGAATAGGTTAAATGTCAAAATTTTAAACACGGAGGTCAAAATTTTAAAATGGTCCAGCTTCATCGAAACTGGTGTCAAATTACTCCCCTTAAAAAAAAAAAATTACTCCCCTTAACATAATAAATGCGTAACATTTGACCCATGATTTCATCCGATTCCGAGGTATACATTTCTCAAACTGATTTTTTTTCTATTTTGTTTGTCGAGAGGAGTAATTTGAGACGAGACGCGATTGAATCGGTGCATTTTGAAACTTTGGCCTCTATGCATGAGATCATTGACATTTGACCTAATTTGCTCGGTAACTCCTGAACTAAGCACCCTATGACAATTCACTTTTATATTTTTAACAATGAGAGGAATAATTCGAGGTATACAAAATGATAGAACAAATTTTACATTTTAGCCCCTATTATGACCCAGCGGCGTAGCTGGAATTTTTTTTCCAGGGGTCAAGCCTGTATCAGGCGGGGGCCCAAATCCACCAAATTTCCCTGTACTGGGGGGGGGCCCAAATAGAAAAATTTTGCTAGGCCTATTGATAATAATCGTATGGTATTGCATATCGTATGGATTCCCCATCTCTCTGCCCCTCCTCTCCATATCTCCCCCTCTCTCTCCTCTCTTTTTTCCTCTTTCTCCTTTCTTTTTCCTTTTTTTTTCATTGCACTAGGGGGCGGGGGCCCAAATGCCAGGGGGAAATTGTCCCCCTTCCCCCCGGCAGCTACGCCACTGTTATGACCTTCGACCCCTCGCGGGAAGCATAGGGGCCATAGAAAAAAATGGAACCAATTCTAGTTTTATTATTTGAAGTGTAAGGATGCCAAAAGTCATTGGTTCAACTAATGTAGCAAGACAAAATGCTAACTCAAATATCACCCTATAGCGCCCTGTACTATAGCTTAAACTGGCATATGGCCCATGCCATCCGAATCACCTCATATTACACGGTCTTCGCACGTTATAACATTAATGCTTTTATTAGGCTTTATCCCTTTAATTCTTTTAAGATATAAAACGATATTCATTTTCGGGGTCAGAGCAACTAAGTTGTGCACCAGACCTGATAAAGATTATTGTTATTTCTGGTATAATGTCTATTTTTAATCTGCTTTATAGGCCTATTACAGCACGTACTGGATATACCGTATTTTACATGTACGTGACGTATCTAGGTATTAAAGACAACACTTCCAAAATGAAACATTGACACATATTCTTAATGATGTACAGGCTATTTTTTTATGCTTAGACCATCTGCACTGAGTCACAAATCAACTAGTGTATCAAGAAAAACCACAAGTAAAACACAAGCAAAAATGGCTGAAATGGAGGAAACTACAGATATTGTAACAACGGCAGAAACGAACAGCACGACAACAGGTAAGTAAAAACTTAAAAGCACTCTCTTAAAGAGGAAGCCCCGTCAGTGCAGTTCTTCTGGAGTGAACCAAACCTGTGTGGTTATCAAATTAGTCAGTGACGAGGTTATCTCTGAATTTGATAGGTGCTAATTGATGCAATAACATTAAAACATCAATAATTGGTCATGTCAAATTCAGAGATAACCTTGTCACTGATTAATTTGATAACCAGGCAGGTTTGGTTCACCCAATCACCCCAGAAGAACTGCTCTGGTGGGGCTTCCTGTGTACGGAATCGGATAGCAACGTCTGCACAGTATTTTTGTGGGACCAGAGAGCACATCAGACACACCAAATTGCATTCTGAATTTGCATTCTGGATTTTTTGAAATCCGCGATATACAGGCTTGACATTTAGTATGGAATATCTTTTCGCAAAATTCCAAGACGGTCTGGAAGGGGTCTGCATAAACAACACGGGCTAAATATTAATTGGAGTATGTCAGGAGATGGCGCAAAATAATATTGTTGGATAGAAAATGTGCTTTCCATATAAAGTTTACATTGTGGTGCTCATAATGTAGCAAATTTGCCTAAAACGGCGGATTTAGGGAGGCTGAATTTGAGCTTTGTGGGGGACTCAATTTCGGAATTTATGTAAAACTGTTCTGCTATTATCAAATTTATAGGGGTTTGAGGTGATATTTCCTAAACTTCGTCAGCAATTGGCATTCATTACAGTTGAAATACACTTGCAATGTACCAATTTTTTGGGAGGAGCTTACAAAAAGTTTGAATGCGCGGATTCCTGGTTGCCCAATGAACTCACGCCGTTTCTTTGTCTACAGTAGGGGAGACCGGGGATGGACGTTACAAAATTGACATTTTGTCCCATATAATTCCAATGAAAGAACTCGAACACTCCATCTTGGGTCTGTGGTTAGCACATTATGTTAACTAAAACTTGGGGCATACAAAACATGAAAACATCAAACAACTAATTAACTACTAATTAACTAATGAAGGTAATTTTTTGTAACAACTTACCGGGTAAGTTGTTACACCATGCGGGGTAAGTTGTTACAATGTTACAAAATTTTATGGACCTTTTACAGGCATTTAGAAGCATTTAGATCATTTTTATTCTATAATAAGTTCATTTATATTAAACTATGATGCTCTTATATTATGGTCAGCCGCTGCAACTCGCAAAGAATCACCATATTCCAACACACGTTGGGCAGCAGCTTCCAAGTTACATTAAGAGGTGTTTTCCCCTCTCTGTCTTCCTTTTCCAGATTCTTGGCATCATTAACAGTAGAACAATTACAGCTCTAGGTAAAGCAAAATACACAGTAGACATATGAAATATTTAAACCTGAAATTTGAAACAAAATTTAGTTCAACACATGTAAAATGTAATTGGGGTAGGTTGTTACATGGGGTAGGTTGTTACAGTGTAACAACTATCCCCATAGGGAGTTTTTCACACATAAGCCATTATAACACAACCCTGAGGCAGAATTACAGGTCATGACTCGGGGGTATATTAGTGACCTACACATACTACATTTACCATAACAAGCTAGCATAATGCATCTCCAGTTGTTAGAGCTATTACAATATTACAGTTTTGTCAGAAAGTTACTAGGTAAGGACAAAAAAAGTTTTTTTGACTTAACATTTTAGTAGAACAATTAATGGAGAAAGCTCGCGATTGGTAGTATACCCCAGTGATGTGTAGGCAACATATGGATGTCAGTTAGCCTGCCCTCTCTTATTCCAGCTTGGCACACTGAGAGGTGTAACAACTTCCCCGTGTAACTTTCATCCCCGGTCTCCCCTAAATTTATAACATTTGGCCCATGGTGCTATTCAAACTTTCTGAGTGCGTACCTCCCACTTTCAAAACTGGTAGATTACAAGTGCATTTCAGATCTGATGAACACTTATTGTATTTAGGTTTAGTAAATATCACCTTAAACCGCATTCAATTTGATAATATCAGAATGTTGCTCAAATTCAAAAAAATTACCCCCATAAAAATCCAATTCAGTCGCCTTAAATCCGCCATTTTAGGCTAATTCACTACATTCTGAGCACCATAATGTAAACTCATGGAAAGCACATTTTCTGTCAAAAATATTTTACACCATATCCTGACACACCCCAATTAATATTTAGCCCGTGCGGTTTATGCAGACCCTTTCCCAGACCAGTGCTGAAATTTTGCGAAAAATATTCCATACTAAATGTCAAGTCTGTAATACAAATTTGATGACCAATTATTAAAAATGGATATATTTGATATTAAGAATCCTCTAAATTTTGACCTTTCGTATTGATGATATAGGCCTATACAATGTCCCCCAAAGACCAAAAACGATGTTATCCGATCCTTAAATCGACTATCAATCAAAACGACTGAATTTTCAATCTTTTGCCGTCCTGAATTAGGGGCAAATCGTTTCCAACTGTATATTCAGTCGAGTGATTTGAATTTTCAATCTTTTTTTTCAATCAAAAGGAGTGATTCTCATTTCTCAATCTACGATTAAAGTTAGGGGAATCTTTTCCAATAGCATTTTCAGTAGAAATCATTGATTTTCATTGTTTTTCAATCCTTTGAAGGCCGGAATTATAGAGACAAATCCAGAGGATGATTTAAGGAAGCCCCATCATGCACTGCAAACGTGTTTTCGCTAGAGTTTCAACTGCCACTTTACTTTTCAAATCCCATTGAATTCTGTGCAAAAGATGTTGTTTAAGAATTGTGCGTGTGTCATTATTACTTGGTCGATTTCAGAACAAAAGTGATGTATGCATAAAGGATAATTCACACCTTCTGTAGGTAACATACAATGTGAAATCGACTAGCATTTTGAATGCGTTTTTATTGTAAATATATCAGTCCAAATTCAAATTTAACCATGCCCGTCAATGCAATGTGCGAGCAGTGGTGTCATGTTCACTCACACAGCTGTGCTAACCGCAAGTAAACACAGTGGCGTGGTGGGAAGTGCTTAAATCATCCTCTGAGACAAATCCTTTCCAATTGAAAATAAGATTGACAATATTCACTCTAAAAACGTTTGAAATCTCATTCCAAACATATGCAACACATATCGTTTGGCAGTACATTTGTAGTAACACATGATTGGATAGTGAAATCAGTCAAAAAGAGTCGTCAAACCAAAAAACCATTTCAATCTACTTTTCAATATATTTTTAAATCTATTTCAGTGGCGTAGCCAGGGAGGTCGCTCTGGAGCAAATCACTAATATGGCTTTCAGGGTTTTTTAATCATTAGACTGGGACTAAATAGCTTAAAAACATAAAAACCAATGTTTATCAGTTGTTTTGTTCTGTTCCATTCTGTCGGTTGCATATTTAATAGTTTCATTTGCTTAAAAAGTTACCTTTTTCATTTTTTTAAATAATTTTTATATTGCTCATATTTTAAGCAATTTTACTCCTATTGTTAAATTCTACTTATACGACGCATCGAAGTTCTCGGATTTGCTTTTTTGAGCTTCCCATCAAACACAAAAACGTTTTTAAAACGTTTTAAATAAGTTATATTTTGGGTTTTGATTTAGGTAAAGACGTTTTAATAACATTAAAATGTCGGGTTATATCATAAAATCGTTTTAAATCGTTTTGTATGAAAACACACTACAACAATATTTTTAAAATGTTTTCGAATTGTCATTGTAAACTGTTTGTGCAAATATTTTTGGCCAAATATTTTGTCAACACTTAAATAACATTATGTTAAAATAGTTGCACGCAGCAAACACAGAAATGTTCTTAAAATGTTTTTTACAAAACGTTTTAATAAGATTTAAATATCGGGTTATATAAAGGTCGTGAAAACATTTGGTAAATATTTTGGACAAACATTTTTTGCAAAATATTTTTTCAACCCCAAAATAACATTCTGTTTAGAATGTTTTGTATCAAGTTTTCAAGAATGTTTTTGGAATGTTTTTAAAACGTTTTTATACCCTCTTTATATAACCCGACATTTAAATGTTTTCTGTAAAACATTTATGTTTGCTGTGCAGTAAAATTACCAACAAATGTTATGAAAACGTTTTATACCATTAATGTACCCTTTTTATAACCCGACATTTAAACGTTTTCTGACAACCTTTTGTGAACGATGTCGAAAACGTTTTGTGTTTGCTGGGGCTTGATATCCGTTTTGCGGAAACAGGCCAAATCACGAATTTTTGTTTAATAACCAAAAGCCAAGAGCTGGTCTAATCATCGGGCGATTCGTTTCGTTAATCTATTCGGTCATTCCAGTTGAAATCCATACACCCCCTATGGAAGATATGACCTTAATCAAATAGAATCACCCATTCAGGTAACCGCATTTGAAATTCACACTCTCTTTGTGGAAGATTAAGGCCATATCGTCTATTCGCCGTAGAAGTGACGTAATAATCTGATTAACTATAATACCATAGCAATAGATTAATACAATTTTAATATATCGCACTTCAAGCAGGATGCACTCATCATCTGTGTCTGACTGCAACCATAGATAGAATACAATACAATACCACTCTTTTCAAAGATACTAAACTTACAGGTGCGAGTGATCATCATTATATGAATATCCCTGTTCTTTGACATCTATGGTGCAATGCATAAGTACCGCGTGAACGTGTAGTCCTGGGCGATATAAACAAAATTGTATTCATCTATTGCTATGGTATTTAATCCGATTAATTACGTCACTTCTAAGGCGAATAGGGGTGCATTACTATTGAATAGTATAGAGGGATTGCGAAGAGGCGTTCACTGCTAACGCCATACGGGTTACGTATTACGACATTGTGCGGTAGAACGTCAGTACCGTTCACGTCTAAACTAGTGTCCTACACAGACCGGAGACTATACTAGTACATCTAAACGCAATTGCAATAAGCTCATGGTGGCGCTATGCTGAGACAAAATATAATTATCTAAAGATATAGGAAGCGCCCATTGATTCACCTTGGGTGCATTGAACCAGAGAAGATGAGAATAGATTCTCATTGACCCACTTTCCTTTTTTTGAGCATTTCGAATTTTGGTTTAAAATGTTGTATTATTTTTACAGTATAAAAAAGAGTTTTCATGATTTTTATATAAACCGACATTTATATGTTATAAAAATGTTTTAACAAAAACCAAAAACCCGTGCATTATCATGTTTTAAAAACATTTTGGTGTTTGCTGAATAGTATCCACAAGCAAAACACTTTGACAGCTGTTTAACGCAACGAAATAGCAATGGCGAGAAATGACGTTGCACGAACTTCTGTTGCCCGTCCAAAACAAACAATTCATACCGCATTATGCCGTAAGATTACACGATCTTGCCTAAACAAGATGATTTTTGGACGGCATTCTTCACACACAAATGAATAGGGAATCTGCCCGTTCGTAATTAGCATCGAAAAAAAAAAATCGAAATTTATTTACTTCTTTTTTTCTATACTACTTGTAACCCCCAAATTCAAAATGGATTTTATTACATGTCGGACTCTACTCGTTCTGTTTGGATACTTTGATTGCCTTCATAAAACGACAAACATAACATTTTCCTGCATTTTGTAATGCCTTTTTTGTCATTTTGGAACGTCATTTTTTGCTACCAACCTCAACGTATCGCCTTACGGGTATTCCACGATTGACCAATTCACAATGGATTTCACCCTCTAGAGGGCATACATGTACTAACTGATTGTCGACTAATGTAGCATGCGGTTGGCATTCCCGTATCACGTTTCATGTAAATTTCGCAAACTCTCTAGTGTTTCAGTTTTTGGATAAAGAATAACAAAATTAAAAATTGTCGAAAACACTTGATCACATTATAGGCCTATTCATAAACTTATATTATGATATACATTTGCTGTGACAAATTTCTATTCTATTTATTCAAATGGAGAATATCTATTTCACTTTAATAATGATCGTAAAACCGTTTCTACTAGTATAGTAGCAATCATTTGACGTCGGTTTTAAAAACGTGGAGAAAACTGGTACTTATCATTATGACCGGTCTTAGCATTATCTTGAAAGGATTTGACATGTTCTGACAAGCCAGATAATTTCAACAATGAGCTTTGGTTTCCCTTTCTTTCCTTTTTTTCAAAACATAAATCTGTTTTTGAGATTATCAAGTTTTATGATTATTAAGGCTCGCGACGTTAACTCTGGTATGCTTTATATTTAAGAATGGCTGTAAACAACATTCAGCTAATGGGTATTTCTCTGAAAAGGTGTACTATTGGAAGATAGGCAAATATGAATTTGAAAATGATTATAAAAATGTTTCCTTTACATATCTGTAAGGATGTAAGTCTCTAGTGCATGAAAACAATATTTGGCGCAATCTTTAGGGGCGCCCTCTATATTATAGAGGGCGTAATCTGCAGGTTGTGCCAGGTGAGCATTATCTCCGTCACATTTAGGCCAAAAAGGAAAAAAGGACAAACAATTGTTAAAACTCTTAATTATGAGTTTTATGGATAACTTGTAAGTTGCTTGATTCATGTTTGCTTTTTTCATTTAAAAAAAATATGATTTTGTACTTTCGTCATTTAGTTGGGACAATGAGAGGCAGGCTGTACGGAAAAAGTCATGTCTGTTGGTATTTTGTTTATACAAACTTAAGTATATTCATAATTTTGCTTGAAATAACTAAATAAATTTCTATTGACATAGTAAACACATACAATATCAATTACATTTCCAAATAGTAAATTCCATGTTGTCTGGGTCAAAGGTCAAATAAAGGTCAAGATAGAGATGATAGTGATGTGACGGAGATGATATTTCTACACAAATTCCTATAGAGAATCATCTCCGTCATAATTGCACCGATAAATTTGATTTCAGTAATGTTTTCACTCTACTTGAAAATGAAAGGTTTAGAATTGGTAAGCAACTAAACTGGACTTCGCTGTATCTCAAGATCCGGTGCTGTGATGGAGATGATGGTGATGTGACGGAGATGATATTTCTACACGAATCCCTATAGAGAATCATCTCCGCCACGGCAAATTGTGACGCCAACTGATGTAGCGGAGATGATGGTTCAGACATTGCTTACGGTTAATAGCAGGGTTAAGCTTACCCACGTGTTACATATCACCACAACAGCTTGTGGGACATATTCAACCATCATTATTTTCCGGAAAAATCCAACAATAACACTTATATCAAATTGATCAGAAACGTTTGGAGATGATGTTGAATAAAGGTACGCGCATGTGTATACTTGAAGATACCCTCAAAATTGGCAGGAAAAGAGTGCCAATGTGCAGCTATTTCGGATTGATATTTTTCGTCGTCTGTAAACGGCAGCGTACGGGGTCAAATTATTAACCTCTGATATTTGGTCTTCACCTCCAGCCGTTTTGATGCCAATGTGACGGCAATGATGCAAAACTACGGGACAGCAATTTTTGACACAAATTTTGAATTATTCCAAAATTGACTTTAGAAGTGGTTTTAAGCATTTAAACCTTATTAGACGTGATCTTTACCCCAGTCAGTGGTAATTTTCACTTCCCACACTTGCTCACAAAAATACTACAAAATCACTAAAATTCGGTGCGTGACATCGGGACATGGGGTTTTCAGGGGGGTCGTCCTTTATTGAAGAATTTTTTGACTCCAAGAAATTAATTTTTCCCCACTTGGATGTTCTTAACTATTTTTATACATACAAATATACATCCATGACTAAGCCAAAAAAGAAAAAAAAATCCGCTTTTAAAACTTTTATGAGCGCCGAAAGTCGCGGGACTTAAAAGTTCACCTTTTCAGAGAATCACCCTAATATTTTACACAGCAAAAATATTTCAAACAACTGTTTAAAAATCGGGTAAGTGTCAGGTTTAAACAACTTGTTACTGTTAGGTTGTTTGAAATATATGTCGCCGTGTAACTTGTCCATAAAACATAGATTTTTTATGGATAAAAAATCACGCAATTTTTATGGATAAAAAAATCACGCAATTCTCTGAAATGAGACCCTTAAATTTATGATTTTCGATTGTGACCTATTTTTGCTGGTTTTTGTCGAATTTGGACACTTTGAAAGTATGTGCTTTTCCAGCAATCACGGCCGCAACTGGTTATACTGATAATTGTGGTCGTGTAAATTAAACGATGTGTTGACGTTCGTCTGTTTTTCTCTCTGTCTCATTCATTCCAGGCGGCGGCATCGACTATGCACACATGGGGAAAATGATGTCATTTACATTTGGTGCTGTATGTTTTGTGCTAGTCTTATTACTCCTAGATCTGTATGACAGAAAGTAGGTATAATAAACCTCGTCGGCATTGTAACTTCCGGTTTTCGCCGACCAGTATTGCGACACTTTGAACTCTGACCTTTCGGGAAAATTGCTTTAATCATGTTAATCATCATTCATTCATTTATTATTGTAATAATGTTATCTTTCATAATATTTTAAATAATTAGTTTATGAAATAACTATGTTTATTTAAAATATATTTGGGATATACAGTGGTGAACACAACTGGTACCTTAATTCTTTGGCTTACTGTAGGTCAGAGGGCAAAGTGTCCCAAAACTGCAAAAACTGTCCCAAAATGCATTAGGCTTGATTCACCAGTCCTTCAACTGCTACGCATGGTCATCGGGTTGTGCTTGCACTGCCATTTTGTTCCGCCATATTTACTGTTTCGAGATCGGGGCCGAGTGACTCAGGCTAACAATGCATTACGAATTTGAATGCCGATCGATTTGGCTTATTTAGCCCAAAGTAAATCGCTGTATCCGAAAATTGATTACAAAACAGATAATGCCTTTTACATGGGAGCCCAGGCAAAAACAATTCATGGGTATTCCCAAAATTTGCTATTGGTTGCTATGCAAATCATGCCATATGAACATGGCAAGACGTTCGGATTCCTTTGTTTTGTATATGGCATGAAAATCCTCTATCAAGGATTTATGGGTGGTTAATTTTGAACCCACTAAAATTGTAATTGACGCCCTTGAATAAAGAATTAATGGGCATGAAAGTAGAGAAAATTTGACATTGACAATGATTCATGCCATGATTTACCCATGAATAAAGAATTAATGGGCATGAAAGTAGAGAAAATTTGACATTGACAATGATTCATGCCATGATTTACCCATGAATAAAGAATTAATGGGCATGAAAGTAGAGAAAATTTGACATTGACAATGATTCATGCCATGATTTACCCATGAATAAAGAATTAATGGGCATGAAAGTAGAGAAAATTTGACATTGACAATGATTCATGCCATGATTTACCCATGAATAAAGAATTTATGGGCATGAAAGTAGAGAGAATTTGACATTGACAATGATTCATGCCATGATTTACCCATGAATAAAGAATTTATGGGCATGAAAGTAGAGAGAATTTGACATTGACCGCGATTCATGCCCATGAGTTACCCATGAACATGCCAAGGCTCTGACTAAACGCATGAAAAAAAAAACATGCAAGGGCATGAATATTCATGTGTGAGCATTAACAACCCATCAAAAATAGGACATGTTCTTGGCATGATCATGGCAAGATCTAGGCATGTTCATGGGTATGACTCATGCCTAAATTTTTGCCTGGGAGACAAGTGTTTTTGTACAGGGTGGCTCTGAAAGAACTGTACCGTCGAAAATTCTATTTTTTTAGCTTCTTATAGGTCCGTGTGCACAAAACAAATCAACTTTACATCCAATCTAACCATGGAGATTAGACATACACTCTAAAAAATACCTATTCAAAAATGAATAGAATCTATTCAAATTTGAATAGGTAAATATGTACGCCGGGCACTTAAGAGAATCTATTCAAAATGAATAGAAAATTCTATTCAAATAAATGATCCCAAATTCTATTCAAAAATGAAGAGGTCACTTGTCAGAAAATGAATAGTTTACTAGTTACAGTTGATTAGAATCTAGCCAATTTATTTGAATCTATTTGACTCTAGTCAAAAGGAACGAATATATGCCTGAAACACTTCCGCTTCGCGCTAAGAGAGGAACACTGCGACTCATCACCGTGGTGTTGAATAGCCATCAAGTGTATTTGAGAGCATGGTGACACGTACTACAGAATTTATCTATAAAATTACGGTCTCAAAAGTGGATGGCAGAATATTCTGTGGTACAAATGTGTAATGGCGGCCGACCAAGAAGCAAAAGACCCCGGATACAGCAGCGTGCGTACTTTTGACCAATGAAATCCCTCATTATCGTTGACATTTTGATGAATGTGTCGATTCAAAGTTTTCTGCGATGTTGATACTAAATCGCATCAAACGGTATGATTCGATTTAAAAATGATAAGGGATCTATTCAAATTGAAGAGTTTCTATTTAAAAAAAAAAAATGAATATAGACTTTCTATTCAAAAAAATGAATAGGCCGTCATTAGACATGTTAGAGTGTAGGGAGAAGAAACTCTTAGGTATTTACATACCCTATTCTATATAATTTTAGATCCTGTCAAGGGTAGATACATGTATCTTAATGCTAGATGGCCCCAGTTAAACTTTTGGACTTTGCTATAGGAATAAAGGAGGAAAAGAAAAGAGTAAAATGATTCCTCCCCCGAGTCAGACCAGGTCTAACGTTAGACCTGACCTAACTTGCATTGTGGATACGGACTTTAATTTCTGAACCGAACAAAATTGATTATCCAATTGTTGAATAAGACAGCTTTCGTACACTTTTTAAATTTTGAAAATTGGCTGATTTGTTCTTCATGTTCTTCAAATAATGATATAAATCTGACCTTTTACGACGATAGCTTATTTTGAATCTTGTCCAGATTTAATATCAGTGGCTCCGGAACTGGGGGGGGGGGGGGCACCCCAATAATTTTGGTGGCTATGGAAAAGTACCATCCCCCAACAATTTGGGCCAGTCACCATTGCCCCCTCTCAATATTTCACATCTTCAGGCGAAATCAGTAACTTTTTGCATAAGACTTGCTTTTTAACATGTTTAAAGAGAATTGGCCATTGTTCATTCTAATGAAGCTAGTATATGGACAATGTAAGTGTGCTCTTTCATTTAATGACATAACATTTGAAAAATATTGTAAGGAACACTTGAGGTTTTAACTTTTAAAACCTACATTTTGGTCAAAAATGTGCATGGATATTAGGTAGTTTTCAACAGATTTACCATTGTTATAACATTGAATTGCGTTCTGTTGACCTAATGAAAAAAAGTATCTTTAGGGGGAAGTGTTAGCTTTCGTTCGATATCAAAAAGTTTCTGATTGGACGAAGGAAACATTTGAGGCTTTCACAAAAACCAATCACAGACGTCTATTTTCCACTAGATCTCACACAGCTCTTATGATGCTATACACTCAACCGTGTAGTATAACACAGACTGCGTGGAGACGAAACTGTGCTGGAAATATCTGTGTACTCGTGTGTATCGAGCTGGACTGACTCGTTGAAAATAAAGAGTAATTTCATTTACACACATAATTTTAAAATAAATTATGTAGTATGTAATGGCGTAAATTACGGGTGGTGGGGTGGGGAGGAATTAACCTCCCAATACAATTGGCATGGAGATGTTCCATACAGCCCCCCCCCCCATGATGACGCCTGTATGTGGGTTTCTGACCAAATTAACGTCATATTTTGCCATTTTTAGCCTAAATAGGGCCCATTTTTGCGCTTTATCTTCAATAATGCAAAACAAAAAATTAAAAAAAATTGCGTGCTTCGCCCGCATTTGCACCATTTCAGAAAGAAATTGCTTTTAAAGCTTTGTTAACGTCCATATACATATATTTTGCTGTTTAACAGATGTTCAGGTTACGTCAGAGCCAAACTGTGCTCACGGTCATCACGCTCATCAGAAGACGCAAAAGAAGGCCCTAAGAACATGGATCCTCGTGTTGAGGAAGCGGATGATGTGAACTCGCCACTCCAGGAATGTAAACCAAGCACATCTACATCTGCTTGCTAACACGCATTTTGGACGAGCTATGGGCTACAACGTGTTCTCCTCCAACAGTGACTTAGCTATTAAAGTTGCCATTATCATAAGCGGCAAGTACTCACACGACCGATTAGAATGATGAGATTGAGATTCGATGGAAGCTACCAGAAATACAAGGAATTGCATTTCTTCCTCATTTTAAAACTCTCCAGGTCGGAAGTGTGAAATATATCTAAAGCGTACTCCAGGGAGAATTCTTACATTTGAATCTTTTGGCGAAGCATTCTGTGTGACAGGCAAGTGAACACAGAAAAAAAATGATGTTTAAGGTTTTAAACAACTGTTTAAACCAATTTTCTCTGTCAATGGAAGCTGTACACAGTGATATAGCGGAGACTATCAACGGTGTGGATGCCATTGATGGTTATTAGGAAAATCTCGTTTTATTATGGGAGAACGATAAGTGTGTCAGATCCTAACGCGAGGTTGAACGTATCGTTATACCGTTAGGATTCGCTTGATGGCGCTATAAATTTGATAGAAATGAGAGAGCGCCCTCGATGTAAAAGTCCAATACCACAACTGATCATTAAGGATACGTGTAATCATGATAAATTTATATAATTAAATCGTGAAACCTATCAACAAATTCAATTATTTGAAAAAGATCAAACAACTATATTCATGATAATACTGTAATCTTTCACCTATGTATACGCAGTGGCCTAGTCAGTCAGACTATATTGTGAGGATAGTGTCCAATGTAGAGAAGATACCGTATGTTGTTTTTGCAGAATGTCGAAAGCGATATGTCTGTTTGTTTATAATCATGCTATGCACAAATTCTTTTGAAAGAAAACACGGATCAGAACCAATAACAGAATATCAATTAATAAACGTGGTAATTATTTTAGTCTGGTGAATAAGCAACAGGGGGCGACATGCAGGGTTCTCTAATTCAAGCGAATTCATGCGTGACATAAATAATTTGAAAAAAGACGAACCGTTATTCGACATTCTGCGAAAACAATAACGAACTATCATCAGTGGTGAAAACTGGTATGTCTCTGAGAGAGATAGTAATTACCTACGGTCTGTCGCTATACATGATATAGAAGAATGTCATAATGTATCAAGTATACGATTCTTTGATCTCGAATACAACGATCTTTCAGCTATAATAATTATGTGGAACGAATAGCATTATAATAATTTCAAAACAACGACGGCCCACCAGTAGAGCAAATATTGTATTAGTCTTTTGACTTCGGAATACTAAATCTTCAGAATAACACCAGCCTTTGTGATATCGGCTGCTGAAAATGTTGACTGTCGTACTACGTCACTTTGAAGAACAGGAGCTACGAACTATCTTCAGATCTTGGCAAAATATATTGGGTTATTCCATTTGAAATCCACGCACACCCTTATGGAAGACAAGACCTTGAGAGGGTGTAGATTTCAAATGGAGTCATCCATTCAGGTAACCCAATTTGAAATTCACACTTCTTGTGTGGGAGATTAAGGTAATGTCGACTATGTATCCATACGGGGAGTAATGGATTTTAACTGCAATAGCTCATAAATAGCATTTCTTCTCAATCGCTTTCTACATAGCAGTATCCCACTAGAGCACTAAGGTATCACGTTAAACTTGATCCTCTAGCTGTATCGGCCCGATGTGCACCGATGGCTCCTATCGTATCCTAGTGATGTAATAAATTGGGGATACAAATTTGCATAATAAAAACGATAGTACTGTGAAAACATTCAGGGTGTGATAGAAACAAAGAGCCATCGGTACCTATATCGGGGTACCGCACTAGGCTGCAGGACAAAACTATTAACGCGGTGTCTAAAGGACTACAGGTGGATATCTAAAACAGGATCATAAAAGTTACATGTTATTTCATTGAATTATAAGTGCCTTTGTATGCATTTAATAGTGCCTGTATTATAATTATGAGACCAAGGAACATACTTTTGCCTTGATTTCGCTTGATTAATACAAAAACAATAAGATTCATTAGTTATCTCGAAAACTTTGCAAATGAAACTGGAACTGCGTCCTCGTCGATGCGCATAACATTACGAACGTGCGCAATAACGATCTGCGCAATGACGTAATCTCGGTTTCTTTGCAAAGAATTATGCGCAATAACGATCTGCGCAATGACGTAATCTCGGTTTCTTTGCAAAGAATTATGGGAATTAACCAAAAATGAGGATCAACAGAAAGAAACACAGACATTGTGGAAATAAGTGGTGCAGTAAACTTTTGATGTTTTTCGGAACACTTCCATGGGTGGAACAAGGCTTTGAAAATGTGAGCTGCTACGATCAAAGACATTGTTGCACTTGAAGTATTCAGACAAAAAATGTTTTATATACTTTTTGTGAATTTCTATAATTATTTTGCTTACCGTTTCTCACTTTTGAATATTTGTATTATATATTTGTACTTTGATTGTTATACTTTGATTGTATATTTATACTGTTATTGTATTGTATGTATTCATTGAAGGGTTTATCATTGCCTTCTTAGAAGGCATATTGACTTTCTGTGCATGAGTTTTCTTGGTATTTTATGACAAATTCATCACTCATTTAAATATAAATATGTACGCGTAATTTTTTGCGCCATCGGCATCTTCTTGATGGATGGATACATAATACTATGAGGTTTAATAAAATTAATTGTTTGTCTCAGAGCTCATGTGCGCACTACTGAAGCAGCCCGCGTTAAATATTCTGAGCTCCAGATTTTTTTCTTTCTGAAAAAAAAAAATGAACTGTTTCGGGAAAAAATAATTGCAGTTGCAATTCACGAAAAGTCTGTGTAGCGCGCATTTTATCGTATTGTATTTATTACTATCAAGTCATATTACATTGTCTAATTATAACCCGTGTCAATTACCACAACTTGAATTAAATTCAAGTTAAATTTAAGGGAACTGGAATGAGTGTTTTGAGCGTTTCGACAGCATTTTTTGTGGGACATGAGAGCACATCAGACCTATCGAATTGCATTCTGAATACGAAGAATGTCTTTCTGATATCAAATAATTTTCATTTTATGAAATTCACGATATAATACAAATTTTATGACAAATTATTAAAATTTGATATTTTTCACATTTTGGAGATATAACAGTCCTCGAAGTAAATTTTATAAATTTAATGATATAGTCTCAAAGTGTATGTAGCTGGGAGGAAAAGCCGACGATCAATTGAACATTTTGACCTTTCATATTGAAGATATGGATTTTTTCCCAAAAAGACCTAATTGTTTTTGGTGTTTTGGAAAAAAAAATCCATATCTTCAATGCAAAAGGTCAAAATTTTCAATTGATCGTCGGCTTTTCATCCCACCTACATACACTTTAGGTAGAAATCATCAGATTTATAAAGTTTACTTCGAGTACAGTTAAATATCAAAAATATCAATTTTTAATTTTTTTTCATAAAATGTGTATTACATTGCGAATTTCAAAAAATCAAAATTATTTGATATCAGAAGGCCATTCTTCGTATTCAGAATGCAATTCGATATGTCTGATGTGCTCTAATGTCCCACAATAAATACTGTCCAAACGTTCATACCCTTCCCTTAACTTGTTAAATTCAAGTTACAGTTAAACTTGTATTAAACAAAAAACCCACAAAAAAAATAAAACACCCGCATATGGCATTAAATTATCAAAATCAAAAGAGCGCTGAGACGAACAATTGATAGCATGATATACATAATTACAAATCGGTATCTATAAGAAACCTTGGTTGGATAATAATGATCTTAAATCCAAATGGTATAATATACCATAAAAACGACATACTAAATATAAAATACATGTACAACAAAGTTATAAAATGCAGAAGTTGAATACATGACTTTTCCTTAATGTTTAAAGAAGAATGGACTAATTTCAACATATAGAGGGTTCGCAAGTTCTATGTTCGACTTGAGACAGAATGTCGAAAACTTGTTTACCAATTTTCGCGTTTCACAATACGATGCGCCTCCAGCGGTCGCTGGGGCGAGGCCAAAATACGCAGTGCATCATGGGAAAATGAGTCGATATCCAAAGCCCGCGTAATACAAATACAATACAGGAACATGGGTCATTGTGTGTTTAAATGTCATTATAATGATGTTACATGCGAATGCACACTAAAACAACAATTTACAACTATAGTAGATCCATTTTCTATCTATTGATCACAGGGAATCCTTCGTGGAGCTGTTTTCAACATATTTATTATCACCTCACCTCACCTCACCTCAGGTACCATCCTCATCATGGGGGTGGGTTGCAGCCAGTCTTGTGATGAGCCTCCATTTGCATCTGTCTTGTGTGGCTTGGGTCGCAGTGTATGTGGTCATTCCCGTCCAGGATTTGATGTTTGATTCCCATGATGTACGTGGACGTCCTCTGCCTCGGTTACCTTGTGTTTTTCCTTGCAACAGGGTTCTAGCAAGGTTTCCTGCACTGCCTCTTGCTACGTGACCAAAGTACTGTAGCTTGTGTTTTCTCACTGTTGTCAGGAGTCTTACTTTTGGATCGATCTGGGCAAGTACCCATTCATTGGTGTGTTTGTCTTGCCAAGTGACACGCAAGATACGACGGTAGCACCACAGTTCAAAGGCTGAGATCTTTTTGGTGTCTGCTTTCTTCAGGGTCCAGGCTTCACATCCGTAGGTTGCAATGGGGAATATGAGTGCCTGAAGCAGTCTGGTTTTGACTTTGATTGAGAGTGACCGGTCTTTGAGTAGGTTTTGGATTTGACTGAATTTGTTTCTTGCTATTGCAAGGCGTCTTCGGATCTCCTTTGAGGTGTCATTGTTGTTGGAGCAGGTAGCACCTAAATATGTGAAATCGTTAACTTGTTCCACTGGTTCACCATCTAGCTGCATGTCCATATTTATTTGCTGCTTGGAACACACCAGGAGTTTGGTTTTCTTTACATTCATTTGGAGGTGGTATGTTTGACTTTCCTTGCAGACGTCTTGCAGCAGCATCTGTAGGTCATCTTCATTTTCAGCAAGGAGAGCCACATCATCTGCATACCTCAGGTCTGTAATTTTCATTCCATCAATGCTGATGCCATTGTGTTGTTCAGTGATTGCCTTCCTCATGATGATCTCTGAGTACACATTAAACAGGGCCGGTGAGATGATACAACCTTGTCGTACTCCTCTTTTGATTTTAAACCATTCAGTGATTTCTCCATCAACTCGCACTGCAGCTCTCTGTGTGCTGTATAGTGACTGAATAAGTGCTACTTTGTGTCTGGGAAATCCCATATCAAGCAAGGACTGCAGCATCATCTGATGGCTGACTGAGTCGAAGGCCTTTTTGTAGTCAATAAAGGCTATGTAGACTGGTGTGTTTGTTTCCAATTTCTACTGTAATATCATCTGTAGGTTGAAGATTTGGTCTCGCGTTCCCCTTCCTTTGCGGAACCCTGCTTGTTCCTCTGCAATTTCACTGTTCAGGATGTTCTGTATGCGGTTCAGCACGATGTTCAGCAAAATTTTGCTGGCATGTGAGATGAGGGCAATTGTTCTATAATTGTCACAGTTGGTTAAATCACCCTTTTTAGGGATTGTGATGAAAACGGATGAAACCCAGTCTTCTGGCCACTCTCCTGTTTCCCATATCCGATTGCAGATATTCCAAAGCATCTGCCGGCCTGCTGTCCCGGATGCCTTCAGGAGCTCTGCCGGGATGCCATCTATTCCAGGAGATTTGTTGTTTCCCAGCTTTGAAATAGCTTGTTCTATTTCCTCCAGGAGAATACTGGGCTCACTGATGCTGGGATTTACTTCAATGATTGGTGGTGGGTCATGGTCTGTGTTCTCATATAATTCTTCAGCAAATTCTCTCCACCTGCCTTTGATTTCTGCGGATTGAGTAAGAAGTTTGCCATCTTTGTCTTTTATGTTTGAGTTCCTTGTGGCGGTTTTTCTATCAAAGTTTTTGGCTGCTTTGAAGAATTCACGCGAATTGTGCATGGCATTGTATTGTTCGAGTCTTGAACACTCCTGTTTAAGCCACAGTTCTTTATCTTCTCTAACCCTCTTTTCAACATCCTTCTTGAGTTTTTGTATTCAATATTGATCTCAGTTGAGTGCTGGCTCTGTGGGCGTAACTGACGTTTTGCATCAATAACTTGCAGAGTTTCCTCACAGATCCATGGTTTCTTTGCTTTCCTTTTACGTTTTCCCAGTACTTTGTTTGCAGCTTTGTGAATGTTGTCTTTGAAATCACACCACAATTCTTCTGGAGTATTCTCAGTGTTTGATAGAGCTTGAAATGTTTTGCTTATTTCTACTTGATATTTTTCTTTGATGCTTTCATCCTGTAGGCTCTGGATGTCATAATTGGCAAGTGTTCTTGCCTTCTTCAGAATTTTGAGATGCAGTTTGAAGTCTGCATATAGAAGATTATGATCACTGTCTATGTCTGCACCTGGAAAAGTGCGACAGTTCTTTACATTTGTTTTCCATCTCTGTTTGATCAGGATGTAGTCTATTTGGTTTCTGTATAGGTTGCCTGGTGATGTCCATGTATATTTTCTCCTTGGGTGGTGTTGGAAGAAAGTGTTGCATATGATGAACTCGTTTTCTTCGCAAAATTGTAGAAGTCGGTCCCCCCTCTCGTTCCTTTCACCAAGGCCATGTGGGCCTACTGCACCACTTGGTGGGCCTACTGCACCGCTTCGTGGAGCTGTTTTCAACATATTTATTATCACACTCGCGTGAAAATTCAATACTCGCTAGAACGGCGATGTCGACTCTGAAGTCGAAAATTTGACTGCCAAATGCTACCGCAGGCGGCGCATCGTATTGTGAAACGCGAGAATTATAAAAGGTATCGGCAGCATATTATTTTGTGTTCGTCATGTTGCGCATGAATTATTTTTGAATTAGCGAACAAGGTATCAACGCTTTAGCTCTAGACAAGGGAAAGCGCTTTAGCTCTAGAGGGCAGCATATCATTTTTTTACTGATGATCGTCGCTTGTTCCTTCTTATTACGCTGATCACCGTTAAAAATTGATAGGCTGCCCTCTAGAGCTAAAGAATTGATCCCTTGTTCGCTTCAAAAATAACTCGGACTTCCGGATCCCAAAAAGCATGCATATGGGAAAAGATGTACACTCTCAATTTTGCAACTGTTAATGTAGTTGTGAACAAATGGTTGAACTGTTTGTTGCACTCTCTTGATGCTGCGTACTTTGAATAAACCTGTATATATACATACAGTGCTTATATGATATGATTACCAAAATATCCATTTGTTTTGTGTAAAAATTTGGTAAATGGCTCGTAATTGTTAGAAGACAATTTCTTTGCTTTTTATACAAATTACACCATGTATTTTCGGGACAACTATGTGTTAGTGCACTAACACATTGTCCCGAAAGTATGCGTTTGTATTTTCGGGACAATTATGTGTTAGTGCAATATAAATTGCCAAGAAATTACTTTTACCAATTACACGCCCTTTTCCAAAAGACAATTGACACATATAGCTGTTTTATTGGATTTATTGTCAAATAGGAGCAATGTAAATCTCAGGTTAAACCCCTATTTATTGGAACAGAGAGAAGCACGAAACTCAGTGATTACTTTTTATTCTGTCTATCAAAATGTATTCTGTTCTGTGAAACCATTCACTCATATCACAAGAGTCACAAGACCTGTTTAGCTGAGTGTATTTGATGTTCTCAAAAGATGAAAAATGGCAAGAATGACTTATGTCTCGTACAAAGGTAAATACTATCTTGGATTCTGTCGATGACATCCTACTTTCAACATTTTGATCAAAATTAAATCTTCTAAAATTAATGTTAGAGGGGTCATGAGAGTTTTACATTTATAAGGAATTTAAATAGAAGACGTAACTTCTTACTATTCTTTTGAAAATCTTTGTTGCTCAATATTTTCCAATCAAACACATGACCTACCTGTGCTGCATCCTTGTACGTAACTATTGCATATGCAATGGGAAAATCTTCTTCTTCCTTTGATAAAGCCCTTGTAGGATAGTTGCGATCTTCTATACTTTCCGCAGTCTTGGAACCAATTGTCAGCAATCTAAATTAAAGATGGAAATATTGACCTCAACTTTTTTGCATCATAAATCGCTGTTGGACTGCGGAAGCTGCCACACAATATGCTAAAACCGAACTTTTTGAAGAATATCAGCAACTCCGAAAATACCATCCAAAGAATCAATTGACCATTAAGGCAAGTGGAAAGGGTGAGACCGTATGACTTGAGGAAGTTAATAATTGTATCTATAATGTCTTGTGGTTCTTGAGTTAATGCTAATAATATAACAATCAGTTTTTGGCATTTTGATAAAATATCGGCATGGAATGGCTTCAAACCTCAAACCCCGATTGACCACCGACACTTACACCACATTTCGCCATACTGCAAGAGTTTCTAGAATGCTGTTTAAATAAGAAAATTGTTATTGCTAATTTATTGCACACTCTAGGGAAGCGTGGTTACCTTTTGAAATAACCGAGTGAGAGGGTTTTCAAGAAAATATTTTTCCTGTCAAAACTGAAGCATCCTCTGTATAAAAGAAAATATGAATATTAACTGCACATCATATAACGATTCGTGATACCCAATTGTGGCACATTTGATGTCGTTTATGAGGCAGAGAATTTTATTTCAATTTTATATACGCCAAAATTGTTTTAATTGAGCGAGAATGGCGATAGAAAAAACGTTGAAAATTCCATTTAAAAATTACATTAGACCCCGACAAAGATTACTGTTTCGTTTTTATGGTAATCTAATCTTTTATTTCCTGAAATAAAATTAGGGATAATAAATAATGTGGATTTATTGTATGAATCATCGACGTGTATACAAGAAGCTACAAGAAAAATGGTTGGCCACGCCACATTGGTAATCTATGCTTTAGTATACGGCGAGTAGCACACGTGCGAGTCAAAATCGATATACTATTGTGCGTGTATAGCCCCATTTATTGTCGGAAGTCTGTATATAAAACACGCAGTTATCAACAATTGAGCGCTATTAATACACATTAATGTTTTTAAACAAATAAAATTCCAAAATATGGTACATACTGCAGTTACTGTCCGTTTTCCTATACACAATACACAGTGCTCTTTCCCATTGACGCGTGACCTCCACAAATAGCCCTACGTTAAAAGTATGGGGATATGACTAGTTAACGTCGCTGTGTGAAAAATAACCGGCCAATATTAAAAGTACTCTTCTAAAGTTCTAGAAAATATAGTTTTTAACATGTCCTAAATTTTTAGCTAATTAGATGTTTTGAAATATTCGTACTTTGGTGTTTTAGTTAATGTTATAGGTAATAGTACATTGCCTAGTTAACGTCGCTGTGTGAAAAATAACCGGCCAATATTAAAAGTACTCTTCTAAAATTCTAGACAATATAGTTTTGTAACATGTCCTAAATTTTTAGCTAATTTAGGTGTTTGGAGAGGGTCGCACTTTTGTGTTTTAGGAAGGACATGTAAACGACAGATAACACCAAAAATATGAAGAAATTATTTCCAAACCGTGTTAAGTCAACAATCATTATGTTGCTCATTTTCAAGAATGCTGGTTTACAAAAAACACGCCATTGTCTCATTTCGTGAACAAAGGTACACATACCATTGTTTCCTTTCGTTTCCTTTATAATCGGTTAGCCAACTGAAGCTATGAATACCAGCTTTATTGCGATATCGCACATGAAAACAGACACTTGTGCACAACCAGAGAAGATCCGATTTAATCAGTTGAGCTGTTTCAATGAGTGTTATCTTGGTTTAATAGCTTTTAATGGGGTTAAATCCTGCAAAGGTCGAGATGAATTCTACTGTAGACATGACTGCATCATGACGTTTTCTGTCTTTGCTTGTCACGTGGTATGTTGAAGTAATGAAGTTGCGATTTTATGTTTAAATTTTCACATTGTCACCAACTAGTCCTTGTGGACGAGCGGTCTAAGGCGCTGGTGTTATGTCAATACTGTATCGAGCCCCGCCGGCGCCTCTGCCGAAATAATTTTTTTTTTTTTAATTTCATATTATGTTAGGGAAATGTGGCTGGGAGAATGTATGTATGGCGAAGAGTGGTGTGACCGACACTCTAGTATATAGAACCGGCGATTCGAAACAATAGAAGACGGTAAATCCACCGTTTCCGACAAGGCCCCGACATTGTCGACCGGCGGTTTCGTTTTGAAGCCATCCCTACGTGAAAGTACTTACTTCAGCATCCGATGGAACACGAACCGGGTCATTAACATTATTCCAATAAATCTTGTGCAGCAAAAACATATCGCCAGCAAATACGGCAAAACAGTTAACAGAATAATATCTATTATAGGGATAAGAATCACTTGGCTGCAATAAAGCCGACCTACGAAAATCGTGGAATGTTGTAATTTCCTGTAGGTGTTGCATCATCACCGTCGATCTCTTGTAAGCAAACCCTTGGAGAAGCAAAGCGACGCAAAACAACATCATCATCCCTATATCTTCGTGTCAAAAATTGCCGTGATAGTACGGCGAATCCTCTCGTTTTTCAATAGCTACGCACGACGATTTTGTTCGAGATAGGCCGAGCGACTCAGGCTAAGCATAGTACGACTATCATATGAGATACCATCAAGTTCTATTCTACACATTATTACGATTTGCGCATGCTCTAGTATCCCATATGGTGTTGCTATTACAAGGAAGTTCGATTTGTTTTGAGGTAAAACCAAGGTTTTGTTTTAAATACACTAACTTGAAATTAAATACACTAATTAGCGGCCATCACTGTTTGCTCTGGATACATTTTTGGCGTAACGATTTTTAAATCGAAAGTTTAAATTGTGATATATTTAATTTTGAGAATTACAATTATATAAAGGAACACATTTATGATCCAGGTGCTTGTATAATAGAAAATTCGATCACACGTGTATATCACAATGCATATGTAAAATTTCTTTATCTGTGTCAACAATAGAATATTGATCACCAACGGAGTAATGGAGCTTTATGAATTTTTTTTTATAATATAGCGTGTTGACACTGTGCGCACGCTATCAATGCGAATAGTGTGACAACTTTTAATGAATGTTTTGTTAATCGCAACATCTCTTTGTAGTTCATCTCGTGAACCAGATGTACGCGAATCACTTTTAGTCGACCGAAACTAGTCAAGCTTTGAATAATACAGAATTACTCAATGTGATTTTATGTCCGGAACTGCATTACGCCATAAAACACATTAAAGGGGCGGCAAAACGCAACAGTTGGAGGTAATTAAATTAAACGCTTAATGGTGTGAACATGAACATCATGCATCAAATCAGTAATGATTATGGGAGAACAAAGCTCTAAAGTGTGTCAGATCCTAACGCGAGGTTGAATGTATCGCTATATGTGGCTTTAGCAGAATACCTTAAGCGATTTGTCTGTTTGTTAAAATCATGCTATGCACAAATTCTCTCGAAAGGTGTTCACATCAGGACCTAAAGTAGAACGTGGTAATTACTTAGCGTAGTAATTAAGTAAGCAACAGATGCAGAAGGCGACATACAGGGTTCTCTTATTCAAGCAAATTCATGCGTGACATAAATAATTTAAAAACAGACGAACTGGTATTCGGCATTCTGCCAATAACGAACTATTATATAACTGCCCAACACAGTTTTTGGTGACTTTGGTTTGAGACTTGTTTTTAGGTAATTTGGGGTCGCTGATTTCAAATATAGCATTATTTTTTGCATATAACGTCAAATTTTCACTCTATGGTATACCCCTATTTATATAAGAGGGCGTATTATCTGGGCCCATAAAGTTACTAAATCATATAAACCCAATTGAAAGTCAAAAGGTGAATGCATAAATATTGGCATGATAATATAAACTACAAAAAAATACCACAGAATAAGTCTTAATTTGGCAAGAAGATATACCTTGGAATGTTTGACACCCCAAAAATGACGGGTATAGTGTTGCAACCCATGAGAATAATATTTTTTTTAATTTTGATGTTTATGGAGGCCAAACTTAATTTTTATATCAAAGTAATTAGTTTTATGAACATTTAGCAAAAAACTGCATCAAAATCGGGCGTTGCTAGCATTTTTTGGTCAAAATCTATCATTTTAGCCATCTTTCAGGATTTTTTCAGATTTTCTACGATAATGACGTCATTGTGACGTCATATGATGTATGTTGGTACTTATTTTGGTATCGTTGGATAGAGTAGACTCATAGCTATTCATAGGTACCCTATATAAGGGGTTTACTGTAGAAAATCCAGGGGGCTGCAACCCTTTGGTGGATGTGTTAAGTGATTCATGAAATTTCACCATTTTTCATAGAAAAAAAAAAAACTTGACGTGATAGGGCAAAACTGATACCATTTTTGAAATCAGCGACCCCAAATTAGTTAAAAACAACTCTTAAATCCAAGTCACCAGAAAAAACGTTTAATTTTGTTGGCCAGTGATCAGTGGTGGAAACTGGTATGTCTCTCTCTGGGAGAGATAGTAATTACCTATGATCTGTTCCGTCACAAGTTCTATGTTCGACTTGAGACATTTTAGAATGTCGAAAAGTTGTTTACCAATTATAAAAGGTATCGGTATCATATTATTATTTTGATTTCGGCAGACAGCCGAATCCGTATTCGTCCTTTGGTAAATTGATGTTACGCATGAATTATTTTTGAATTAGCGAACAAGAGTTCAACGGTTTTAGCTCTAGACAATGGACAACGCTTTAGCTCTAGAGGGCAGCATGTCAATGTTTTACCGGTGATCATCGTTTTTTCTTACTTATCACGCTGATCACCGATAAAAGTTCAGAATTATGCTGCCCTCTAGAGCTAAAGAATTGACCCCTTGTTCGCTTCAAAAATAACTCGGACTTCCGGATCGCTAAAACCATGCTAGAATATATATATGGAAAAAGATATATTGTCATGCTTGTTTGAAGGGCCAAATCTTATTTTACTATAGACTGTTACAGATTCATTTGATTTTTACTTTAAAGCCATATTACAACATTTATTGAGGAGGACGCCCGCAATATATTTCAAAATTCTTTTTTTACACGTTTATATTGTACTTCATTAAACCAACATACCCTGCAAAAATCAAGACTCTAGGTGCTGTAGTTTGGTCAAAATCCGAGATTTTGAATAAAACGCAGGAACTGTCGTTTTATTATTACGATGGAATTATTAGTCGAACGCATACACGATGTATCACAGTACGTACATGGTTTGTTTGAGAGACAACAAAGATCTACACAACAAAGGGTCGTACCATAACACGACCGAAGGAGTGATACGTATTGGTGACATCGGCGATGGTAGTAAAATCCAATTTTCTTTGCTTTGCCTTAGTTGTTCGGCTCAAAAAAAAAAGGATATATATCTGGCGGTAAAAGCTAACATTTTATGACAACGAAATGCTAAAATATTTTGTATGAAAATGTTATAATATGGCTTTAATAGCCGACTAATTGCTCTGTATATTACAACCATTGCACATACAACAGCTGTTGACTTCAACCTACATTGCCACTTATATTATATACCAGGAACATAACTAGCACTAATGTAGTGCTGCCACGAATAGTTAGTGACGGGAAAATCCATTACTTGTTTTATAGCCCGTTTCCATTTTCTTCTGTACTCCAAGAGCTCCTCCATACACTGCATCGTGATTGGTTCAAAATCATAGTGAAACTTATTAACAAACAAATGAGGTTGTCTTTTCAGAATATGAAGATAATCCGACGTAAATATGCACAGGCCCCTTACATACTTTCCATGACAGGGCATTATTGTTTTATCAGAGTGCCATCTACGAAATTTTGTATTGCACTCATATGTCCCATATGGGTATCCTCCTGGAGCTTCCGGCAAACGTTGAAGAGAATTGGTGAACATCTCGTCTGGGACATAGGTATCAGCCAACCAAGCCAAAAATGCTTTTGAAATATTACTATTAACTACAAAATCAACAAATTTGCGTGTAGCTGCAATGTATGTATCGCCTTTGTATATTGTTATATTAAATGGAGGTGGGTCTTTTTCCTGCGGTCTTCCATTGCTAGACATAACTAAAACAGGTGAAATAGTCAGTAAAGGAGAAAAGTATTTATACTTATAACGTGTTTCAAATCCGCTTCCTTTTTCAACGGGATAACCCGAAATACAATTATGACCGTTGTATGCTTTTAGTTGTTGCACAATCTCAAAGTTAGTCTTTAAAGGAAAATCTTGACCGCAAAGATTGATGAAATATTTCCAGGGCACGGGATGTCTTAACAAGTCTTCCATACAATGTAGATCGGCTAATGTTGCACTAATTCCACCCCATTGCACTTTTTCTAACTTTGAAGCGATAAATACATTGTCAAAACACTTGGCGAGGTTTTCAATAGCTCGGCTGAAATTTGCGTTAGATTTTAAATCAGTATGAATGCAATACACATTCTGCGGTTGGTAAATACTCCGGAGTAATCTCTCCACCTATATAGGAAAAAAAGAAAGAGATTTTCTTTAATTTTACCTTTTACTTATAAACATATATGTAAATCTCAGGTTAAAACCCTATTTATTGGAACAGAGAGAAGCATGAAACTCAGTGATTAATTTTTATTCTGTCTATCAAACTGTATTCTGTTCTGTGAAACCATTCACTCATCACAAGAGTCACAAGACCTGTTTAGCTGAGAGTATTTAAGGTTCTCAAAAGATGAAAAATGGCAAGAATGACTTATGTCTCGTACAAAGGCAAATACTATCTTGGATTCTGTCGACGACATGCTACTTTCAACATTTTGACCAAAATTAAATCTTCTAAAATTAATGTTAGAGGGGTCATGAGAGTTTTACATTTATAAGGAATTTAAATAGAAGACGTAACTTCTTACTATTCTTTTGAAAATCTTTGTTGCTCAATATTTTCCAATCAAACACATTACCTGTGCTGCATCCTTGTACGTAACTATTGCATATGCAATGGGAAACTCTTCTTCTTCCTTTGATAAAGCCCTTGTAGGATAGTTGCGATCTTCTTTATACTTTCCGCAGTCTTGGAACCAATTGTCAGCAATCTAAATTAAAGATGGAAATATTGACCTCAACTTTTTTGCATCATAAATCGCTGTTGGACTTCGGAAGCTGCCGCACAATATGCTAAAACCGAACTTTTTGAACAATATCATCCAAAAAATCAATTGACCATTAAGGCAAGTGGAAAGGGTGAGACCGTATGACTTGAGGAAGTTAATAATTGTATTTATATTAAGGTCTTGCGGTTCTTGAGTTAATGCTAATAATATAACAATCAGTTTTGGCATGGAATGGCTTCAAACCTCAAACCCCGATTGACCACCGACACTCTAGTAGAACCGGCGATTCGAAACAATAGAAGACGGTAAATCCACCGCCGTTTCCGACAAGGCGCCGACAGTGTCGACCGGCGGTTTGGTTTTGAAACCATCCCTATGTGAAAGTACTTACTTCATCATCCGATGGAACACGAACCGGGTCATTAACATTATTCCAATAAATCTTGTGCAGCAAAAATTTATCGCCAGCAAATACGGCAGAACAGTTAACAGAATAATATCTATGATAGGGAGAAGAATTACTTGGCTGCAATAAAGCCGACATATGAAAATCGTGAAATGTTGTAATTCCCTGTAGGTTTTGCATCATCACCGTCGATCTCTTGTAAGCAAACCCTTGGAGAAGCAAAGCGACGCATGCTATCGATGCGAACAGTGTGAAAACTTTTAATGAACGTTTTGTCAATCGCAACATCTCTTTGTAGTTGACCTTATGAAACAAACAAGCGAATTACTTTCAATATAGACACTGGACAAGCTTAACATATACAGAATTATTACCAATGAATGTGCTTTTATATCCGGAAATACATTACGCCAAAAATATGTTAAAGGTGCGGCAAAACGCAACAGTTGTAGGTAATTAAATAAAACGCTTAATGGTGTGATTATGAACATCAAATTAATTATTTTAATAATTAAAATACCATTTGACTATACCAGTTGAAATTCATACCATATGTAAAGGTTTCTACACAAAACGATTCTCTTATAAACCATATTGTGCACAGTTTCCACCTCGATACACCTGAGCACACATTTTCGTCCAAGAGCTTCCAAGCAGAGAACAACAGGCAGTGAATGTCTCTACCACAGTCTTTGATTACACTACACGGTTGAGTGCATAGCAATGTAAGAGCTGTGGAGCTTCTAGCTGAAATATGGGCCTCTTTGATTGGTTTTGTCGAAACCTCAAGTGTTCCCTTCATCCAAGCAGAATGTTTTATTTATATCAAGCGAAAGCTAACACTTCCCCAAAAAAAAAACACTTTTCGTCACTAGGTCAACAGAATAACGCAATTCAATGTTATAGCAAGGCGAATGTGAAAAATCTGTTGAAAACTACCTATCCAAGCACATTTTTGACCAAAATGTAGGTTTTAAAAGTCAAAACCTCAAGTGTTCCTTACAATATTTTTCAAATATTATGTCATTAAATGAAAAAGCACACTTATATTGTCCATATACTAGCGTCACTATAAATGAGCAATGGTCAATTCTCTTTAAATTGCAAATCTTGTGCAAAATTTTGTCGCCTGTTTTGTCATACGGTCGTAAATGCAATGAACTATGCAACTTTTAAAAAAGAGCGCTTACAAATTGATATGACCCCCTATGTGCTCCTATGGAAGACATGACCGTAATCATCCATATAGTGAGTATGAAATGGGGTTATCTGAATAGGAGACTCCATTTGAAATCTACTCCCCCTTTGTGGGAGATTAAGGTCATGTCTTCAATATGGGGTGTATGAATTTCAACTGGATTAGCATAAAGTTGTCTGCTATATGTGACAATAAAATTTGCAATTTTAATGTTATTTTAATTTTAATTTTTAATTTTATTTTGCAATTAAAAAAATAACCGTACAAAAGGAATGCACGTGACGACATTTGCATGATTAATTTTGTCCCGATATTTCGAGCCAGACTTGCCTCTTGTCTACGGTCGGTGCGCCTCGCTGCTTACCGTTCTCGATTTGTTCAAACGGAGTTTATTCTCCGTTTATGTTGATCATGCCAGAGACAGAGAACAGGAATCTACTTCAACTACATACTACATGCGACAAAAATTATAGCCAGAATTACTTAAAGATTATCAATAAGTTAAGATTATATCCTCAATTGAGGTCTATTAAAAAAGTTCAATAATATAATGGGCTGCCACAAATTCAATCAAAAGGCATTTGATATTGACCTTTGACATCTAACTTACCGCTTAATCACTCCCAGTTCTGACCAATTCCGATTTGGTTTGGTAGTATATTGAGTTGTTAATACGCCCAGCAACTGGTCTAACAAAGCTTAAACAGAATGTCAGTGCCAGATCAGAGTCTTCGGGTTGTGAAATTGGAGAAAATAGTACATCTATACTTTGATCAGCTTGTAATCGGCAGGAATATTTAGGCTTTTACCAATACGCCGAAAAGTAGTGACTATACAGGGTGTCCCAGAATGATTTATACCGGGAAAGATGGATTTCTTTAGGTATGAACAGCCTTTCTATTGGTCATATTGTTTTGCATTTTAAGATCTACATATATTTAGCTTTCTCAGATTTTTTAGATTTTAAAATTTGAACGTTTCTAGTAGAAGTTAGAGAGGATTGTGTAAAAATGGTGAATTTCAAGTTTTGACAAAGCAACCTATTTTGAGAATCTGTAAAATTACTAACCGTTTAGCACAAAGTATTATTTGGAAAATGTTATGCAGTGTATTTGCTGTGTCCTGTTCTTAATAGTCGATATCTGTCGTTTATTTATGATGTTACGAAGCAATTCTTGTATGGAATAAAGGATTTGATACGCTTGAGTGACCTTAAACTATTCTTTCTTTGGCGGTAGTTTTGAAGACAATTATTGCGGTGTGTGAGTTTCATCATTTCATAAACGTATAGAGAAGGTTCGTCCTTAGTGTCACAGCATGCATATATGTCCTCAGTATATTGGCAAACCCACAGCTACGTGACGAAGAAGATTAAAATTTACTGCGGAGGATCCTTGAGGAAGTTATATCCTCTGTAATGGGTAAAAATTGTGGTAAAAATCACATAAAAAGTATGTTTTTCAACCTAAATATCTGATGTCATATTGAAATGTTTCACTTAATCCCATATCAAGAATTATTTAGCATTGTAAGCTCTACATCTGTGCCAAATTTGGCGTATTTCCTATACAAGAATGTAGGGTTTCTCCAATGTGGCTGGACGATGGTGATAAAGGATCCATGTGTTATGATACCTTTGCACTGTAAATTACACGCATGCAGTTTTCGTCCATTTTCGGTAATAGCAATGTCACGCGAAACCGAATCAAGCTATTTCCATGAAAGTCACAGAATAAGTAGATGACATGTGTGGCATTGTATTGCACTTATTAAGATTAGATACACTGTTGACTATATATTTTTGATATTTTGTTAAACCACGGTATAAATCATTCTGGGACACCCTGTAGTAGGACTATATTTTGCGTGTTAAAGAAAGTAGACGAAGTATAGGACTTCAATGAAAATTTTTGTAATACTTCTGGCGAGATGTCACGAGACAATTCTCCAAATAAAATATATTGATATCATTCCGCGATGTTACAAGGCCCGCCGATTACGAGCTGATCAAACTATATAATTGTTGTAATATCTGCATAATGACGAACAACAATTTACTACAAACCACCCCATGTGTAGAGCTTTACTTTATTCGCCAAGCGCGGTATTGATTGCGGTAAAAGTTGGCTTTGCGCCCTCTGTATTCTTGCAATTGGAAGGAGTGCGGTCAGGTACGGTTTGTAGTTTGATGGTATTCGACAATATGCGATGACCAGTGGCGGCACGAGGGGGGGGGCAAAGTGAATTACCGGGGAATCAACAAAGTTTAGATTTTGTTCATTAATGGAAGAATAATTTTAGTGCATTTAAATGATATAAAGATTTGAACAGTTATTTTTCTCTTAAATTGAACGATTTCAAGTTAGTGATTTCTTAATATTTTTGGTGTTTTTACATAGATAAAAAAACACTGATTATTTAACAAAAACGATGCCGACCTGTTACATGTGCATTCATGCGATTTTTGGTTCACTTTCATCTGAGTATAGATTGTCACATTGTCATGAAACTTGGTGGATGTGATCACAATTGAGTGTCAAAACTGTTCATCTGAGGTCTGAGTATCGGTTTTGTTGAATTGTCGTGATGTGATCTCCCCATTTTTTGTCAAAGTAAATTCAGCTTTTAACATGACACTTCTTAAGTATTTACAGTATTTTCCATAGTGTCATTAATACATGTATTTCCCATCCAGTTACTTATTCCACACACACACAAAAAAAACCAGTTATAACATTTAGCATCACAGGCAATTTTTATCAGATTATGCTGTACAAGTCTAGAAAGTTCATGTTCATGTACAACATAATCTGATATTTAATTCCAGGCACTTTATCAAGGCAAAAGTTTGAAACGTGATCTTCATCCGTGTTGTTGTCTTTTTTAAAGACAGTTCTTATTTGTAACCCTGACACTTGGAATTTTTGTGCAGTGACAAGTTTTTCTCTCTTACCGTCTTGAACAATATTTTACTGACAAGTTTGTTGTAATACAAAATGGTTATCTCTCCATCTAGAATAGTGTTTTACAAGGGTGATGCAACATGAGCTCCTATACATCTTAATTTACATCAATACCAATAATATCAAAACTTGTGTCACATTTTTATTTACATCTCAATAGTAGGTATGCAAACCTCAAATACAATATTAGAACATATCTGCTGCAAGTTGCAACGTACAGTCACACGTACATTTACATTTTTCCTGGCATTTGTCAACTTTTTAATATCATTATGAATTCGGCAGACGGCCGAATCCGGATTCGGCTTTTGGTAAATTCATGTTACGTATGAATTATTTTTGAATTAGAGAACAAAGGATCAATGCTTTAATAATAGAGGGCATCATATCAAATTCTTAACGGAGATCAGATGATAACAGCGTAATAAGTAATCAAAAGAGGGCGGCATACTGGATTAACTAACGGTGCATCGTAGTTCGGTCGACGATGATAATCGTTAAAAAATTGGTATGCTGCCCTCTATAGGTAAGGCATTGATCCCTTGTTCTCTAATTCAAAAATAATGCATGCATAACATGAATTGACCAAAAGCCGAATCCGTATTCGGCCGTCTGCCAAATTCATAATGATATAATTGTTTTATACTAAAAACTTTTTTCCCAGCAAGAGAGGATCAAAATATTGTGTGTGGGGTCTATTCATCAGGTAGTGCAACCTTATTTACACCCATACCCCACACCCACTCCTTAGTACAGGTATAACGGGGACCATGTACTTAACTATCCAAACGCGGACGAGCATATTCTGATTTTCTACACCTAACCTGGAGACGTTAACACATTTTACACAAATTATACACATTTTCGATTTTTCGATTCACACAATATACTAATTTTTATAAAACCTGGTACACATTTTCTCACACTAGTCACCTTGAGCCATGTTCATCATTAATGTCAATTTTATGTGGTGTATAATTATGATAATCAGGTATGATAATCACTGTAAAACAGTAACTGTGATATTTGTCCGATTTTGTAAAATATATTTTTTACAATACCGTTGAACACTCCTGTGGCTTATGTTCCGGATTTTACGGTATATTACAACCTGCATGAAATTTACGATAGAATGTTCATTACCATACAATTATAATATGTTCATGATTAAAAATAATACCTTATAGTATTCCGTTGCAGTTCAACATTCCGGAACAAGAGTTGTTCTTCGTATAGATTATAGTCCCGACATTACGGTATAATGTAAAATATTTATCATTAATCAACACTATCTAAAACGTATCGTTATAAATTCGGCAGATGGCCGAATCCGGATTCGGCTTTTGGTAAAATCATTTTATGCATGCATTACTTTTGAATGTGAGAACAAGGGATCAATACTTTACCTATAGAGGGCAGCATATCGACTTATTAACGGTTATCGTCGTTGACCGTACTGCGATGCACCGTTAGCTAACCCTGTATACCGCCCTCTTTTGAATACTTATTATGCTGTTATCATCTGATCTCCGTTAAAAAAATTGATATATTGCCCTCTATTATGTACAGCATTGATCCTTTGTTCTCAAATTAAAAAGTAATGCATGCGTAAAATGAATTTACCAAAAGCCGAATCCGGATTCAGCCGTCTGCCGAATTCATAACGACATGATACGTATACAAACTTAACGTCTTACATGATACGTCGAATTTTCATCTCACTTTTTTTCAGTACCTCATAACTATATTTCCACTTCCACCAGTATAGTCCAGTATCACTAGCTTTCTTAGGTCCCAGATACAAACCATTTAGATTAGCGCTACTGCAACTACCATACCACCAAGCGCCTTTTCCGATATTGTGCGCAATTACCCCATGAGCGCCAATCATTATCTTGATCTTGCGTTGAAAATTGTCTGTTGTGATTGTCCAACGTCATCGCGTCGCCAACCGTGCCATCATACGCACCAACTGATAATCGATATCCGGATTCTTTATCCGCAACTCTGAAAGAATCATAATGAGCGAAGCCTAAATTACCGTTAAAATCCTCAAGCTCCACAAGCAACTCCCAAGTGCCTGTCTTTGTAAGCGCGTGAAGTAGTTGTAGCCCAGCCCAGTGCTCACCAAAGGGTTTACCGAATCCGTTTTCATAATCTCTCCAGTCACGATAGAAGTCCACAGATCCGTCGAAGCGACGCTGAAAACCAGGCCAGCCACCGCCATCTGATTCAAGTTCACAAATCACCTTGTAAGAAGTTGTGCCATCTGGTGTAATGGTGTAACTATCTGATGCATTGTATCCATCGGCTGCAATGTCTGTGCAGTCGCGTGGAGGTGGTGTTGGTGTAGGTGCCACATAAGATTGTAGGAACTTCTTTCCATCAGTAAAGAACGTACCAATTGTATCCGACATATTATGAAACATTCGGTCGGTTTTATGCTGCATTCCTTGAAGTAAATTCACTAGTTTATCTAGACTGCTTGCAATTGAAACAAGTTTACCATTGGATTCGTCCATTATTTTATCAATGATCTTGTTGCCAGATGTACCAACATCGATTGGACTTATTGGAGTGGAGATCACGCCCAAATCAAAATCATTTGATTTCGTGGAGGTGTCCAAATTGTAGATCTTACTTTCTTTCAACTCCAGTGGGCCCAGTAACTTTACATTGCTTTCAATGTTACTTGAAGACTCGTAGTCATTTGGCTTCCCAGACTCTGATATCTTACTATCTTTAGCTGAAGAAGGTTGTTCAGGACTGTTACCAGACGATATCACTTTATCCTTATCTACAGAAGTTGCTTCAATAAGATCTAAAGACTTCAAATCTTTAGCACTAACATCGCCGCGAAGGTCATCCCACGTTGAAGAGTCCAAATCCAGAACATCTTCTTTCGATGCCGAGAAGTCCATGGCAGTATTGATAATTTGAATGGATTTTTCTTTGTCCACAATTGCAGCAGAAACGATCGGAGAATCATTGAGCATAACATCATCAGGTTTATCCGTCTTCTTTGCTTGTCGCGGAGAAGATCGCTTAGTTGGTTTGCACGTGCAGCAGCAGCATATCAGTACTGAGAGTATTATGCAACGTCTTATAGTAGCCATCACATTTGCTTTCTTATAATTTATTCGAAGAAGACTAACGATGTTATTCCTTTAGTAACAATGAGGAAGAACTAATCGAATGTTTTAATGTTTACAAGTATGTTACAAATAATGTCACCGAGTATAAACGGTGCATGGGCGTAAACTCTTTCAACATAACTAAATGCCATATGCCAAGAGTTTCAGTTGCGGGTTAACACATTTCCCTCATTACAGTTTCAAGTTTAGCGTTAGTCTCTTACTCCGTTGGGATAGGCTTACTAGAATATGACACGAAGAATGTAATGTTGTTGGAAAGACTAGTTATATCCAGACTTTCAACGGGATTCAGTCACACCACTTGCGGAGAAAGTAGTAGATTAGTGCATGAGCTGAGTCATGCAAGGTACATGGTGTTTTTCAACGGTGATTCTAAAACATATCGAACGTAAAAATTCAAACATTTTTGCTTGTCATATCCATTGGAAAAAGTGCTTACGACTTCTAGCTTTTGGCATCTGTGCTGACGGTTTGATCACAACAGACAACTGACTCTCATGGCGCGACGAAACTGCTTGTTGATATTTCCCGGAAGTGACGATGTTTTTGTTTCAGCAGTGGTGAATATGTTTGAGTCCTTGTCAAGGATTGTTCCTATTCAATGACATGATATTCCTGAGCAATGTGGTCTGTAATGGCTGATTTGTGTTGTTCTGAAGTTGATTCCTTTATGTTTGAACTAGTGAACTTCCTTTACGCTATAGTTTCAGAGCATTTCAGAGCCTTGTCCCAAACTGGTCTTCCTCCACGTATGACTTGCCACATCCTTTACACGGATGCGACAAGTCGTAAAGAATAAGGGAAGCTATCCAAATTCACAAAAAGGGGGCTAAAGCAATCAACCGCGATGAAGGTATATTTCCCTCGATCACGTATACGATCCACTGCTGAAAACAAAACATCGTCACATCCGGGAAACGTCAATACGCAATTTTGCGGTAAAAGCAGTGGACCAAGTCACTTGTGATTAAAGCGTCAGCTCGGACGGCGAAAGTAGAAGTCGTAAATACTTCTTCAATATTAATTAAAAAAAACCCGTAAATTCAATAGAAAATAATGGCTTGATTTTTAAACAAAGATTGTGATACAAATCACATGACGCTGTGCTGACGCTCTAATATAATTGATGTTTATGATGCTTGCAATTCACAATAATGGAACTTGATGGAGAACATTGTGAACCACCTTCGTAAATATCCCAGCCACTCAAACAATTTTGAGATTTCTTATGCTCCGTGAGCGTTGCGGAATAAATGCAATGAATACATTATGTTAGTCCAGGAGCGCTTTTTTTTTACATAAGGCAAAAATTGTTATGTCTCAAAGCCACGTGCGCGTTCGTTTTTCTTAGCGCGTCCATGTCAGCTGAAAGGGCAAATACATTTATTTATTTATTTATTTATTTATTTATTTATTTATTTATTTATTTATTTATTTATTTATTTATTTATTTATTTATTTATTTATTTATTTTTTTTTTTTATTTTTTTTAGTTTTTTGCCGTAAAATCATGAAATTCTGAGACAAATTTGGAAGAAAAGCTACTTGATTCGATACTTGCATTGTTTAGGTATAAAATTGATATTTGTAATTATTTACAAGGTTCTAAAACAAATCAAATATTAAAGTAGGTGATGTTGACATACCTCAATGACGTTTCGTGCTGTATCACAGCACTTTCTCAAATTTAATGACCAGCTTTGACCTTTCTCGTCTGTTGCTTCCTGTTTGTAGCAGACGAGAATGGTCAAAGCTGTCATTCAATTTGACAAAGTGCTGCGATACCACGAAACGTCATTGAGGTATGTCAACATCACCTACTTTAATATTGGATTTGTTTTAGAACCTTGTAAATAATTTCAATCGGACAATCCTGATAAATCTCTTTGCGGAATTGATATTTGTACTTCAATTGGTGTAAATCAACCACAATTTCATGATGTGTACTTTTGAACACTCGAAAATGACATCTTAATTCAATCAAAATTTTGTTAACAAAAAAAAATAAAAATCTGTAAAAAAAACCCTTATTCCGCATTCGTTTTTGAAACTGCATGGGCTTTGAGAAACACACCCATCATGCTTTATACTAGTAATCATGTGACCTGTCCAATGTGATTGGATACAATATAGGGAAAGCTCGCTGGTTTATTCACTAGTGGCGTGGCCTGTTCCCCGAGACTGGCAATGATTAGCGCTTGAAATATCAGAAGTCAAATATGTGTGAATTGATACTGCAGACCTGTTTTATTTTACGCGGGCTTATTATTTAATCATTAATAAAGATGCAATATTATCCCTAGCTGTCATCAATGGTTAACATTTTGTTTCTATTAATCCAATACAAAGACAAACACAAAAGCAAAAGATAAATATTTCCATAAGAGAAGTTAACAAGAAAATACGTATTTACAAACAGTTAATGTTAAACAAAACTGCTCTACAAGCAGGTTAATAAAGATGTTCTACGCCAATAGTAAGTTTACATAAATGATGTATCTTGGAATAAAGCATATTAAACTTCATTTCAAAATTGGCTAAACCACACTTGAGAAGCGATACATTAGAAAATGTAATGAGAAAACATGCTTGCCAATTATGCTTATATTAATAAAATGCTAATAGCTTTATTTTATAACAAATATGTTCTTTTGATAACAAAAAAAAAATCAAATATTATTTTAATATTTCTCTAAGAAAAAAAAAATCAAAATTTCAACATTCAATTGTCACAAATATACTTCGTACTAAATGTTGAAAAATTTTACCTTAACAAAAGCAATAGGATTTACTGATTAACACTTAAAAAGTAAGGGGGAAAATTTACAGTATTAACTGTTTTTGACAAAATATTATACTTTTAAAATATTCAATACTGAAAAATCAACACATTTTTACATGGTATGATATGAGTTACAGAAGCGTGAAAAAAAGTTTGCTGGAATAAGAGCAGGTAATTTTGACACCAAAATAAAATATTCTCGTCATCTCTAGTTCTACGTACAGGCGTTGACATATCAACTCATTTCTATAGCTGAGATGATAACATTTTCCAAACATCGCAAAAACGTTTGTGCCCCAAGCACTATAATGTTATATGCATTTTGACAAACTTTATTTCAAAACGTTTTACAAAATAGTATGACCATTTCATATCTAGTTTCACGTAGAAATTTCTGGAAACATTTGGATATTAACAATCATGAGTGCCCCCAGATGCTGCTAGAACATCCTATTACAGTAACCATCTATACACAGTAATGAGTGTGATTGGTTTGTGTTGAGGTAATGTGCTATATTTAGAACTAATTATACAGAGTAATGAGTTTGATTGGCTTGTGGTGATTTCATGCCCTATTTTTAGAATTGATGTAATGTGCCATATATGGGATGATTAAATGCTGTAATTTGCCATAAATAGTTAAGATTATTCTAGAATGATTAGAAATGATATAAAAAACCTGGATTGGAAATGATTGAAAGAGGAGATTGAAGTTCTAAGAGGGAACTCTGTGAAACTTATGTTAGCCAGTATTGGTACAAAGTTACCATTATTGAATGTGTGAAGTCTTCAAACTTCGGTTCGCAGTTCTTGTGCGTGTGTTAGAGAAAATTAAATACACCAAAGGCGGTATATGAGCCAATAATGCTCGATTGTGCTGTCGACTCAAAGAAGCGGCAGACTGAAATATCTCCATCAACGAACTGTGGTATTTTGCTGGACAAACATAGTGTGTTATCCGTCTGTCAAGTGGAGCAGAAAGCTTAGCTTGTGCAAGAGATCTCCGAGAGAGGAGTTTGACACTAGCATAGCAGCTAGGATAGTGAAAACATAGTCATCAGGACTTTGGACTGATATTGTGGTAAACCAGGGGTTTAGGGGTTTACCTTGGATAGACAGGATCTTCGACATTGCCGGATCTTGGATCAAGAACTGATACCAGCAACGGAATCTCATCAGAAAGTCAGCCAATCAACATCTCCAGGCTTAGTTAAGTAATCATAGCATAAAGAAATCTTTGTAGTAATTTTAGGTGATTGTTGTAATATTGTATAAGGATTTGATTGACAGCCATACTACACTAATTATAAATAATAATTAAATTATTCTAATTTATATAATAAACATTGTGTTTGTGTTTGTGTGTTTGCTGTTGTGTGAACTCGGAAGCAGGCGATTTTGGCCTGGGTCATTTAAGTGACTATAACAATAGCAAAATATAACCCCAAGAATCTGAAAAGTGATGTGCAAGAAATCAATTATATGTTATGATAAATTTAAATGAAACTTTATTTATTTTAAATAGCAACTTAAATTTCAATGGATTTCATTATTTTGTATATTATTGTTATCTACAATATAATCATTTAAAAAAAGTATAAACTAAAAACGGAAGGTAAACATTCCTACATTTTCTTTTAACCTTCTCAAAATGCAATCCTGTATGTTATAATGAAAGTTAGATGGGGGGGGGGGGCACTCCCATATTTTGGTACGCGTCTAGTTCCTGTCAATAGACCCCTTTTTGAGGCAAATCTGCCACTCAATGACCCCATTTTCATCAGCTTACACCCAATGACCCTATTTTTCTTAGAAATTTGCGCGCATTTTAAACAAATGTAACACATTTGTAGCCATTTTGCTAATTTTCGCAAAGTTACTTTACTGCCCTCTAGAGCTAAAGCGCCGATCACTTGTTTTCTAATTCAAAATATTTCATGCGTAACAAGAATTTAAGGGGTGGGGTATGAACGTTTGGACAGTATTTATTGTGGGACATTAGAGCACATCAGACATATCGAATTGCATTCTGAATACGAAGAATGTCCTTCTGATATCAAATAATTTTGATTTTTTGAAATTCGCAATGTAATACACATTTTATGGCAAATGATTAAAAATTGATATTTTGATATCTAACAGGGCTCGAAGTAAACTTTGTAAATCTGATAATTTATACTTAAAGTGTATGTAGGTGGGATGAAAAGCCGACGATCAATTGAAAATTTTGACCTTTCGTATTGAAGATATGGATTTTTTTCCCAAAACACCAAAAAAATGAGGTCTTTTCTGTCAAGTGGAGCAGAAAGCTTAGCTTGTGCAAGAGATCTCCGAGAGAGGAGTTTGACACTAGCATAGCAGCTAGGATAGTGAAAACATAGTCATCAGGACTTTGGACTGATATTGTGGTAAACCAGGGTTTAGGGGTTTACCTTGGATAGACAGGATCTTCGACATTGCCGGATCTTGGATCAAGAACTGATACCAGCAACGGAATCTCATCAGAAAGTCAGCCAATCAACATCTCCAGGCTTAGTTAAGTAATCATAGCATAAAGAAATCTTTGTAGTAATTTTAGGTGATTGTTGTAATATTGTATAAGGATTTGATTGACAGCCATACTACACTAATTATAAATAATAATTAAATTATTCTAATTTATATAATAAACATTGTGTTTGTGTTTGTGTGTTTGCTGTTGTGTGAACTCGGAAGCAGGCGATTTTGGCCTGGGTCATTTAAGTGACTATAACAATAGCAAAATATAACCCCAAGAATCTGAAAAGTGATGTGCAAGAAATCAATTATATGTTATGATAAATTTAAATGAAACTTTATTTATTTTAAATAGCAACTTAAATTTCAATGGATTTCATTATTTTGTATATTATTGTTATCTACAATATAATCATTTAAAAAAAGTATACACTAAAAACGGAAGGTAAACATTCCTACATTTTCTTTTAACCTTCTCAAAATGCAATCCTGTATGTTATAATGAAAGTTAGATGGGGGGGGGGGCACTCCCATATTTTGGTACGCGTCTAGTTCCTGTCAATAGACCCCTTTTTGAGGCAAATCTGCCACTCAATGACCCCATTTTCATCAGCTTACACCCAATGACCCTATTTTTCTTAGAAATTTGCGCGCATTTTAAACAAATGTAACACATTTGTAGCCATTTTGCTAATTTTCGCAAAGTTACTTTACTGCCCTCTAGAGCTAAAGCGCCGATCACTTGTTTTCTAATTCAAAATATTTCATGCGTAACAAGAATTTAAGGGGTGGGGTATGAACGTTTGGACAGTATTTATTGTGGGACATTAGAGCACATCAGACATATCGAATTGCATTCTGAATACGAAGAATGTCCTTCTGATATCAAATAATTTTGATTTTTTGAAATTCGCAATGTAATACATATTTTATGGCAAATGATTAAAAATTGATATTTTTGATATCTAACAGGGCTCGAAGTAAACTTTGTAAATCTGATAATTTATACTTAAAGTGTATGTAGGTGGGATGAAAAGCCGACGATCAATTGAAAATTTTGACCTTTTTCGTATTGAAGATATGGATTTTTTCCCAAAACACCAAAAAATGAGGTCTTTTGGGGAAAAAATCCATATCTTCAATATGAAAGGTCAAAATTTTCAATTGGTCATCGGCTTTTCCTCCCAGCTACATACACTTTAAGAATATGTCATTAGATTTTTAAAATTTACTGCGAGGACTGTTATATATCAAAAATGTGAAAAATATCAAATTTTAATAATTTATCATAAAATTTGTATTATATCGTGAATTTCAAAAATGAAAATTATTTGATATCAGAAAGACATTCTTCGTATTCAGAATGCAATTCGATATGTCTGATGTGCTTTTATGTCCCACAAAAAATACTGTCGAAACGCTCATAACGCTCATTCCAGATCCCTTAACAAAACGCCGAATTCGGATTCAGTCGGCTGCCAAACTCATACTGATATATAGGAGAAACTTGTGATGGTGATTGGATATGGTGGCCTGATGTGATATAAAGTTGTCGTATATTATTTGCATATTTTGTGACCTGCTCCCACAAAATGAGGTAAAGAGTTTTACAGAAAACAAGGCACAGAACGTTTTTATAACGTTTTCCAAACATCGCAAAATTGTTTGGGCCACAAGCATTTGTAATATGATGTTATTTTACAAAATAGATTTAAATTGTATAGCAAAATATAACCCCAAGAATCTGAAAAGTGATGTGCAAGAAATCAATTATCATGATATATTTTATGGTAAATTTAAATGAAATGTTAATTTTTAAGTAGCAACTTAAATTTCAATGGATTTCATTATTTTGAATATAATCATTAAAGGTTTAAACTACAAATGGAAGTGAAACATTTCTACATTATCGTTTGGCCTTCTCAAATGCAATCATGCATGTTATAGTGAAGGTTATAAGCCGGTGAGGGGGGAGCACTCCCATAATAATTGGTACGCGTCATGTGCTTGGGAATAAACCCCTTTTTCACCAGCTTACACCAAGTGACTCTCTTTTTCTTAGAAATTCGCGCGCATTTTAAACAAATGTAACATATTTGTTGCAATTTTTAGCTTCAAAATTGCTAATTTTCGGAAAATTACTTTGCTGCCATCTAGAGCTAAAGCGCTGAACCCTTGTTTTTTAATTCAAAATAATTCATGCATAACATGAATTTAACAAAACGACGAATTCAGATTCGGCCGGCTGCCAAACTCATTCCGATATGAGGAGAAACGTTAATTTCTTAAATAGCAATTTAAATTTCAATGGATTTCATTATTTTTCATTAAAGGTTTAAAATAAAAACGGAAGTGAAACATTTCTACATTTTCGTTTGACCTTCTCAAATGCAATTCTGTATGTTATAGTGAAGGTTATAAGCCGGTGAGGGGGAACACTCCCATATATTGGTACGCATCATGTGCCTGTCAATATACCCCCTTTTCACCAGCTTATTTTTTATACCAAGTGACCCTCTTTTCCTTTAGAAATTCGCGCGCATTTTAAACAAATGTAACATATCAGTTGCAATTTTTAGCTTCAAAATTGCTCATTTTCGCAAAATTACTTTGCTGCCATCCCAGAGCTAAAGCGCTGAACCCTTGTTTTCTAATTCAAAATAATTTATGTGTAACATGAATTTAACAAAAAGACGAATTTGGATTCGGTTGTTTGCCAAACTCATACCAATATATAGGAGAAACTTGGGATGATGATCAAATATGGTGGTATGATGTGCTGTATAGTTTGTTGTCGTATTATTTGCATATTTTGTGACCTGCTCCCATAAAATGAGGTAAAGTGTATGATCACCTCCTATGTTGTACAGTTTATGTCATGCTATTTGCATTTATGACTATTATTGACTTCAATAGTTATTGCATATTATATGTATTTAGAAACCTTTCTTATTTACACACCTTGATTATTGCAGGCCACTTTAATTACGAACCGTGTGATTCTAGTTTAAATTTAGGCAACAATAAGGAACATGGTAATTAATGCTTTTAAAGAAGCACTAGATAGTTTACTGTCAGCAGAAGAGACTCATTTTAAAAGAACATGTAATAGTCTGTTGCAACTGGGACAATAAGCAATATCTTCATGCAATTAACAACCCAAGTTTTCATGTTTTTATGCTTTTTAAATGTGAAAATTTATTTTAAAAAATCACCTTAAGTGCCCCAAATCACTTGCTATTATTTTAATCTGCCAACAGTTCCTCTCTAGCCCCTCCCTCCTTGCCTCCTCCCTCCCTGTGCTTGCACTCACTAAAAAGTCCAATGATGTCAACAGGATTCATATATGCGTCATTAGGCGAGTCTGTTGCAACTGTGACAATAATCAATGATTATCTTCATGCAACCCACGTAAAAATATATATATATTTTTTAGAAAATCACCAAAGTGCTACAAATCACTGGCTATCATTTTGATATGCCAACAGTTTCTCCCCTGCCCTCCTCCTTGATTGCACTCACTAAAATGTACTCTCTCCTTTAATATGCATGACTGACCTTGCCCAATCAATCAAAAAACGAGTTCATCAAAATTACTTTCTATATCAGTTTTGTTTTATGCAAGAAAAGAACTGAGAGTGACATCAATCTGCAATATTCTGTAGGGCGGGTTTTTGATCACGAACCCACGTGGAACTGAATATGAATCTATCAACTAAAATATCAGGTGACTTCCTTGAAAATAATCTTACATGTATTATTAATGTGATAAACTTCTTAATCTATATGAAATTTGAACGCTTTGAATGTACTTCGGTTTGTTTGTTGGGCGAGTCTCAATCGGGTACCTATAATACTGGTCGATTTATTTGATTTGAACAGTTCTATTGCCTTTATTCGGTTGTTGGTTGTCTTCATCGCCACTTATGTACGGGTTGGTTCATTTGAATATAGAGAAACTAGACTTACAAGAACATACAGTGCAGACAATTATAACATCTTAAAACGTTCAGCGTTCATCAGTGGCGTACGCCGGGGGTCACGCTCCCCCTCCACTTTTGTCAGTCAGAGCAAAGCAAGCCGAACATTTTTGTCAGTGGAATCGAGGCCTATGGCCCCTCCACTTTTGACAACCTGCGGACGCCACTGGCGTTAATGAGGTTTGGACAATTTGACTTTATTTTTGTTGACCATGCTGGCAGTAAACTGATTCACCATGAAGTCGTCTATGATCTTCATATTCCTGGTTCTTGCTTTCACTGTGGTAACACCATCCATTAAACTCATCTACCAAAAGGGCTTGCCATGTAAGGTATACAACAGCACTGAGTTAGACTGTAGCAATAGGAAACTTACAAGTATTCCACCTCTGGATGATCACAATGTCAAGAGTTTTGATTTGAGTTATAATCAACTTGAAACTGTCAATGGGAAGAGTTTCTTTCATCTCACTTCACTCCAGGAATTAGATTTAAGCCACAACAATATATCCAATATCAGCAATGGTACATTCACTGGTTTGAGTAAGCTGGAAACTCTAAATCTAAGCTATCAAAACCATCTTAAACTGTATGGAAGTCCATTTCGCTCATCCCACCTACATACACTTTAAGTATAAATTATCAGAAGTTAGATTTTACTTCAAGTGGTTTGACCAGTCTACCATCATCAGCATTTAGCGGATTACATGAGTTGGAAGAACTTACCATATCCTCTAATGAAATAGGGTAATTGCCTGGTTCTATTTTCCATGGCTTGACTAATCTGACTAGCTTGGTTCTATCCGACAATGGCGTATCAAGTTTACCAGAGACATTATTTGTAGATCTCTTCAGTCTGGAATATTTAGATCTATACGGGAATGATATATCAAGTTTACCAGAGACATTGTTTGTGAATCTTACTCATCTAAACGTTTTAGATTTGTCTTGGAACATATTGACCTCTATTCCATGTAAAGCAATAGAAGGTCTCCAAATGCTATCAGTACTACTGAGTGACTTCAATGAATTAAACTATATAACTTGTTCTATTCGGAATGTGACTAGTCTCAAAGCGTATACAGCATCATGTGATGTGTTTATTCCAGATGATTATATCGAATATTGGAATGAAACCAAATGGTCAGAACTAATCACAAAGTTACCCGTTTCACTATCTTATCTGCAGCTATTTGTACCTTGTGGTGCCGTGTTTCAAGCAGTGATGGCCGAGTCGTTAAAATCGTCGGTGTCATATTTGGGTATTGTAATAATTATTCCGGGTTCATGTCATCATCAAACGATAATTAATGATGGTGCATTTGATATGTTTCCATACCTACAATATTTGTCTATAATGGCCCCAGGTCTTCCTTATCCTCTCATACTATTCAAATATACCTTTCGAGGCTTATCACACCTCAAGAAATTGGACCTTGGTTATTCTGGTCTGACTGAATTTCCTTATGAAGTCCTGGGAGTGCTTGAAGACTCCATAGAACACTTGAATTTGATCAATAATAACATACCTACCATTCGTTTTGATAGGCGCTATACTGGTTTCAGATTGAAATCCCTGGATATCTCAGGTAATCCCATTTATGATGTAGACCTTGGATCATTTGGCAATCTGACTCATGTGTATATGAATGATCTAAGATCATCAATAATTGATTTCATTTCATTTCACATTAATACCACGATTGTGTCCTTCAGATCCATCAGTATTTCAGCAGCTGAAACAATCACTGAAATAAACACATATGGTATTCCATTGTGTAGTTCATTTCCTGCACTTGAGAACATTACCTTCAGTAAACTTAGATTCAATGCTGATAAAAAATCATTTATATGGGGTAACTGTGCACATCTCATATCACTTGTCATATCTGACTCAAGAGGAAACATATTTGACGTTGAGAAAGCTATCGCCAGTTTTCCTCACCTTGAAACGCTGACATTAACCAATTGCAAAATGTCATTAATTGAGCAATTTCTTCTTGAGAGTACCAGTCTACAAAAGTTAGATATGAGTAACAACAATATTGATGATATCAGTGGAAATTACTTTTCTGCGCTGATAAACCTCAAATACCTGGATCTCAGTCATAATGGAATAGCAAGCTTGCCAGAAAACCAATGTCGTCACATGACAAATCTCACTTACCTTAATTTGGCTGGAAACAAACTGGCCAATTTGAATTCTTTGAAAATTCTCTATGGTCTACAAACACTAATTGTATCTGGTAATGCATTAACTACACTACCTGCATTTCTGATGAAAAACCCATACTACTTGAAGCATGTTGAATTTGGAGACATCCCATTTGCTTGTACTTGTGATATCATACCCCTGCAACATTGGATACTGACAGATACAAAAACATATATAGATCCACAGCCTCCATACCAGTGTAAGTCTCCTGCAATCAGACAAAATCGTGGTATTACCGAATTTAGTTTAGATTGTCGTCTGCATCTTGAAAACTACATTATCCCAAGTTTGTCAGGTTTAATTGTTATTGGTATAATAGTCTTTGTAACTTATAAATATCGGTGGCGCCTACAATACAAATGCTGGACTTTATGTTGTCAGCGAAGATATCAGCGATATATAGATAATGATGATGATGCTGATATTAACAGTGATGATGAGGAGGATGTTGATGCCCCATATGAAGCACCAATAATGCGACGTCGATATCATGCTTATGTTGCATACCACAAAGATAATGAAGCATGGATAAATGATCAACTCATTGAAAACATTGAAGATGGACCAGAACGGTTCCGGCTTTGTCTTAAAGAAAGAGGTGACATTCCAGCAGGACGTTATATTCTTGATGCTATATGTCACGGTATTAAGCAAAGCCGCAAAACTATCGCAGTTTTACATACTGCAGTTACTGTCCGTTTTCCTATACACAATACACAGTGCTCTTTCCCATTGACGCGTGACCTTTACAAATAGCCCTACGTTAACAGTATGGGGATATGACTAGTTAACGTCGCTGTGTGAAAAATAACCGGCCAATATTAAAAGTACTCTTCTAAAGTTCTAGAAAATATAGTTTTTAACATGTCCTAAATTTTTAGCTAATTTAGATGTTTGGAAATATTCGTACTTTGGTGTTTTAGTTAATGTTATAGGTAATAGTACATTGCCTAGTTAACGTCGCTGTGTGAAAAATAACCGGCCAATATTAAAAGTACAATTCTAAAATTCTAGAAAATATAGTTTTGTAACATGTCCTAAATTTTTAGCTAATTTAGGTGTTTGGAGAGGGTCGTACTTTTGTGTTTTAGGAAGGACATGTAAACGACAGATAACACCAAAAATATGAAGAAATTATTTCCAAACCGTGTTAAGTCAAAAATCATTATGTTGCTCATTTTCAAGAATGCTGGTTTACAAAAAGCACGCCATTGTCTGATTTCGTGAACAAAGCCACACATAACATTGTTTCCCTTCGTTTCCTTTATAATCGGTTACCCAACTGAAGCTATGAATACCAGCTTTATTGAGATATCGCACATGAAAACAGTCACTTGTGCACAACCAGAGAAGATCCGATTTAATCAGTTGAGCTGTTTCAATGAGTGTTATCTTGGTTTAATAGCTTTTAATGGGGTTAAGTCCTGCAAAGGTCGAGATGAATTCTACTGTAGACATGACTGCATCATGATCAGAGAATTTCATGGATGATGGATGGTGTCATTATCAACTTCATTTTGCACGTATGCGAATGGTAATAGACAATGTTGATGTACTCATTCTTGTTCAGATTGGGGAAATTCCTGATTGTAAAAAGACATTGTTGCTTCGTCAGTTATTATGTTACAAGGAGGTGTTAAAGTGGCCTGAAGATCCGGATGGACAACGGTTGTTCTGGAATCAGTTGAAGATGAAACTACGTGAGCCAGCTCGAGTCGATCGTAGATTTGACGCTGTTTGATACAGAGTTAATAACAAATATTTCATGTCTTGAGCAAGTCATTGTGCATTGGATTCGTCAACCTCATAATATTTTGATATTTATATTATGTTGATATAAAGACTTGAAGAACTATAATTTTATTCACATTAATATTGTTGTAAACAATTATAACATATCTAAATATGCATTTTGAATACTTGAAAAGTGTAGACATAAGAAATCGGAAGCTTGTTAACAGTAACGGTGACCGTCACACACATGAATTGTATATATTTCTCCCTCTCCCTCTCCCCCCTTCCTTAAACTGGGCCATATAGGATATACAAAAATCACTACTTATTCAGCATTATAGTTTCCAAGTCACCCAATAGTGGCAACTTTTTGCCACTTTTAGGCGTTTTGGTGGCCATTTTGAAAATCGCCCGTTATCTGGTGTTTCCTATCATTTGACGAGGTTGGATACTTTTTAAATGATCCCCATGCCTCACAGAACATTCATAACCTCATTAATAAACGCGATGTGTGCGATCCAATTACATTTAGTTATTTGTGAAAACGCGAACGCAAATCGAGGTCATTAATATCTCACAATTGACCGAAAAATGCGTAATTATTCCAATGTCGCACACAATTGACCGGCGTTTGCGGTTAAATACCACTAATTATGTATTACACGGGTTTCAATGGGAAAATGCCTAATTTCGGGTGGAATTTTCTCATATTCAGAACTCTCACAGTTCAATGCCACCAATATCAGGTGAAACTATATGATTTAGATGCCAAATGATCAAAAATTCAACATAGGTTGACCTGAGACTTTTCTTGTTTTAACGCACTGAACCGTAAACACCTTAAAATGACAGTGCGCCCTCGAAGCTGAAAGTTACAATATGATAGGGCGAAAAACCGAAGCCGTGCGTATGAATTTTGGTACTATTACATCAAAATGTCATAAAATGAGAGAAAATGTACCATTTTGAAGCATCAAACTCTAAAAAGTACTTTTTGGCTATATAACTTGATCAATTTCAGCGATTTTAATGCAGTCTTTTCGTACTCATCGTATTTCAATGTATCGCCCAGGCCTATTAGTGGTATTTAACCTTGCGTGTTGTTGTGCGTCGAACAAACTGCGCGAACGCTGGCTGCCGTATTTGGATTGCGCGCTACCATATTTGCACAGATTTTGATACGGACTTTTGTTATTCGTCGTCCTGTTTTAGCCTGGTCGATTTTTGGAAAGGGAAAATGTAAAAATCATCCATTTTTATAAACTTTTGAGCAACATTTTGTGTTATTTTGTAAGGTGAAAAGATTGAAGTGACGAAAGTTATGAATGAGGTTAATAACTTTGCATCGGTAATATGTCGGGCATTGTGAAAAATTTAAACATTTTGCTTTGGACCTCAGGATATTCCTCGGTTCCAAAGGCAAAATGTTTAGATTTTTCACAATGCCCTCCAAATAACCGATGCGCAGTTATTAACCTCTAAAGAAACCACTTTCAAATTTTATTCTCCGTGATTTGGCCACGGAATCATTATTTTCACCCCTATACTAACAGGGGAACTAGTTAGACTAATTCCACCACTCGTCTACACTGCGTATGTATTTGTATGATTCGTAGTGACGACTGATTATTTTACAGTTCATATCGTGACGGACTTTTAAATGCGACTTTGGTAGCGCTATTGACTAGCGGCGCCCGTGTACCGCGTCACTTTACCACGCCGCGCCGTTGTGACAAGATCGCGCTCTGAAATTCTAAAAACAACAAATTCGGTCAAAAGGTCAATTAGGACACAACTGCGCAGTCTCAGTGCAAACAAAAAGTGGTTGCAAAAAACCGTCACTTTTTTCCATGTAGTTTTCTCAGTCGTCAATCCAGAGGGTTGACGAATGCGGGCAGCAGTCTAGGAACCAGTGCATTAACTCCAAAGGGAAGCATGTCAATTTGTTAACGGTGATCAGCGTCGACCGTGCTGCACATGAACCGTTTAGCTAACCATCTATACCATACAGTGTCATCGCCCGATATCTTCATGGTAGAAATCGCCATGATAGGTTGAATCCACAGCCACGCATGACCATTTTGTTCCGACCTGTTTAATAGTTTTGAGACGCATAATGAGCCGAGGGACATCCGACTAAGGCTACTGACAATAGCCTGGTAATTGTGTGTGAGTGAGCATGTATACGCCATGAGGTCGTCTGCTTTTAGACTGCCTCCACGGAGTGAGTGCAGCTAGCCTACGCTGCGCTATAGTTCGGCACATATAAAATCACATATATAAAATCAGTTTTTTAGTTCAAGACGCACGGTTCTTTCTCAAGACGCAAGCTAACGACAATCATATCCGTTTAACACATATATTCAAGTGCAAGGAACAAAATCTGGTTTCTTTAGAATAAATAAATTACGGAGATATTCATCATTTTCTATCCAAAGATATATCGTCTGAATATCAAACCGTGCATAGCACATTCACGTGTATCGATCCCGGGTATTGATTTTAGTATCTCTGCTGTACCAAGTAATTATTAGCCAGGCGATGTCGGTGTGTACCGCCTTCTTTCGCTCACTTATTACGCTGAACATGAACACCGTTAAAATTTGATATGATGCCCTCTAAAGCGCCGATCTCTTGTTTTCTAATTCAAAATAATTCATGCGTAAACATAAATTTCACCGAAAGACGAATACGGATTCGGCTCTCTGCCGAACTCAAAACGATATGTAGGGGACATTAGTACATCGATGCATTTTAAATAATTCAGTCTCTGCAAACTGGATTCAAGTGAACTTAGAGAACTATCTGGAGCTATTTCGGCACTACAAACTGCAATACTATATGCATATGGGCAATTACAAGCATTGTGGAATGATGCAAAATGCCTTCGTACTAATTTCTTTTTGATGCAGTAGCTAAACATGTAGTAACAGCACAAGGTGAATAGCATAATGGCAAACTATTTTGGTAAGTGAATGGTTGGTCGAATCCAACGAAAAGTGTACACGGCATGTTCAGGGCCATAACTTAAAAGTATTAATCAATTGGCATTCGTTTTTGTATTGTGTTTATTCGCCTTGATCATACGCTTCGCGCCATATATAATAAGACCCCTTATGTGAACAACTTAGACACAGAGACCCCAAAACATGCTATTTTTACCCATTTTTTCAAAATATTTCTTAATGTATTTTTAAAAACATCTAAATCAGTTATGAAAAGAAGTCATTGGATTGAATCTAAATTGATTTCCTGAAAGGTGTGTATTCAAAGATTGCATATTCAATTTTTCACATATTTGTACATAATTATGAATTTTTTGTGATAATTTTTTGAGTGGTATTTTTTTACATTACCTACGAATACAATTTTTCATAGCACTAGATATATCTTTAAAAAATGGAAATCACTAATAAATCCGCAATTGATACAAGCTTTGATATGTCCAATACTGAAATGCATTGCATTCGGACATCTTTATTATTGTGTTTAGCTGCCAGAAATTCTGAATGGCACAAAGGTAGGTTTGGTAAAAAATATGCATTACCTCCGAATACATGTTAAAAGCTGTGTCATTTCCACAAAGTGAGAGAATAGTAAACAATATTTAAGCAATAGGTGCAGGGTAATACACTCTTTATTTCTACCAAGTTTCAATAGCCTGCGTTTAAATATATCTGAGATGTCAACAATAAAAGCAAGTATTCGTAGGTAAATTTCGGTAACCGAATGTTACCTACGAATACAATTTGACATCATGACAGTATTGTGAAACACCGCCATTCATGCCAATGCCCATATTTGTACATAACGAAGGCCTGTATGTTTGCTATCAAATCATATGTCAATGAAAGTTGCGAATTCACATACATGCCCACCATGCAAAAGTGAATACGGCTTAATTGTTGAAAAATATGTACTGAAATAGACGACGGTCTGCTCATTTGAAAGAAAAATCAGATTCAAAGAAGATTTGAGGGGGATAAATACTTGGATTTGTCAATGTGTGCTTCATTTTAAATGTTTACCGACCTTCTGGTTTCTGAGTAATTTGTGTCCAAATTGATTTATTCGAAGGTAACTTTTGACGTTTTCGCTAAGGTTACCTACGAATACCATGGAAAAAACGACTGTTCTCATTGTCTCATGATCTAGACAACACAGTGATGGACCCTGGTATAAAGCTAATTGTAGTTGCCCTCAAACGAAAGGCCACAAGACGTAACTGACTCCAAGATGGACTTCACAAGTCTGCAATAACGGTTTTAAGCGATTTGTGCGCAATTAAGCAAATTAAAGTCACTTTAGTGGCTTTGTTTCTTACTTCAATCCTCTTTCAACCGCTGTGAACCGACATTATTAATACATGATAGGGTCTAAAGTATCAATAAACGCACATAAAGAAAATAATACATTCAAAGTGCTTTATAAAATGAAGTTTCGATTGCGATATCCACCAAAAGTCTAATTCTTACCTACAGATACTGAAATGTTACTTACGAATACAGCATAATACATGACATGTGTAATGAAGTGTCACTACCAATGGAAATTAATTGTCAAAAACTTTAAGCGGTACCACAGGACACTATTATTACCCATATACGGATTCATTTAACAATTATTTATTATGTAAAATTGCTGATTAACTACTTGTATATCAAAATGAAGTGGTCAAAATCTTGCTAAAAGCATCAAAAAATTTTTGATCTAAGGTAATAGCATTTATTCATTTGGACGTACCATCTGAAAGAGATCTAAAACTACCATTTTATTAATTCATTACCATAATAGCAAAACTTAAACCTCTAAACTCAATATAGATATTGTTAAATCGCTCATGTTACCTACGAATACCCGGGTTTCTTCACCTTTTCATTGTATAAAGCGTTAGGTATATGCGTATAATTCCTAATATTCTTGAAAACATATATCCTTCTCGTTCTTATACTATGTGTAAATTGATTCATACTCATTTGATAAATAAAATACAGAAACTGACCTAAACTTCATTTTCAAAAATAAACTAGCATAAATTGACTAAGATCATATTGATCGCGTTATAAAAATAAAAACAAATATTTTCTGGTTGAGCTAGCATTTTCCTGACACCCTGTGGTCTACATTACACGAAAAAAGCGTTAATGGGAATATTCCATTTGTTTTAGGTTGATTAGTATTGCGATAGTGAAAGCATCCTAGTGGTATTCGTAGGTAACATTGGCTTTTGATATCACATTTACTATCATACGTCCTGGATTTATTTTTCAAGATTAGTAATGGCACTTTTCGTTCCTATAAGGCCAATATGTCATCAATCAATGGGCAAAAGGAAAACATTGTGGAGACATTTTTATTTCTGACTTTTATTTTTGGCCCGTGGACACTTTTGGTTGGATTCGACCGGTTACTATGCCCAAAGTAACTATAGGGTCCACAACTTATAAATTCCCCCCTAAATACTTTTTAAAATAAATCGATGGTTCATTATGTAAAAAAGAGACCGTTTTAAACAGTGTTGAAAAGTTGCATCTGAGTCCATAGGACTCAATTCTCGAACAATATAGTAGGCCAGGGATAGTCATGTGTTTGTAAAAGAAAAACTTAATCTTTGGTTTTTTTCTGGAGAATCAGGGTATTGAAAGACTGGATTGGCCAGCAAAGTCTCCTGACATGAACCCCATTGAGCATCTTTGGCCGGGACGCTTAATTTCTTTCTGCAACCATAATGGGCCGCAATATATCACTAACCGCATCGTCCGAGGCAAGGTTCATTATTATCAGGGTTAGGGGTTAGGGTTAGGGTTAGGGTTAGGGTTAGGGTTTAGGGTTAGGGTTAATGATACGGCTACCGCCTAGGGTTACGCTTATGCCCTGCACGACGGTTAGGGTTAGGGTTTAGGGTTAGTGTTAGGAGGGTTAGGGTTAGGGTTAGGGGTTGGGGTTAGGGTTTAGGGTTAGTGTTAGGGTTAGGGTTAGGGTTAGGGTTAGGGTTAGGATTATATTCGTATTTATTAGTACTAATATACTAGTAATAGTATATTGTGTGTATGCACTTTATTCCGTAATCAATAAGTATCATAAACAAACACCTTTCTAGCACAACGAATCATAGCACAGTCGTGTAGGCATTAGACTATGGATACATAGGTTATGGGTTCGAACCCCAGGTAAACCTTTGTATAATTTTAATTCTATCGATTTCTTTTTATTTTATTAAGTAAGAGGAAATAATAATGGTAATAAACTCGTGTTATATCTAGCCTCATAGGCCTATAATTACATGTATGTACTACGTGTTATCGCATTGCGGCCCATTATGGTTGCAGAAAGAAATAACGCGGCCGGGACCATGTTAAGGGTACAGACTATAAAGACCAATCGAACATATTCTTGTTTATGCCATAATATTATAGTCTTTCAACCCTTTCATAACTTCAGCTGTGTAACTTACGAAAATTCCCGCTAAAAAGTGGTTCTTTTAATTTTTGAAAATCTGGATTTTCGTACTGATCATACTATAATGATCACCAGACAATAATGTTCTAATCACACTATAGACTGTGTTGACATGAGACGTCAATTGCCAGGCAATTTCGGTCATATGCCCACGGATATATTATGTTCAGTACGGTGTACCATGAGGAACATGCTAACTTAAAATAATTTTTGCAAACTTTGATAATTTTTTACAAACTTAAATGATTTTTTACAAACTCAAATAATTATTACAAACTATTTTTTTTTTGCAAACTTTAATATAATGTATTGTGCATGTAGAGGCCCATTTATTGTCGGATTTCTGTATTTAGATCACGCAGGGGACGCACCATTAGATTCTCAGGGGTGCATGGGAGTTTGGGTCAGGCAGAATTTTTTTTTTTTTTTGGCGGCAAATTATGTATTTTTTTATCGCCTCCCAAGGGAGGATTTATTTTCCATCTCACTAGTGGGCGAAGTTGTTTTTTCGTCTCACTAGTGGGCGAAGTTTTTTTTTTTCAAAAAACTCCCATGCCCCCTGGAAATCAAATGGTGCGCCTCTTAACAACAATTGAGCACTATTAATACACATTAATGTTTTTAAGCAAATAAAATTCCAAAATATGGTACGTTTTCTGTCTTTGCTTGCCACGTGGTTGAGGTTGCGATTATATGTACAAACAAATTCAAGATGGATACCAACAAGTCGTGTGGCCGAGCGGTCTAAGACCCTTCTTTTAAAAAAAATAATCATATTATCGCATCGTGCATAGACTCAATCTCGATAGCCTGAGTCTCGCTGGGAGTCTTGCTCTCTCGTGAAAGTCGAAAGTTTGCAAAAAATATTTCAAGTTTGTAAAAAATTATTTGAGTTTGTAAAAACTATTTGAGTTGTAGAAAATCATTTCAGTTTGTAAAAAATTATTTGAGTTTGTGAAAAATTATTTTAAGTTTGCATGTCCCTCATGGTACACCGTAGTTCAGGGACCGTGCTTTTAAAAACCCGCCAGATCGCAATCAGGCCATTGACCTGTGTAGTGGTCATACGTTGCTCGCTCAACCATAACAGCATGACTGTCCCTAATAGCTACTCATTAATAATGCGTTGCATCAGGTCATGGACTCTATTCAATAATTTTAATCCTTTCTTTGAGGTCAGAAAGATGAAAGGGAGACCTTGAAAAACAGATGCGTGGTTCTAGATAATATTTTATCATCCAAGCTGGTTATCTAGGATATTTCTAGGAGGCGACACTTATTAATTCATAACGCTCACATCTTTCTTCATCCAATGGACTTTGGAGAACTGCTGAGATAATAAGTGGATGTTACAATCTAATCGGCTACAATCGGCATAGTTGATGATATCTGATTCTGATAATTCACTAGTAGCAGCAAAATTACAGCGCTTTGTATCCTCTGGTGCGCTATATAAATCTTATATGGATTAATGTTATTTATTTATTTTATAAATATTTCTTTTAAACACAATCTAATGTGATGCTCACTACATGTAGAAGGCCTGGTCTGCAAACGTTCATTTCATAAATCTAGTAAAGATAAAGCTTCATGTTCAGTGTAATCAAATGAAATACCAAAGCTGGATATTATACAATCGTGATGCATTCCTTCTTGTTATGGACGACAAGTATTAACTTTGATATTATTATGGCAATATCCATTCCCTTCTCAATTGATTATGCTTTCTTTTCGAAAAATAAACCATGAGGCCTAGAGGCCATGATATAAACCTATATTCGGTATGCGGAAACCTTCCACGGTTAGGGCGGCGCTTGCACTCGCATATTCACTAAACTGCCGCCTCCTTCATTTGCCAACCTTTATCGAGGGGCGAGTTTGAGGTTTTATAGTCATACATGTAGGCCTACCATTTTTCACCCTTATGGCAGTCAACGTCAGCGCGTTGAAGCAGCTGTTTCGCTCGCGCATCTATGTGGCGTCGTGAGCGTGTGCATGTGTACACCAGCGCGCTGCAGCGCTTTGACCGAACGCTAGTAATTATTTGGCTGTGCCCAATTAAATGCTCACTGTACTGACATCACTACCACATCAGGATGAAAAATCGCATATCGCAAACCAGCCAAATTTGTCATAGGTTTGAATGCTAGTAGGAAAACCGTGAATATAGGGTCTCAAACTCTGAAACATCTGAGCAGAAACGTGTCCTTTTAACTGGTTTAAAGTGAGTCTGTAGCTGTCGCCATCTTTGGAATATAATACAACATTCTCTGGCCAAACATCGGGTTAAATGTAAGTAAATAGTTAAAATCGTCTAAATTCAATAATATCAAACAGCCACGGACATTAAGTCAAGGCTACATGAGAAGTTTGGTGTAGGTCACGCATTTCCTTGGTATATAAAACAGCCAAAAGGATGTCCAAAGTTCCCTCTTTTTATCACAACGCGATTTATTACGAAACAGCATTTTCATAGGGCCTACGCTGGTTCTGTCAATTCTAGTTTAAAATCTGTTCGTCACATGCAGTCTGATTTGGTATCTATGTTATCATCAAAGTCTTGGGAACTAATGTGGACAGTTGTTTTGTTTAAAAAACGGATACTGTTTAAAATATCAGTATTTACGCGAGCGACATTTTGAGTGTGTAAAATGCATTGAAAATTGTTGGCTAAAGAGTGCATAAATTAAAATCGCGAACAGTAAATAGCAACAATAACTATCTACATTCCAAGCGGAAACGCTTTTCATAAGCATACCCCACTTTTTTCAGCAATCGCTGAAACCTAAATATGCAATTCCAGGCGATTTGTAAAAAATAGCGTCAGCATATTTTACTATGAATTTGGGACACCGAAACAAATGCTTGCATTGGTGCCAGACCTATTATAATAATACGATAATTAGGCCCCCAATAATGGCTTTAATTTTAACCGTTATTTATTAAACTGAGATTTTTACTTTTTGAGAAATTAATGAATTTATCGAAAAACTTTACGGAGAACGCTACTTTAATGAACCCATGCCTTAAAAATGAGGTTGACCACCTTATCAATAAAAACACAACACTGCAAGAGCTAACACGAGCAATCCAACATGTATGGAACAACATGGACCAGCAACGGGTCCGGAATTTAATAAACAGCATGCGGCGGCGTTGCAATGCACTTGTCAACAGTGCAGGAGGACACATCCCCTACTAAACATCTAGACTTTAAGTTTCATTTCCATTACAAAAACATGGACAGGCCTAACACACTGTATTGTTTGACAATTGACTCCTATGGACTCAGGTGCAACTTTTAAAACTCCTCTTTTTTACATAATGAACCATTGTGACCAAACGCAATGATGTGGACACTGCAAATTGGCCCAGATTTGTAAAACAAATAAGGTTACTCATAACTTTTTACAATTTTACATTTCGTTAAATAATTTTCGATTTATTTCGAAAAGTATTAGGGGGAATTGTATATTGTTCAGTTGATAAATTTGAGAAAAATAAGGCCAATTCAAAGCTGTTGTGGAGACAACTAGACCCTTGGGTATCAGAAAAGTACTAAGGAATATAACGGTATTGTTTGAGATGCTGCTGCTTTAAATCTAGTTAATAAACTTCCTAAACAATCTACTTTTGCTTATACGAATTCGGATTCGATATATAGGAGAAACTTGGGATGATGATTAATTGGATATGGTGGCCTGATGTGCTGTATAGTTTTTTGTCGTATTATTTACATATTTTGTGTCCTGCTCCCACAAAATGAGGTAAAGAGTATGATCACCTCATGTGTTGTACAGTTTATGTCATGCTATTTGCATTTATGGCTATTAATGACTTTTAATTGAAATTAATCATTGCATATTATTTGTATTTACAAACCTTTGTTATTTAATATTTACACACCTTTGTTGTGCCACCTTAATTACGAACTGCGTAATTCTAGTTTAAATTTAAACAACAATAAAGGACATGGTAATGGTTTTAAAGAAGCACTAGGTAGTTTACTGTCAGCAGAAGAGACTCATTAAGAACGTGTAATACCGTAAAAATTCGCCTAATGGCGCACATGAGATCATTTGCTCTAGGGTAAATTTGACGTACAAATATAGAGCTCCTAGAGCTCCTTCCTCTGAAAATCGCAGCAAGGAATATATGGGTAAGTGTCCTTATATGCTGGTGCGGTATTTAGAAGGCACTTTGGTTTGTGACCAAAAAAAGTCCAATGATGTCAAGAGGATTCATATATGCGCCATTAGGCGAGTCTGTTACAACTGTGACAATAGTCAATATCTTCATGCAACCCACGTGAAAAATAGAAAATCACCAAAGTGCCCCAAGTCACTTGCTATCATTTTGATTTGCCAACAGTTTCTCTCCTGCCCTTCCCCTTGCTTGAACTCACTCCCTCTCCTTTAATATGCATGACTGACCTTGCTCATTCAATCAAAACGAGTTCATCAAAATTACTTTCTATATCAGTTTTGTTTTATGCACGAAAAGAAGTGAAAGTGACATCAATCTGCAATATTCTGTAGGACTGCTTTTGATCACGAACCCATTTATATAGCAATGAGGAAGTGAATATGAAACAACTGTAATATCAGGTGACTTCCCAGAAATAATCTTAAATGCATTATCAATGTGATATGTAATTGGTACACTTTGAGTGTGCTACCGTTTGTTTGTTGAGTAAGTCTCCATCAGGTAGGCCTACTGGTCGATTCATTTCAATAATTGAACACTTTCTATTTGCTATGCCTTTATTCGTTTGTTGGTTGTCTTCATCACCACCTATCTGCTGGTTGCTTCATTTGAAAGAGGTTATTTCGAGAAACACTATAGTCATGACCTATAAGAACAAACAGTGAACATGGTGAAGAAATTTGCATCTTAAAACATTCAGCGCTCATCAGTGGCGTACGCAATATGTGGCGTGCACCATGGGGCCACGCCCCCACTTTTGTCAGTCAGTCAGAGCGAAGCGAGCCAAACAAATTTGAGCAGTCAGGGAAATCGGAATCGAGACCTATGGCCCCTCCATTTTTGCAGACGTCACTATCTACTGGTTGCTTCATTTGAAAGAAGTTATATCGATAAACACTAGTCAAGACATACAAGAACATACAGTGAACATGGTGAAGAAAATTGCATGTTAAAACATTCAATTCAGTGCTCCTCACTTTTGTCCGAGAGCGGAGCGAGCCGAACAATCTTGAGCAGTCGGGGAAACGAGACCTATGGCCCATCCATTTTGACAACCTGCGGACGCCACTGGCGTTTATGCGGTTTGGACTTTATTTTTACCGATCATGCTGACAGTAAATTAATTCACCATGAAGTCCTCTCCGATCTTCATATTTGTGGTTTTTGCTTTCACTGTGGTAACATCATCCATTAAACTCATCTACCCAACATGCCCAAAGGGTTTGCCGTGTAAGGTATACAACAGCACTGAGTTAGACTGTAGCAATAGGAAACTAACAAGTATTCCACCTCTGGATGATCACAATGTCAAGAGTCATTATCAACTTGAAAATGTCAAAGGGAAGAGTTTCATTGATCTCGATTCACTTCATAGTTTAGATTTGAGTTATAATCAACTTAAAACTGTCAATAGGAAGAGTTTCATCCTTCTCTCTTCACTTCATAGTTTAGATGTGAGTTATAATCAACTTGAAACTGTCAATGGGAAGAGTTTCATCCATCTCACTTCACTTCAGAGTTTAGATTTGAGCCACAACAATATATCTAATATCAACAATGATACATTTACTGGATTAAATAAACTGGAAACACTAGATCTAAGCTGTCAAAACCATCTTAAACTGCATGGAAGTCCATTTCGCTCAACTGCATCATTGAAGAAGTTAGAATTTGCTTCAAGTGGTTTGACCAGTCTACCATCATCAGCATTTAGTGGATTACATGAGTTGCAAGAACTTGCCATATCCTCTAATGAAATACGGTCGTTGCCGGGTTCTATTTTCTATGGTTTGACTACTCTGACTCGCTTGGTTCTATCCGACAATGACATATCAGGTTTACCAGAGATACTATTTGTAGATCTCTTCAGTCTGGAATATTTAGATCTATCCTTAAATATCATATCAAGTTTACCAGAGACATTGTTTGTGAATGTTACTCATCTAAACTTTTTAGATTTGGCTTTTAACAGGTTGACCTCTACTCCATGTAAAACAATAGAAGGTCTCCAAATGTTATCAACACTACTAATTCAGACCAATGAATTTAACTATATAACTTGTTCTATTCGGAATGTGACTAGTCTCAAAGTGTATGAAGCATCATATGATTTGTATGGTCCAGATGATTATCCTGAATATTGGAATGAAACCAAATGGTCAGAACTAATCACAAAGTTACCTGTTTCACTATCTACTCTACGGCTATTTGTACCTTGTGGTGCCGTGTTTCAAGCAGCGATGGCAGAGTCATTGAAATCGTCTGTGTCATATTTGCTTATTGTAACAGCCCCGTCTTTATATCATCATCAAATGATAATTAAAGATGGTGCATTTGATATGTTTCCATACCTACAGCATTTGATTATAGGGACCCTAATTTTTCCTAATCCTGTTCTACTATCCAAATATACCTTTCGAGGCTTATCACACCTCAAGACATTGGACCTTAGTTATTCTGGTCAAACTGAATTTCCCTACGAAGTCCTGGGAGTGCTTGGCGACTCCATTGAACACTTGAATTTGAGCTATAATAACATGCTCACCATTGGCTTTAATAGGCGCTATACTGGTTTCAGATTGCAATCCCTGGATATCTCAGGTAATCCCATTTCTGGTATAAACCTTGGATCATTTGGCAATCTGACTCATGTGTATATGAATGATTTAAGATCAACATCGGATTATATATCATTTCACATTAATACCGCCATTGTGTCCTTCAGATACATCAGTATTTCAGCAGCTGAAAGAATCACTGAAATAAACACATTAGGTATTCCATTGTGTAGTTCATTTCCTGCACTTGAAAACATTACCTTCAGTAAACTTAGATTCAATGCTGATAAAAGTTCATTTATATGGGGTAACTGTGCACATCTCATATCACTTGTCATATCTGACTCAAGAGGAAACATATTTGATGTTGAAAAAGGAATTGGCAGTTTTCCTCACCTTGAAACGCTGACAGTAACCAACTGCAAATTGTCATCAATTGACCAATTTCTTCTTGAGAGTAGCAGTCTACAAAAGTTAGATATGAGTAGCAACAACATTGACGATATTGGTGGAAATTACTTTTCTTCACTGGTAAACCTCGAATACCTGGATCTCAGCCATAATGGAATAGTAAGCTTGCCAGATAATCAATATCATCACATGACAAATCTCACTTACCTTAATTTGGCTGGAAACAAACTTGCCAATTTGAATTCTTTGAAAAGTCTCTATGGTCTGCAAACACTCATTGTATCTGGTAATGCATTAACTACACTACCTGCCTTTCTGATGAAAAACCCATACTACTTGAAGCATGTTGAATTTGGAGACATCCCATTTGCTTGTACTTGTGATATCATACCCCTGCAACATTGGATACTGACAGATACAAAAACATACATAGATCCACACCCTCCATACCAGTGTAAGTCTCCTGCAATCAGACAGAACCGTGGTATCACCGAATTTAGTTTAGACTGTCGTCTGCATCTTGAAAACTACATTATCCCAAGCTTGTCATGTTTAATTGTTGTTAGTGTAATAGTTATTGTAACTTGTAAATGTCGATGGCGCCTACATTACAAGTGCTGGACTTTGTGTTGTCAGCGAAGATATCAGCGATATATAGATAATGATGATGATGCTGATATTAACAGCGATGATGAGGAGGATGTTGATGCCCCATATGAAGCACCAATCATGCGACGTCGATATCATGCTTATGTTGCCTACCACAAAGATAACGAAGCATGGATAAATGATCAACTTATTGAAAACATTGAAGATGGACCAGAACGGTTCCGGCTTTGTCTTAAAGAAAGAGGTGACATTCCAGCAGGACGTTATATTCTTGATGCCATATGTCATGGTATTAAGCAAAGCCGCAAAACTATCGCAGTTTTATCAGAGAATTTCATGGATGATGGATGGTGTCATTATCAGCTTCATTTTGCACGTATGCGAATGGTAATAGATAATGCTGATGTACTCATTCTTGTTCAGGTTGGGAAAATTCCGGATCATAAAAAGACATTGTTGCTTCGTCAGTTATTATGTTACAAGGAAGTGTTGAAGTGGCCTGAAGATCCGGATGGACAACGGTTGTTCTGGAATCAGTTGAAGATGAAATTACGTGAGCCAACTCGGGTCGATCGTAGATTTGACGCGGTTTGATACAGAATTAATAACAAGCATTTCATGTCCTGTGCATTGTGCATTGGATTCATCAACCTCATAATATTTTGATATTTATATTATGTTGCTATAAAGACTTGAAGAACTATATTATTCACATTAATATTTTTGTAAACAATGTAACATATCTAAATACCTATTTTGAATACTTGAAAAGTGTAGACATAAGAAATCGGAAGCTTGTTGACTGTAACGGTGACCGTCACACACATGACTATCATGACCTTGTATTGTATATATTTCTCCCTCTCCCTCCCTCGCCAAACCATAATAGTGAGGACATAGGACGTTCTGGGGACCAAATTTGTGCGAATTTGGTTCCAGCTACACACTAACCATAGGACTTGATTTTTACATTTACAATTTGAAGCAACATTACCAGTTAACACGACCAGTTAATTCAATAGTTAGTTAGTTGAATTGGACCTCTATGGGTACATAGCCTGGGCGATACATGGACATACGACGAGTAACTATTTTGTTTGCATGGCATCTGAAAAGACTGCATTAAAGTCGCTGAAATTGATCAAGTTATATAGCCAAAAAAGTACTTTTAAGGTTTGATGCTTCAAAATGGCATATTTTTTCTCATTATATGACATTTTGGTTGTAATAATTCCAAAATTCATACGCACGGCTTCGGTTTTTAGTAAATATTCGCCCCACCATATTGTAACTTTCAGCTTCGAGGGCGCACTGCCATTTTAAGGTGGTTAAGGTTCAGTGCGTTAAAACAAGAAAAGTCTCAGGTTAACCTATGCTGAGATTTTGATCATTTGGCATCTAAATCATATAGTTTCACCTGATATTAGTGGCATTTAACTGTGAGAGTTCTGAATATGAAAAAAATTCCACCCGAAATTAGCCATTTTCCCATTGAATACATTTAATACATAATTAGTGGCATTTAACCCTATGGTGAGCATTAATCATGACCGAGCTGTGATTATTCTGATTATTGTATATGGCAGCTATAAGCCATTGCACTTAAGACGTTATTTAGCATTCACAAAGCAACATTACCAGTTGAATTGGACCTCTATGATGAACATTAACCATGTCTAAGCTGTGATTATTGTATATATTTAACACATGGCAGCTGTATGCCATTGCACTTAAGACTAGATTTAGCATTCACAAAGCAACATTACCAGTTGAATTGGACCTCTATGATGAACATTAACCAAGTCTAAGCTGTGATTATTGTATATATTTAACACATGACAGCTATATGCCATTGTACTTAAGACTAGATTTAGCATTCACAAAGCAACATTACCAGTTGAATTGGACCTCTATGATGAACATTAACCAAGTCTAAGCTGTGATTATTGTATATATTTAACACATGGCAGCTATATGCCATTGTACTTAAGACTTGATTTAGCATTCACAAAGCAACATTACCAGTTGAATTGGACCTCTATGATGAACATTAACCAAGTCTAAGCTGTGATTATTGTATATATTTAACACATGACAGCTATATGCCATTGTACTTAAGACTAGATTTAGCATTCACAAAGAAACATTACCAGTTGAATTGGACCTCTATGATGAACATTAACCAAGTCTAAGCTGTGATTATTGTATATATTTAACACATGGCAGCTATATGCCATTGTACTTAAGACTAGATTTAGCATTCACAAAGCAACATTACCAGTTGAATTGGACCTCTATGATGAACATTAACCAAGTCTAAGCTGTGATTATTGTATATATTTAACACATGACAGCTATATGCCATTGTACTTAAGAGTTGATTTAGCATTCACAAATCAACATTACCAGTTGAATTGGACCTCTATGATGAACATTAACCAAGTCTAAGCTGTGATTATTGTATATATTTAACACATGACAGCTATATGCCATTGTACTTAAGACTAGATTTAGCATTCACAAAGCAACATTACCAGTTGAATTGGACCTCTATGATGAACATTAACCAAGTCTAAGCTGTGATTATTGTATATATTTAACACATGGCAGCTATATGTCATTGTACTTTAGACTAGATTTAGCATTCACAAAGCAACATTACCAGTTGAATTGGACCTCTATAATGAACATTAACCATGTCTAAGCTGTGATTATTGTATGTATTTAACACATGACAGCTATATGCCATTGTACTTAAGACTTGATTTAGCATTCACAAAGCAACATTACCAGTTGAATTGGACCTCTATGATGAACATTAACCAAGTCTAAGCTGTGATTATTGTATATATTTAACACATGGCAGCTATATGCCATTGTACTTAAGACTTGATTTAGCATTCACAAATCAACATTACCAGTTGAATTGGACCTCTATGATGAACATTAACCAAGTCTAAGCTGTGATTATTGTATATATTTAACACATGGCAGCTATATGCCATTGTACTTAAGACTTGATTTAGCATTCACAAATCAACATTACCAGTTGAATTGGACCTCTATGATGAACATTAACCAAGTCTAAGCTGTGATTATTGTATATATTTAACACATGACAGCTGTATGCCATTGCACTTAAGACTAGATTTAGCATTCACAAAGCAACATTACCAGTTGAATTGGACCTCTATGATGAACATTAACCAAGTCTAAGCTGTGATTATTGTATATATTTAACACATGGCAGCTATATGCCATTGTACTTAAGACTTGATTTAGCATTCACAAATCAACATTACCAGTTGAATTGGACCTCTATGATGAACATTAACCAAGTCTAAGCTGTGATTATTGTATATATTTAACACATGGCAGCTATATGCCATTGTACTTAAGACTAGATTTAGCATTCACAAAGCAACATTACCAGTTGAATTGGACCTCTATAATGAACATTAACCATGTCTAAGCTGTGATTATTGTATGTATTTAACACATGACAGCTGTATGCCATTGCACTTAAGACTTGATTTAGCATTCACAAAGCAACATTACCAGTTGAATTGGACCTCTATGATGAACATTAACCAAGTCTAAGCTGTGATTATTGTATGTATTTAACACATGGCAGCTATATGCCATTGTACTTAAGACTTGATTTAGCATTCACAAAGCAACATTACCAGTTGAATTGGACCTCTATAATGAACATTAACCATGTCTAAGCTGTGATTATTGTATGTATTTAACACATGGCAGCTATATGCCATTGTACTTAAGACTTGATTTAGCATTCACAAAGCAACGTTACCAGTTGAATTGGACCTCTATGATGAACATTAACCATGTCTAAGCTGTGATTATTGTATGTATTTAACACATGGCAGCTATATGCCATTGTACTTAAGACTTGATTTAGCATTCACAAAGCAACATTACCAGTTGAATTGGACCTCTATAATGAACATTAACCAAGTCTAAGCTGTGATTATTGTATATATTTAACACATGACAGCTTTAAGCCATGGTACTTAAGACTTGATTTAGCATTCACAAAGCAACATTACCAGTTGAATTGGACCTTTATGATGAACATTAACCAAGTCTAAGCTGTGATTATTGTATATATTTAACACATGACAGCTATATGCCATTGTACTTAAGACTAGATTTAGCATTCACAAAGCAACATTACCAGTTGAATTGGACCTCTATGATGAACATTAACCATGTCTAAACTGTGATTATTGTATATATTTAACACATGACAGCTATATGCCATTGTACTTAAGACTTGATTTAGCATTCACAAAGCAACATTACCAGTTGAATTGGACCTCTATAATGAACATTAACCATGTCTAAGCTGTGATTATTGTATATATTTAACACATGACAGCTGTATGCCATTGCACTTAAGACTTGATTTAGCATTCACAAAGCAACATTACCAGTTGAATTGGACCTCTATGATGAACATTAACCAAGTCTAAGCTGTGATTATTGTATATATTTAACACATGGCAGCTATATGCCATTGTACTTAAGACTTGATTTAGCATTCACAAATCAACATTACCAGTTGAATTGGACCTCTATAATGAACATTAACTATGTCTAAGCTGTGATTATTGTATGTATTTAACACACGGCAGCTATATGCCATTGTACTTAAGACTTGATTTAGCATTCACAAAGCAACATTACCAGTTGAATTGGACCTCTATGATGAACATTAACCATGTCTAAGCTGTGATTATTGTATATATTTAACACATGACAGCTGTATGCCATTGCACTTAAGACTTGATTTAGCATTCACAAAGCAACATTACCAGTTGAATTGGACCTCTATGATGAACATTAACCAAGTCTAAGCTGTGATTATTGTATATATTTAACACATGGCAGCTATATGCCATTGCACTTAAGACTTGATTTAGCATTCACAAAGCAACATTACCAGTTGAATTGGACCTCTATGATGAACATTAACCAAGTCTAAGCTGTGATTATTGTATATATTTAACACATGGCAGCTATATGCCATTGTACTTAAGACTTGATTTAGCATTCACAAAGCAACATTACCAGTTGAATTGGACCTCTATGATGAACATTAACCATGTCTAAGCTGTAATTATTGTATAAATATATTGAACACATGGCAGCTTTAAGCCATTGTACTTAAGACTTGATTTAGCATTCACAAAGCAACATTACCAGTTGAATTGGACCTCTATGATGAACATTAACCAAGTCTAAGCTGTGATTATTTTATATATTTAACACATGACAGCTATATGCCATTGTACTTAAGACATGATTTAGCATTCACAAAGCAACATTACCAGTTGAATTGGACCTCTATGATGAACATTAACCAAGTCTAAGCTGTGATTATTGTATATATTTAACACATGACAGCTATATGCCATTGTACTTAAGACTTGATTTAGCATTCACAAAGCAACATTACCAGTTGAATTGGACCTCTATGATGAACATTAACCAAGTCTAAGCTATGATTATTGTATGTATTTAACACATGGCAGCTATATGCCATTGTACTTTAGACTTGATTTAGCATTCACAAAGCAACATTACCAGTTGAATTGGACCTCTATAATGAACATTAACCATGTCTAAGCTGTGATTATTGTATATATTTAACACATGGCAGCTATATGCCATTGTACTTAAGACTTGATTTAGCATTCACAAAGCAACATTACCAGTTGAATTGGATCTCTATGATGAACATTAACCAAGTCTAAGCTGTGATTATTGTATATATTTAACACATGGCAGCTATATGTCATTGTACTTTAGACTTGATTTAGCATTCACAAAGCAACATTACCAGTTGAATTGGACCTCTATAATGAACATTAACCATGTCTAAGCTGTGATTATTGTATATATTTAACACATGACAGCTATATGCCATTGTACTTAAGACTTGATTTAGCATTCACAAAGCAACATTACCAGTTGAATTGGATCTCTATGATGAACATTAACCAAGTCTAAGCTGTGATTATTGTATATATTTAACACATGACAGCTATATGCCATTGTACTTAAGACTTGATTTAGCATTCACAAAGCAACATTACCAGTTGAATTGGACCTCTATGATGAACATTAACCAAGTCTAAGCTGTGATTATTGTATATATTTAACACATGACAGCTATATGCCATTGTACTTAAGACTTGATTTAGCATTCACAAAGCAACATTACCAGTTGAATTGGACCTCTATAATGAACATTAACCATGTCTAAGCTGTGATTATTGTATGTATTTAACACATGGCAGCTATATGCCATTGTACTTAATACATTATTTAGCATTCACAAAACAACATTACCAGTTGAATTGGACCTCTATAATGAACATTAACCAAGTCTAAGCTGTGATTATTGTATGTATTTAACACATGACAGCTATATGCCATTGTACTTAAGACTAGATTTAGCATTTACAAAGCAACATTACCAGTTGAATTGGACCTCTATAATGAACATTAACCAAGTCTAAGCTGTGATTATTGTATGTATTTAACAAATGGCAGCTATATGCCATTGTACTTAAGACTTGATTTAGCATTCACAAAGCAACATTACCAGTTGAATTGGACCTCTATAATGAACATTAACCAAGTCTAAGCTGTGATTATTGTATATATTTAACACATGACAGCTATATGCCATTGTACTTAAGACTTGATTTAGCATTCACAAAGCAACATTACCAGTTGAATTGGACCTCTATAATGAACATTAATTAACCATGTCTAAGCTGTGATTATTGTATGTATTTAACACATGACAGCTATATGCCATTGTACTTAAGACTTGATTTAGCATTCACAAAGCAACATTACCAGTTGAATTGGACCTCTATAATGAACATTAACCAAGTCTAAGCTGTGATTATTGTATATATTTAACACATGACAGCTATATGCCATTGTACTTAAGACTTGATTTAGCATTCACAAAGCAACATTACCAGTTGAATTGGACCTCTATGATGAACATTAACCATGTCTAAGCTGTGATTATTGTATGTATTTAACACACGGCAGCTATATGCCATTGTACTTAAGACTAGATTTAGCATTCACAAAGCAACATTACCAGTTGAATTGGACCTCTATGATGAACATTAACCATGTCTAAGCTGTGATTATTGTATATATTTAACACATGACAGCTATATGCCATTGTACTTAAGACTTGATTTAGCATTCACAAAGCAACATTACCAGTTGAATTGGACCTCTATAATGAACATTAACCAAGTCTAAGCTGTGATTATTGTATGTATTTAACACATGACAGCTATATGCCATTGTACTTAAGACTTGATTTAGCATTCACAAAGCAACATTACCAGTTGAATTGGACCTCTATGATGAACATTAACTATGTCTAAGCTGTGATTATTGTATGTATTTAACACATGGCAGCTATATGCCATTGTACTTAAGACTTGATTTAGTATTCACAAAGCAACATTACCAGTTGAATAAGACCTCTATGATGAACATTAACCAAGTCTAAGCTGTGATTATTGTATGTATTTAACACATGGCAGCTATATGCCATTGTACTTAAGACTTGATTTAGCATTCACAAAGCAACATTACCAGTTGAATTGGACCTCTATAATGAACATTAACCAAGTCTAAGCTGTGATTATTGTATGTATTTAACACATGACAGCTATATGCCATTGTACTTAAGACTAGATTTAGCATTTACAAAGCAACATTACCAGTTGAATTGGACCTCTATAATGAACATTAACCAAGTCTAAGCTGTGATTATTGTATGTATTTAACACATGACAGCTATATGCCATTGTACTTAAGACTTGATTTAGCATTCACAAAGCAACATTACCAGTTGAATTGGACCTCTATAATGAACATTAACCAAGTCTAAGCTGTGATTATTGTATATATTTAACACATGACAGCTATATGTCATTGCACTTAAGACGTTATTTAGCATTCACAAAGCAACATTACCAGTTGAATTGGACCTCTATAATGAACATTAACCATGTCTAAGCTGTGATTATTGTATGTATTTAACACATGGCAGCTATATGCCATTGTACTTAAGACTTGATTTAGCATTCACAAAGCAACATTACCAGTTGAATTGGACCTCTATAATGAACATTAACCAAGTCTAAGCTGTGATTATTGTATATATTTAACACATGACAGCTATATGCCATTGTACTTAAGACTTGATTTAGCATTCACAAAGCAACATTACCAGTTGAATTGGACCTCTATAATGAACATTAACCATGTCTAAGCTGTGATTATTGTATGTATTTAACACACGGCAGCTATATGCCATTGTACTTTAGACTTGATTTAGCATTCACAAAGCAACATTACCAGTTGAATTGGACCTCTATAATGAACATTAACCATGTCTAAGCTGTGATTATTGTATGTATTTAACACATGGCAGCTATATGCCATTGTACTTAAGACTTGATTTAGCATTCACAAAGCAACATTACCAGTTGAATTGGACCTCTATAATGAACATTAACCATGTCTAAGCTGTGATTATTGTATGTATTTAACACACGGCAGCTATATGCCATTGTACTTTAGACTTGATTTAGCATTCACAAAGCAACATTACCAGTTGAATTGGACCTCTATAATGAACATTAACCATGTCTAAGCTGTGATTATTGTATGTATTTAACACATGGCAGCTATATGCCATTGTACTTAAGACTTGATTTAGCATTCACAAAGCAACATTACCAGTTGAATTGGACCTCTATGATGAACATTAACCATGTCTAAGCTGTGATTATTGTATGTATTTAACACATGGCAGCTATATGCCATTGTACTTAAGACTTGATTTAGCATTCACAAAGCAACATTACCAGTTGAATTGGACCTCTATAATGAACATTAACCATGTCTAAGCTGTGATTATTGTATGTATTTAACACATGGCAGCTATATGCCATTGTACTTAAGACTTGATTTAGCATTCACAAAGCAACATTACCAGTTGAATTGGACCTCTATGATGAACATTAACCATGTCTAAGCTGTGATTATTGTATGTATTTAACACATGACAGCTATATGCCATTGTACTTAAGACTTGATTTAGCATTCACAAAGCAACATTACCAGTTGAATTGGACCTCTATGATGAACATTAACCATGTCTAAGCTGTGATTATTGTATGTATTTAACACATGGCAGCTATATGCCATTGTACTTAAGACTTGATTTAGCATTCACAAAGCAACATTACCAGTTGAATTGGACCTCTATGATGAACATTAACCATGTCTAAGCTGTGATTATTGTATGTATTTAACACATGACAGCTATATGCCATTGTACTTAAGACTTGATTTAGCATTCACAAAGCAACATTACCAGTTGAATTGGACCTCTATGATGAACATTAACCAAGTCTAAGCTGTGATTATTGTATGTATTTAACACCTGGCAGCTATATGCCATTGTACTTAAGACTAGATTTAGCATTCACAAAGCAACATTACCAGTTGAATTGGACCTCTATAATGAACATTAACCATGTCTAAGCTGTGATTATTGTATGTATTTAACACATGACAGCTATATGCCATTGTACTTAACGCGGCTGTGTACTCTAGCCATTGTTTCTTTCTCAAAATTGAGTTTTATGATATGTTTGTACCTTGTTATGTTTTTTATAAATACAAGGAATGAAAATCCAGATTTGTAAACTCCAACTGCAATATTTTAAGGATTTTATTTCACTATTCCACTCGTGTTTGAAATTGAAAAGGAAAGAAAATCTTTGTTGTACCAGCAAGGTACACGCGCGCAACAACTCATCGCGTTGCGTATCGCGCAATTTGTGAACGCACAAATACGCGACGCATACGCGACGCTTATCTGCATGCGCGGCGCATCTTATGGAAACACCACGGAAGCACTGATTTCACAAAAACCTAGTGGTCAAATGGCTCCGTTTTAGCTGATAAAATGTGGGTTTTTCAAGTTCTTTCCCCGATTTAAATATCAAGTTATGAATGGATTTCGCTCAAACTTCTCAAGGGGCTGTGGATTTACCCGATGTTCACGTAATATAAGTTACAAAAACGAAAACTGTCGCATTCCCCTGTGAGATTCGATGAAAGTGCAAAATGTGACCACTTTAAACTTCAACGGCCATTATTTCAATGTTCATTTTCTCGGTAAAATGACGATTTAGGTACACGATAACTCAATAAATACAGCATCTATAGGTAAGCAAATATGATCATCGTAAAAAGCATGATCGACTCAAGAAACGGTTTTCTCATTTTTTTATATTTTGGTCTATTTCCGATTTTAGGCATCATTTTGTGCAAATAGGCGTTTTTGAATTTTAAAAAGTTCATTTTGATGCCTTATATGGTCAATATCTCAAAAAATAAGGCCAATATCAAAAAAATAAAAAAATTGTTTTTGGAATGGAGCCTCAAGATTGAGCTAAAAACAAAATAAAATATTTTGGAAAGAGTGTTTTTTTGTTATGATGTACCTAACAAATATTGCCAAAAACTCACTTTTTTGTGATTTTCTTCAAAATTGTTGTTTTTACCCCAAATCTGTATTTATATTAAGATTTATTGATGTCTTGCCTTCATAAAAATGTATACTTTTATATGTTTTGCGCGAATAATTACAAAGTTATTGCACTTTTACTACATGCATGTCTGAGAGTACACAGCCACCTTAAGACTTGATTTAGCATTCACAAAGCAACATTACCAGTTGAATTGGACCTCTATAATGAACATTAACCAAGTCTAAGCTGTGATTATTGTATGTATTTAACACATGGCAGCTATATGCCATTGTACTTAAGACTTGATTTAGCATTCACAAAGCAACATTACCAGTTGAATTGGACCTCTATAATGAACATTAACCATGTCTAAGCTGTGATTATTGTATATATTTAACACATGACAGCTATATGCCATTGTACTTAAGACTTGATTTAGCATTCACAAAGCAACATTACCAGTTGAATTGGACCTCTATGATGAACATTAACCAAGTCTAACCTGTGATTATCGTATGTATTTAACACATGACAGCTATATGCCATTGTACTTAAGACTTGATTTAGCATTCACAAAGCAACATTACCAGTTGAATTGGACCTCTATAATGAACATTAACCAAGTCTAAGCTGTGATTATTGTATGTATTTAACACATGACAGCTATATGCCATTGTACTTAAGACTTGATTTAGCATTCACAAAGCAACATTAACAGTTGAATTGGACCTCTATGATGAACATTAACCAAGTCTAAGCTGTGATTATTGTATATATTTAACACATGACAGCTATATGCCATTGTACTTAAGACTTGATTTAGCATTCACAAAGCAACAGTACCAGTTGAATTGGACCTCTCTAATGAACATTAACTATGTCTAAGCTGTGATTATTGTATGTATTTAACACACGGCAGCTATATGCCATTGTACTTAAGACTTGATTTAGCATTCACAAAGCAACATTACCAGTTGAATTGGACCTCTATGATGAACATTAACCAAGTCTAAGCTGTGATTATTGTATATATTTAACACATGACAGCTATATGCCATTGTACTTAAGACTTGATTTAGCATTCACAAAGCAACAGTACCAGTTGAATTGGACCTCTATGATGAACATTAACCAAGTCTAAGCTGTGATTATTGTATATATTTAACACATGACAGCTATATGCCATTGTACTTAAGACTTGATTTAGCATTCACAAAGCAACATTACCGGTTGAATTGGACCTCTATAATGAACATTAACCATGTCTAAGCTGTGATTATTGTATGTATTTAACACATGGTAGCTATATGCCATTGTACTTAAGACTTGATTTAGCATTCACAAAGCAACATTACCAGTTGAATTGGACCTCTATGATGAACATTAACCAAGTCTAAGCTGTGATTATTGTATATATTTAACACATGACAGCTATATGCCATTGTACTTAAGACTAGATTTAGCATTTACAAAGCAACATTACCAGTTGAATTGGACCTCTCTAATGAACATTAACTATGTCTAAGCTGTGATTATTGTATGTATTTAACACACGGCAGCTATATGCCATTGTACTTAAGACTTGATTTAGCATTCACAAAGCAACATTACCAGTTGAATTGGACCTCTATAATGAACATTAACCAAGTCTAAGCTGTGATTATTGTATGTATTTAACACATGACAGCTATATGCCATTGTACTTAAGACTTGATTTAGCATTCACAAAGCAACATTACCAGTTGAATTGGACCTCTATAATGAACATTAATTAACCATGTCTAAGCTGTGATTATTGTATATATTTAACACATGGCAGCTATATGCCATTGTACTTAAGACTTGATTTAGCATTCACAAAGCAACATTACCAGTTGAATTGGACCTCTATAATGAACATTAACCAAGTCTAAGCTGTGATTATTGTATATATTTAACACATGGCAGCTATATGCCATTGTACTTAAGACTTGATTTAGCATTCACAAAGCAACATTACCAGTTGAATTGGACCTCTATGATGAACATTAACCAAGTCTAAGCTGTGATTATTGTATGTATTTAACACATGACAGCTATATGCCATTGTACTTAAGACTTGATTTAGCATTCACAAAGCAACATTACCAGTTGAATTGGACCTCTATGATGAACATTAACCATGTCTAAGCTGTGATTATCGTATGTATTTAACACATGACAGCTATATGCCATTGTACTTAAGACTAGATTTAGCATTCACAAAGCAACATTACCAGTTGAATTGGACCTCTATGATGAACATTAACCATGTCTAAGCTGTGATTATTGTATATATTTAACACATGGTAGCTATATGCCATTGTACTTAAGACTAGATTTAGCATTCACAAAGCAACATTACCAGTTGAATTGGACCTCTATAATGAACATTAACCATGTCTAAGCTGTGATTATTGTATATATTTAACACATGACAGCTATATGCCATTGTACTTAAGACTTGATTTAGCATTCACAAAGCAACATTACCAGTTGAATAAGACCTCTATGATGAACATTAACCAAGTCTAAGCTGTGATTATTGTATGTATTTAACACATGACAGCTATATGCCATTGTACTTAAGACATGATTTAGCATTCACAAAGCAACATTACCAGTTGAATTGGACCTCTGTGATGAACATTAACCAAGTCTAGGCTGTGATTATTGTATGTATTTAACACCTGGCAGCTATATGCCATTGTACTTAAGACTTGATTTAGCATTCACAAAGCAACATTAACAGTTGAATTGGACCTCTATAATGAACATTAACCAAGTCTAAGCTGTGATTATTGTATATATTTAACACATGGCAGCTATATGCCATTGTACTTAAGACTTGATTTAGCATTCACAAAGCAACATTACCAGTTGAATTGGACCTCTATGATGAACATTAACCAAGTCTAAGCTGTGATTATTTTATATATTTAACACATGACAGCTATATGCCATTGTACTTAAGACTTGATTTAGCATTCACAAAGCAACATTACCAGTTGAATTGGACCTCTATAATGAACATTAACCAAGTCTAAGCTGTGATTATTGTATATATTTAACACATGGCAGCTATATGCCATTGTACTTAAGACTTGATTTAGCATTCACAAAGCAACATTACCAGTTGAATTGGACCTCTATGATGAACATTAACCAAGTCTAAGCTGTGATTATTGTATGTATTTAACACATGACAGCTATATGCCATTGTACTTAAGACTTGATTTAGCATTCACAAAGCAACATTACCAGTTGAATTGGACCTCTCTAATGAACATTAACCATGTCTAAGCTGTGATTATTGTATGTATTTAACACACGGCAGCTATATGCCATTGTACTTAAGACTTGATTTAGCATTCACAAAGCAACATTACCAGTTGAATTGGACCTCTATAATGAACATTAACCAAGTCTAAGCTGTGATTATTGTATGTATTTAACACATGACAGCTATATGCCATTGTACTTAAGACTTGATTTAGCATTCACAAAGCAACATTACCAGTTGAATTGGACCTCTATAATGAACATTAACTATGTCTAAGCTGTGATTATTGTATGTATTTAACACACGGCAGCTATATGCCATTGTACTTAAGACTTGATTTAGCATTCACAAAGCAACATTACCAGTTGAATTGGACCTCTATAATGAACATTAACCATGTCTAAGCTGTGATTATTGTATATATTTAACACATGGCAGCTATATGCCATTGTACTTAAGACTTGATTTAGCATTCACAAAGCAACATTACCAGTTGAATTGGACCTCTATAATGAACATTAACCAAGTCTAAGCTGTGATTATTGTATGTATTTAACACATGACAGCTATATGCCATTGTACTTAAGACTTGATTTAGCATTCACAAAGCAACATTACCAGTTGAATTGGACCTCTATAATGAACATTAACCATGTCTAAGCTGTGATTATTGTATATATTTAACACATGGCAGCTATATGCCATTGTACTTAAGACTTGATTTAGCATTCACAAAGCAACATTACCAGTTGAATTGGACCTCTATAGGTTAAAGACCACTAATAGGCCTGGGCGATACATTGAAATACGCCGAGGAACTATTTGATTTCATGGCATTCGAAAAGACGGCATTAAAATCGCTGAAATTGATCAAGTTATATAGCCAAAAAAGTACTTTTTAGAGTTTGATGCTTCAAAATGGTACATTTTCTCTCATTATATGACATTTTTGATGTAATAGTACCAAAATTCATACGCACGGCTTCGGTTTTTAGTAAATAGTCGCCTTATCATATTGTAACTTTCAGCTTCGAGGGCGCACTGTCATTTTAAGGTGTTTACGGTTCAGTGCGTTAAAACAAGAAAAGTCTCAGGTCAACCTATGTTGAATTTTTGATCATTTGGCATCTAAATCATATAGTTTCACCTGATATTGGTGGCATTGAACTGTGAGAGTTCTGAATATGAGAAAATTCCACCCGAAATTAGGCATTTTCCCATTGAAACACGTGTAATACATAATTAGTGGTATTTAACCTATAGAAACACTGAATTCTATGGATCTGATATTCGTCATGGAGACTTTTCTAGCTATTTTTGCTTACATTTCTCAATATTTAACTGTATTTGCCCTGGCAAGAAAACGTGCATCTTCTTCGACTACTAAGGTATGTTTTTAGAACCCGTTGAGGTAGTAACGGGTTGAGGGGGGACTTGTGGCATTAGTATTGGGTTTACGGCTGGTTTCTGTGATTTCAGGGCTTCTAAATTCAACAACCTTCGCTTGCCTGCGTATACATATAGAAAGCTTAATGATGATGAAAAATCAATGTTGATGATCATATAGACATGCCACTTTGTTAATTAGACCCACGTGCACATTTTGTTGGTGATTTCCTTGCCCTAAATAACGTACATAGGCCTATACGTGTAAATACAGTATAGGCCTAGGCTAGGCATTTTATTTAAGCTTTAAGGCGCATGTAAGGCCTATAGTCACGTGTAAAATAAAACCCAGTCTTTGTGTACACGTTGTCTATGGGCCTGTACAGCATCCTGTGTGGCCTCACTCTATCCTAACTCAAGCCGAAACCCTAACTTGATCTATAACTCTATTTTAAACCCATATCTAATCCTCGGACCTAGCCGTATCTCTATCCCTATCCATGAGCCTAGGCCTAAAAAACCCTATTCCTAATGCGAACCTGACCCTAATCAACAATTCTAACACTAAACAGCAAGCCTATATCGGAACACTAACCCTAAATCAATCTTAATCTGATCTGATCGTGCTAGGACAGGCTACAGATACGAATCTCCAGATATGGTCTTAGGTTGAAGCAAAAACAGCGAAACAGTCATCATACAGGGTGTCCGAAAATCATTGATATTTTACTCGTCATGCTGTTTTCCAGACATTTTCTTGTTAAAACATGTATTGCAAATGTTAATGTTTACATTCATGGCATTTTACCCGAGATTGGAGCACCTTTGTGCTTATATAGGTTAAAGACCACTAATAGGCCTGGGCGATACATTGAAATACGCCGAGGAACTATTTGATTTCATGGCATTCGAAAAGACGGCATTAAAATCGCTGAAATTGATCAAGTTATATAGCCAAAAAAAGTACTTTTTAGAGTTTGATGCTTCAAAATGGTACATTTTCTCTCATTATATGACATTTTTGATGTAATAGTACCAAAATTCATATGCTTTGCTTCCGTGTTTACTATATATTCGCCTTATCATATTGTAACTTTCAGCTTCGAGGGCGCACTGTCATTTTAAGGTGTTTACGGTTCAGTGCGTTAAAACAAGAAAAGTCTCAGGTCAACCTATGTTGAATTTTTGATCATTTGGCATCTAAATCATATAGTTTCACCTGATATTGGTGGCATTGAACTGTGAGAGTTCTGAATATGAGAAAATTCCACCCGAAATTAGGCATTTTCCCATTGAAACACGTGTAATACATAATTAGTGGTATTTAACCTATAATGAACATTAACCAAGTCTAAGCTGTGATTATTGTATGTATTTAACACATGACAGCTATATGCCATTGTACTTAAGACTTGATTTAGCATTCACAAAGCAACATTACCAGTTGAATTGGACCTCTATGATGAACATTAACCATGTCTAAGCTGTGATTATTGTATATATTTAACACATGGCAGCTATATGCCATTGTACTTAAGACTTGATTTAGCATTCACAAAGCAACATTACCAGTTGAATTGGACCTCTATAATGAACATTAACCAAGTCTAAGCTGTGATTATTGTATATATTTAACACATGGCAGCTATATGCCATTGTACTTAAGACTTGATTTAGCATTCACAAAGCAACATTACCAGTTGAATTGGACCTCTATGATGAACATTAACCATGTCTAAGCTGTGATTATTGTATATATTTAACACATGGCAGCTATATGTCATTGTACTTAAGACTTGATTTAGAATTCACAAAGCAACATTACCAGTTGAATTGGACCTCTATGATGAACATTAACCAAGTCTAAGCTGTGATTATTGTATATATTTAACACATGACAGCTATATGCCATTGTACTTAAGACTTGATTTAGCATTCACAAAGCAACATTACCAGTTGAATTGGACCTCTATGATGAACATTAACCAAGTCTAGGCTGTGATTATTGTATGTATTTAACACATGACAGCTATATGCCATTGTACTTAAGACTTGATTTAGCATTCACAAAGCAACATTACCAGTTGAATTGGACCTCTATAATGAACATTAACCATGTCTAAGCTGTGATTATTGTGTGTATTTAACACATGGCAGCTATATGCCATTGTACTTAAGACTTGATTTAGCATTCACAAAGCAACATTACCAGTTGAATTGGACCTCTATGATGAACATTAACCAAGTCTAAGCTGTGATTATTGTATGTATTTAACACATGACAGCTATATGCCATTGTACTTAAGACTTGATTTAGCATTCACAAAGCAACATTACCAGTTGAATTGGACCTCTATGATGAACATTAACCAAGTCTAAGCTGTGATTATTGTATATATTTAACACATGACAGCTATATGCCATTGTACTTAAGACTTGATTTAGCATTCACAAAGCAACATTACCAGTTGAATTGGACCTCTATGATGAACATTAACCAAGTCTAGGCTGTGATTATTGTATGTATTTAACACATGACAGCTATATGCCATTGTACTTAAGACTTGATTTAGCATTCACAAAGCAACATTACCAGTTGAATTGGACCTCTATGATGAACATTAACCATGTGTAAGCTGTGATTATTGTATATATTTAACACATGACAGCTATATGCCATTGTACTTAAGACTTGATTTAGCATTCACAAAGCAACATTACCAGTTGAATTGGACCTCTATAATGAACATTAACCAAGTCTAAGCTGTGATTATTGTATATATTTAACACATGGCAGCTATATGCCATTGTACTTAAGACTTGATTTAGCATTCACAAAGCAACATTACCAGTTGAATTGGACCTCTATGATGAACATTAACCATGTGTAAGCTGTGATTATTGTATATATTTAACACATGACAGCTATATGCCATTGTACTTAAGACTTGATTTAGCATTCACAAAGCAACATTACCAGTTGAATTGGACCTCTATAATGAACATTAACCAAGTCTAAACTGTGATTATTGTATGTATTTAACACATGGCAGCTATATGCCATTGTACTTAAGACTTGATTTAGTATTCACAAAGCAACGTTACCAGTTGAATTGGACCTTTATGATGAACATTAACCATGTCTAAACTGTGATTATTGTATGTATTTAACACATGGCAGCTATATGCCATTGTACTTAAGACTAGATGTAGCATTCACAAAGCAACATTACCAGTTGAATTGGACCTCTATGATGAACATTAACCATGTCTAAGCTGTGATTATTGTATGTATTTAACACATGGCAGCTATATGCCATTGTACTTAAGACTTGATTTAGCATTCACAAAGCAACATTACCAGTTGAATTAGACCTCTATGATGAACATTAACCATGTCTAAACTGTGATTATTGTATGTATTTAACACATGGCAGCTATATGCCATTGTACTTAAGACTTGATTTAGCATTCACAAAGCAACATTACCAGTTGAATTGGACCTCTATGATGAACATTAACCATGTCTAAACCGTGATTATTGTATGTATTTAACACATGGCAGCTATATGCCATTGTACTTAAGACTTGATTTAGTATTCACAAAGCAACGTTACCAGTTGAATTGGACCTTTATGATGAACATTAACCATGTATAAGCTGTGATTATTGTATGTATTTACAACATGGCAGCTATATGCCATTGTACTTAAGACTTGATTTAGTATTCACAAAGCAACGTTACCAGTTGAATTGGACCTTTATGATGAACATTAACCATGTCTAAACTGTGATTATTGTATGTATTTAATACATGGCAGCTATATGCCATTGTACTTAAGACTAGATTTAGCATTCACAAAGCAACATTACCAGTTGAATTAGACGTCTATGATGAACATTAACCATGTCTAAGCTGTGATTATTGTATGTATTTAACACATGGCAGCTATATGCCATTGTACTTAAGACTTGATTTAGCATTCACAAAGCAACATTACCAGTTGAATTGGACCTCTGTGATGAACATTAACCATGTCTAAGCTGTGATTATTGTATGTATTTAACACATGGCAGCTATATGCCATTGTACTTAAGACTTGATTTAGCATTCACAAAGCAACATTACCAGTTGAATTGGACCTCTATGATGAACATTAACCATGTCTAAACTGTGATTATTGTATGTATTTAACACATGGCAGCTATATGCCATTGTACTTAAGACTTTATTTAGCATTTACAAAGCAACATTACCAGTTGAATTGGACCTCTGTGATGAACATTAACCATGTCTAAGCTGTGATTATTGTATATATTTAACACATGGCAGCTATATGCCATTGTACTTAAGACTTTATTTAGCATTTACAAAGCAACATTACCAGTTGAATTGGACCTTTGTGATGAACATTAACCCTGTCTAAGCTGTGATTATTGTATGTATTTAACACATGGCAGCTATATGCCATTGTACTTAAGACTTGATTTAGCATTCACAAAGCAACATTACCAGTTGCATTGGACCTCTATGATGAACATTAAGAGTAGACGCGGTATTGTTGGTTGAAGCAGCCAAAATATCGATTCATTATTGAACCATTACACGTTGAAGCTTTGCAAAAGTTCATTCTACAAATCATATATTTTGAAAACTTGCTTGATTTATTATTGTTGTTAATGAGTTACAAAAGTGGTGTTGTTTCAGCCCTCTTTACAATATAACTCAAGAACCACATGACCTACAATAGTATACTTGTGATATTTGAATCCTTCTACACACTCGCTATGAAATGATCAATGCAATTTTTGCGAAAGCTCATTACCATTCGCAAGATGCTGTGAACTACCAAATCGCAACAGTTTAAAATAGTTGCTAACCTCAACCATGTCTGCACTGTGATTATTGTATATTCTTATTCAATGGGTGCGTCTTGTAAAGAATTCACGTAATTTGATTGGATTTCTGATGTATATCTCACAATAGTTGATAGTGATATTAGTCAGGGCGCGCGCCGCCACGCAACGGCGGCACGCTTGTTGCGCCTCAATGATCGCGCGATAATGCGTTCGCGTAATACACGTGCGAGAACTAAGAACGCGTTTCGGCGGCTTAGATGTTCGTGATGGTTTCGTTCATTTAAAACAACGGGGATGGCCTCACAAAAGTAACTTTATTTTTTTCTGAAAAAAGGCAGTTTTTCTCGCACAAATTACATTAAAACTGAATAAGAATGAGAATAAACAATGCGCCGGCATCCACTACTCAAAATATTGGCCAGCCCATCCATTATGACACGATATTGGATAGGCAAAAGACAAAATCCTATCATTTATTCTCTACTTCTTATTCAATGGGTGCGTCTTGTAAAGAATTCACGTAATTTGATTGGTTTTCTGGTGTATAATATCTCCCAATATCTCCCAATGTTCGTGATGGTTTCGTTCATTTAAAACAACGGGGATGTCCTCACAAAAGTAACTTTATTTTTTCTGAAAAAAAGCAGTTTTTCTCGCAAAAATTACCGTAGTGGATACCGGCTGCACCGGCATCCACTACTCAAAATATTGGCCAGTCCATCCATTATGACACGATATTGGATAGGCAAAAGACAAAATCCTATCATTTATTCTCTAAATATTTAACACATGGCAGCTATATGTCATTGTACTTAAGACTAGATTTAGCATTCACAAAGCAACATTACCAGTTGAATTGGACCTCTATGATGAACATTAACCATGTCTAAACTGTGATTATTGTATATATTTAACAAATGGCAGCTATATGCCATTGTACTTAAGACTTTATTTAGCATTCACAAAGCAACATTACCAGTTGAATTGGACCTCTATGATGAACATTAACCATGTCTAAGCTGTGATTATTGTATATATTTAACACATGGCAGCTATATGCCATTGTACGTAAGACTTGATTTAGCATTCACAAAGCAACATTACCAGTTGAATTAGACCTCTATGATGAACATTAACCATGTCTAAGCTGTGATTATTGTATATATTTAACACATGGCAGCTATATGCCATTGTACTTAAGACTAGATTTAGCATTCACAAAGCAACATTACCAGTTGAATTGGACCTCTATGATGAACATTAACCATGTCTAAACTGTGATTATTGTATATATTTAACAAATGGCAGCTATATGCCATTGTACTTAAGACTTGATTTAGCATTCACAAAGCAACATTACCAGTTGAATTAGACGTCTATGATGAACATTAACCATGTCTAAGCTGTGATTATTGTATATATTTAACACATGGCAGCTATATGCCATTGTACGTAAGACTTGATTTAGCATTCACAAAGCAACATTACCAGTTGAATTAGACCTCTATGATGAACATTAACCATGTCTAAACTGTGATTATTGTATGTATTTAACACATGGCAGCTATATGCCATTGTACTTAAGACTTGATTTAGCATTCACAAAGCAACATTACCAGTTGAATTGGATCTCTATGATGAACATTAACCATGTCTAAGCTGTGATTATTGTGTGTATTTAACACATGGCAGCTATATGCCATTGTACTTAAGACTTGATTTAGCATTCACAAAGCAACATTACCAGTTGAATTGGACCTCTATGATGAACATTAACCAAGTCTAAGCTGTGATTATTGTATATATTTAACACATGGCAGCTATATGCCATTGTACTTAAGACTTGATTTAGCATTCACAAAGCAACATTACCAGTTGAATTAGACCTCTATGATGAACATTAACCATGTCTAAGCTGTGATTATTGTATATATTTAACACATGGCAGCTATATGCCATTGTACTTAAGACTAGATTTAGCATTCACAAAGCAACATTACCAGTTGAATTAGACGTCTATGATGAACATTAACCATGTCTAAGCTGTGATTATTGTATATATTTAACACATGGCAGCTATATGCCATTGTACTTAAGACTTGATTTAGCATTCACAAAGCAACATTCCCAGTTGAATTGGACCTCTATAATGAACATTAACCATGTCTAAGCTGTGATTATTGTATGTATTTAACACACGACAGCTATATGTCATTGCACTTAAGACGTTATTTAGCATTCACAAAGCAACATTACCAGTTAAACTGGACCTCTAGCATGTCTAGGATGAGCACTAACAATGTCTAAGCTGTGATTATTGTATAAATATATTGAACCCATGGCAGCATTAAGCCATTGTACTTAAGACTTGATTTAGAATTTACAAAGCAACATTACCAGTTGAATTGGACCTCTATGATGAACATTAACCAAGTCTAAGCTGTGATTATTGTATGTATTTAACACATGACAGCTTTAAGCCATGGTACTTAAGACTTGATTTAGCATTCACAAAGCAACATTACCAGTTGAATTGGACCTCTATGATGAACATTAACCAAGTCTAAGCTGTGATTATTGTATGTATTTAACACATGACAGCTTTAAGCCATGGTACTTAAGACTTGATTTAGCATTCACAAAGCAACATTACCAGTTGAATTGGACCTCTATGATGAACATTAACCAAGTCTAAGCTGTGATTATTGTATGTATTTAACACATGACAGCTTTAAGCCATGGTACTTAAGACTTGATTTAGCATTCACAAAGCAACATTACCAGTTGAATTGGACCTCTATGATGAACATTAACCAAGTCTAAGCTGTGATTATTGTATATATTTAACACATGGCAGCTATATGCCATTGTACTTAAGACTTGATTTAGCATTCACAAAGCAACATTACCAGTTGAATTAGACCTCTATGATGAACATTAACCATGTCTAAGCTGTGATTATTGTATATATTTAACACATGGCAGCTATATGCCATTGTACTTAAGACTTGATTTAGCATTCACAAAGCAACGTTACCAGTTGAATTGGACCTCTATGATGAACATTAACCAAGTCTAAGCTGTGATTATTGTATATATTTAACACATGGCAGCTATATGCCATTGTACTTAAGACTAGATTTAGCATTCACAAAGCAACATTACCAGTTGAATTGGACCTTTATGATGAACATTAACCATGTCTAAGCTGTGATTATTGTATGTATTTAACACATGACAGCTATATGCCATTGTACTTAAGACTAGATTTAGCATTCACAAAGCAACATTACCAGTTGAATTGGACCTCTATGATGAACATTAACCAAGTCTAAGCTGTGATTATTGTATATATTTAACACATGGCAGCTATATGCCATTGTACTTAAGACTTGATTTAGCATTCACAAAGCAACATTACCAGTTGAATTAGACCTCTATGATGAACATTAACCATGTCTAAGCTGTGATTATTGTATATATTTAACACATGGCAGCTATATGCCATTGTACTTAAGACTTGATTTAGCATTCACAAAGCAACATTACCAGTTGAATTGGACCTCTATAATGAACATTAACCAAGTCTAAGCTGTGATTATTGTATATATTTAACACATGGCAGCTATATGCCATTGTACTTAAGACTAGATTTAGCATTCACAAAGCAACATTACCAGTTGAATTGGACCTCTATGATGAACATTAACCAAGTCTAAGCTGTGATTATTGTATATATTTAACACATGGCAGCTATATGCCATTGTACTTAAGACTTGATTTAGCATTCACAAAGCAACATTACCAGTTGAATTAGACCTCTATGATGAACATTAACCAAGTCTAAGCTGTGATTATTGTATGTATTTAACACATGACAGCTATATGCCATTGTACTTAAGACTTGATTTAGCATTCACAAAGCAACATTACCAGTTGAATTGGACCTCTATGATGAACATTAACCATGTCTAAGCTGTGATTATTGTATATATTTAACACATGGCAGCTATATGCCATTGTACTTAAGACTTGATTTAGCATTCACAAAGCAACATTACCAGTTGAATTGGACCTCTATGATGAACATTAACCATGTCTAAGCTGTGATTATTGTATATATTTAACACATGGCAGCTATATGCCATTGTACTTAAGACTTGATTTAGCATTCACAAAGCAACATTACCAGTTGAATTGGACCTCTATAATGAACATTAACCAAGTCTAAGCTGTGATTATTGTATATATTTAACACATGGCAGCTATATGCCATTGTACTTAAGACTAGATTTAGCATTCACAAAGCAACATTACCAGTTGAATTGGACCTTTATGATGAACATTAACCATGTCTAAGCTGTGATTATTGTATATATTTAACACATGGCAGCTATATGCCATTGTACTTAAGACTTGATTTAGCATTCACAAAGCAACGTTACCAGTTGAATTGGACCTCTATGATGAACATTAACCATGTCTAAGCTGTGATTATTGTATGTATTTAACACATGGCAGCTATATGCCATTGTACTTAAGACTTGATTTAGCATTCACAAAGCAACATTACCAGTTGAATTGGACCTCTATGATGAACATTAACCATGTCTAAGCTGTGATTATTGTATGTATTTAACACATGACAGCTATATGTCATTGCACTTAAGACGTTATTTAGCATTCACAAAGCAACATTACCAGTTGAATTGGACCTCTAGCATAGCATGTCTAGGATGAGCACTAACAATGTCTAAGCTGTGATTATTGTATAAATATATTGAACCCATGGCAGCATTAAGCCATTGTACTTAAGACTTGATTTAGAATTTACAAAGCAACATTACCAGTTGAATTGGATCTCTATGATGAACATTAACCAAGTCTAAGCTGTGATTATTGTATGTATTTAACACATGACAGCTATATGCCATTGTACTTAAGACTTGATTTAGCATTCACAAAGCAACATTACCAGTTGAATTGGATCTCTATGATGAACATTAACCAAGTCTAAGCTGTGATTATTGTATGTATTTAACACATGACAGCTATATGCCATTGTACTTAAGACTTGATTTAGAATTTACAAAGCAACATTGCTAGTTGAATTGTACCTCTGATGGGCATTAACAATGTCTGAGCTATGATTATAATAGAATCATTAAAAGTTGAAACTAAAAGCGGAACTGAAATATTTCTACATTTTTCCTTTGAACTTCTCAAATGCAATCCTGTATGCTACAGTGCATGTATGAAGGGATCATTGCAGGAGGGCGTAAATTAAATTTTTGTTATTTTGCAGGAGAAGCATTTTGCCAATTTTCTAAATACTATATTTTAATTTTAACTGTATTAAAAATATACACCAGTACTAGTTCCCTTATAAACAAGACATTCTACAACAGTATATATCGTTATTAGTTTGGCAGACGGCCAAATCCCGATTCCTCTTTTTGTTAAATTCATATTACTCATGAATTATTTTGCATTAGAGAACATGGGAACCAGTGCTTTAACTCCAGAGGGCAGCATATCAATGTGTTACCGATAATCAGCACTGCACCGTTAGCTAACTCTGTATACCGCCCTCTTTCGCTCACTTATCACGCTGAACACCGTTAAAATTTGATATGCTGCCCTCTAACCTCTAAAGCGCTGATCCCTTGTTTTCTTATTCAAAATAATTCCCATGCGTAAACATGAATTTTACCAAAAGACGAATACGGATTCGGCTCTCTACCAAACTCAAAACGATATGTAGGAGACATTAGTACACTGGATTCAAGTGAACTTAGAGAACATTTTGGGGCTATTTTGTCACTACAAACTGCAACCCTATTGTATAATATTGTTCACCTTTTTGCCGTTTTTTTTGCAACCTTGGGCTGCTTACACTCTTACACAGACCAGAGACAGAATAATTTTAGACATGTTCTGTAAATGTCAGAAAGAACCATTTAGAACACTAACTGTCATTATGTATGTAGAACCTCTAGAACCCGTTTTTCTAAGAGTTACATGGGACTATTACCATATTGATTTCAATAATTCATGCACACTCCTGTGTCTATGCATTGGTTTGCTTCAAGTTCGGTAGTGACGCGATGCTTTTAAGCGATTGCGCCGCAATCGTGCCGACAAACCCAGACAAACATCCCTCGAATACGAGTACGCTCTGCGCGATAAACTTTATGCGCACGACTCGATATTGCGACCAGCAAAATACTCACGTATGTGTCGCTACCGCACTTGAGCTGAACCAAAGATAGGTCCCGGGTCTATATCTAAATCCAGTTCTTTGCAATCCAGTTTGAGATACACGCCTTCACTTTAAACATATTTGCTACTTATTTTAATTCTAAACACTGGAATTAGATCCTTAGAATTAGATCTATTTAAAATTCCAAGTCCTGGATAATAATTGTTTTTAAATCTATATAATACAGCTGCTGAGTCTTCGGCATTGGAATGCTGTCTGGATTTATTCCACAGCTTCGACAGAGTGATGTTAGTGATACACATTATAGCCTGCAGACAAGAAAGAGACCAATATACACTGTGTTAACATTTAAAATGTTTACCAGTGCCCAACCTGAGTTCAAACACTTAATAAATTTTTGAGTATCAGTGCAAAGCGTATATTTTTCTCATTAATCTTGAGAAATATAATGGGCTGAAAGGTGCTTTGGTCGGATTTTTAAAGTCGGTCAAAACGTGTCTGAAGTGGGTAATTTCCACGTAAGGGACGGCTTCAAAACTCAACCGTCGGTTGCCTGCCGGTTCTACACGGTTCTATCCGGTTGAAGTCTTTGAGTTGTAAAAATGGGACGCAGTTCAACCGCCGATCGAGTTTTGAAGCCGCCCTTAAATGCGCTTCAAATGCACATTTGACTCCCATATCAAGGAATGGGTTTAATGTCATTTAATTCAAGTGGAAACAGTATATGTAATGAAATCGGACCATTCTCCTTTAATAGTATGCTACAGATGCACATAGGCCTGCATCAGTACTTTGTATAGGCCCTATATAAGGACTATTAAGTAAAATATTATACAAATATTGACTGCTATGAGGGGCATGGTTAAAAATATAGGCCCAAGGTGATCTCAAAACCAAGTCATGGTTTTGAGATCACCGCGGGCCTATAATGTTAACCATGCCCCGAATAAAAAGCAGTCAATATTTGTTTTATATACCAAATCTTAAGATTCTTGTCATCTGTTTGGTTAAGCATCGATTTTGGGAAGAGAAATTAATAGTTTCAAAGCGAACGGCACACAGATTACAATCTGCGATTTATGCGTAATTATAGCGCGTGAAAACATTAACGCGTGCGTAATATCATTTTACGCTGGGAAAAACGCGCAGTTTGATCGTGACGCACGTGACCGGTCCATAGTTCATCTCCATGGACCGGTCCATAGTTCATTTTGCGGGCATAGTTAATTCAATGACTGCACTTTCAACCAATCAGATGACAGGAATCTATATAGGCCTATAAGGTATTTAATATACAAATATTGACTGCTATGAGGGGCATGGTTAAGATCATAGGCCCGCGGTGATCTCAAAACCATGCTATGACCCAAGGCGCACCGAATAAAGCAGTCAATATTTGTTTTATATACCGAATAGATACGTGGATGTTGCGATTGCGCAGTTTGATCGGGACGCACGTGACCGGTCCATAGTTCATTTCCAAGGACCGGTCCATAGTTCATTTTGCGGGCATGGTTAATTCAATGACTGCATATTCAACCAATCAGATAACAGGAATCTATATATGAGGTATATAAACAAGTTTATAAGATCATATTGCAGAGGATTAGAGTTTCAGCATTAAACATAAAATGAAAAATAAAAATAAAAATAAAAAAACTTTTTTTTGCTTCAAACAAACTTTAAAATTTGGTTTATTCATATATTTTGTAAAGTACAATTATATCAATTACCTCTAGGGCCACGGTAGCCCCTATAAGTAGCTCGAGGTGCACGTCTTTCCACCACCGGGAATGTTGCTTTGGATCTACCGACAGCCCGTGTGCAAATCCAACAAGCCGTTGCAATAGACGCAAGAACGGCTATAGCTGCTATAAACCCTGCTACGATGGCGACAATACTTAATGTTGTAAATGATGAATCATCTGAAAAGGGAGAGAGAGCGAGTTAACTATAATTTATGATTGCTAAGTTTGTAGCAAGATAATTAAAGAGCACAAAATAAAGGCAACATCCTAGTATTTACATGCTTATTTATTTTATTCCGATTTAATCTGGGTAAACCCTTCAATGTACTTCAATGGATTTTTCTAAGGTTCAAAGGATTAACCAAGAATTTTTTTTAAAACTTTAAACGGAAACTGAAGGCAAATGATAAATATTCACCTGCTAATATTTTCGGTGACTAACTGTTACCATCTTCAGGCAGTAATGACTGGCTGACTGCTGTCTTCTTCGCACTTGGACTATTCAGGCATTTCTAGAAGACAGTCATAAATTCTCAGAAGATCCCGGTCACGTCTCTGTTTAGCTTGACTTGTTTCTCCTGTCTGATGGCTATAGACTCTTTATCCAAGAATTTAGGACTGTTCTAAAATCAACGACTTTAATGTTGGCACACTTTGGCATAATAACTATAAATCGCTGCCCCTCTCCCCCAATTCAATGTTGATGAAAGTAATTTTGACATTGGGCTCTCAGTCCCCCAACATTGGTTGAGGGGGAATGGGGAAGGGAAAAGGGGAAGGTTTGTAGTTCTCATCAAACATAGTTATACTAATTTCATTGAACTCAGCGGCAGCAATGAAGAGCACCAACATATTGTCAAAGTGTGCCAACTAAATATTTCTTCGATTATAGAAACACCTTGATCATCCAAGTGCAAAAGAGACAGCAGTCAGCATGTCATTATTGCCTGAAGATGGTTACCGAAAATATTAGCAGGTAAATATTCATTATTTGCCTTCAGTTTCCGTTTAAAAGGTTTAAAATTGTCTTGTTATTTTAATTACCAGTCGATCTAAGGACATGAAGGAATATTGGGTATTAGGTGCATAGATACGTTGACTCTACATTAAATCTGTACATGGTCATTTAATCCTATAAATAATTTTGCACATATACCTCCACCTCCTGAACCATCACTAGAATCATCATCAATTATCAGTACATCAGCAGAATACGGATCACCAAGGACTCCATTCACAGGATTGAATAGCTTCACCATGAATACCTCGTCTTCTTCTGCGATCTCGTCATTTCTGATTTGAACATCAACACGAATGTTCTCTTGTCCTGCTGAAAAGGAGAGGGTTCTTGACACTGAGACAAAGTCGTCTGGACTTGATGAATTGGTAACGTACGATGTGACAAAATCTGAAATTGACCAATTATTTGTGAATATTATGGGTAAATGCAATATGCAAATGATTATTCAAATCAATTAAAACAATTAGGAGAGTTTCTTTCTGTATTAAGTTTAATCACTAAATTGAACAGAGTATGTGTGTTGATAAGCTTATAATAATGCAAAAACTGGTTAATTTTGCATGTACCTCCAGGTGCTGGTAAGACAACTCTACTACCAAAATTGTCTTTGAATACAATTATTTCACAATAACAAGATTAATGGGATTAGTTTTATAGTTACATAGCATAGATATATTTTTAACAATCATGATAGTATGATATTACAACCTGATATGATTACATCACACCATAATGTAAAATGAAACATGAAAGCATCTTACCAACGCTGGCAGTCCCATCGATGGAGCCTGTTCGTAATACCTGTAACATGAGAATCTCATCCTCTTCACTTACATCATAGGAATCGGCATCAAACAGAATTGTACCTAAAAGATACACATAGACAATTGCTGGTTATAATATTAATCTACTGAAACAACACAACTGCATTAAACGTGTAAAAGGATCATGTAAAAGAATGAAGACTGACTTTTTGGAGCATTTTGAAGATCTATTGCATTGAAGAATAAAACATTCAGCAACAATATACAGTCTATTACCTACTGAAACCACGCCAACAACACAGATACCTATTTGTAATCAGTAGCTTATCCCTCTCTACTGTCTATACGCTACATCACGAAAACTGTTATCAAGAAACGAGAACATTGATGTAGTTTTAATTATTCTCGGCGGTACCCTTAATTGATGCAACACTTTTGTTCACACAAACCGCATAGGTTTAATACCTTTTAAATACCAAGACACCACCACGCACACCCCGATAGCCCTACACACATATGCACGCCACCCCATCCCAACCTACACCCCGGACCAGCACCACATAGGCACCCTACATGCATATTTTCATTCACCCCACCCCCCACACACACCCCTACCATACCAATATACAGTTAGCACAATACAGAAGGTAGAATATACAAATATATACTGCCATGAGAGGTTCTGGTTAAAACTATGGGTTCGAGGTGAGATCAATAGGAAAATAGTACTATTGATCTCAGCGAGGGACCATAGTTTTAACAGAACCTCGAATGAAGGCAGTATATATTTGTTTTATATCCTTCATTCATAGATTTTTTGTTCATTGATTGGTTAAAAGATTATATGAAAACTCCACCATGCTTCAAGATAGGCCTAGGTAGGGCCTATGCAAGGCAGGCCGGTTTAGGCGGTTCAAAAACTCGCACTGTCATGTTCATGTGTTAGGTTTTTAAGCTTACTCACTGTCAGTGTTTATTTGTTCAAGTTTAGCCTACATGACATGTGTAAACTCGAAGGTCATCGTGCAATCGGGATAGACCTCCATACGCACGGTACTAGGCCAGCTACCTTCATGCATGCATGGCCTAGGCGGTCCGAGACTGGTCTCGCACTGTCAGTGTTTGTTTTTAAGCTTACCGTGTCAGTGTCGCTCTGAATCTGACTGTGTTGGTCTGTGGTATGAATTCAGTAAATATTCCTGCGCTAGAACTGGTAACAATTCAAATTAAACAGCTGAAGTTGTGATCTTCTTCAGCAGTAGCAGCCCACTCCAGCTTGATTTATATTTCGCCATTTTTGTGTTGTCGTTTCTAGGCAGTGACAAAATACTCTTATAGTCAATGTCGACGTTCAATGTTATTGTTATGCTTTATGGACTGCGACGTGGGTATGCTGCTATCCGTAAATAGTAAATATCCAAAATTACTATTTACGGCTTGAAGGTACTATTTACGGACGTAAATAGTACTTTTTCGCACTTCCTCACAGAATAGTGTGTTTATTTTTGATCACGTGACACACTTTTAACCAATCAATGAACAAGAATCTATGAATGAAGGATATAACAGTTCATAATTCATGACCTTATAGCCAAACTGAGGGTTGATTTTGAAAATCAAGGCGAGCATAATCACGGCAATGTTTTCTTTAATTTGAGATATCAGAGACAGCAAAAAATACAGAAATAACCAAGTTATGAAACTCAAACCGATAGAAGGTACAGATTCAAAAGTTGAACTCCTATTGGTCTGTGCACATTACAATAACTTTATTCAACATGGTCAATCATGGTGAGTACCGCGGGCAGCGGGGCTTGCTACGGAAACGTTGACCATGTTGATGGACAGTGAAAACTCATGACATGCATGTCTGTACAAACCAATAAGGTTGCAACTTTTGAATTTGTTCCTTCTATCGGTTTTAGTTTCATATCTTCGCGTTGGCTATAAGGCAATGTGTCATGAACTGCTAGCTTATCATGGCTGTATATGCTATTAGTTTTCTTACTATCATCATCATAGATGTTCACTATAGCTTCATCACCATCTACAAAAGAACCTGTAGATGGCTGCGATAGTTGGACCCGAAACCGTTCCAAAGGCTCTTGCACAGAATCATCTATGATTGGTATGTTTAATGTATAAGACGATACACCAGGCGCAAACTGAATAGTCCGTGAAGAGACTGATGTGTAATCTGAACCGGTGGCTTCTATTCCTTCTGTAGTAACAACTGATTAGTTCAAAAAAAAAGCATGGTTACACTCTGAGAAAAGAGGTTTAATTTAACATCATATGCTCATATCGCATTGTTTATGTTTTTTCTACCTTCTTGTTTAAGGGTGTTGTCAGATAAAATTTTTGTAACGAATTATCCAACAAACACACATCTTCTTTGAAGAAAACAATCGCATGCCCGAAAGGTTATAGAAAAGGTTGTCAGAATTTACATAAAGGGCATAGAAAGAGAATAAAATGCAAAAGCTTCTAACATAACAGTGTTGATAACAAATTTTGCAAACTATAAAAAAAAAAAAAAAATGACAATAATATGTTGGCAACATTTTGAAAACAATTTTGTAGTGTTTTTCAAACAAAATATTTTAAAATGTTTTCATGACCTTTAAACATAATCCGACATTTAAATGTTATTCAAACTTATTTAACAATACCAAAATTTGTGTTTGTTGGGAGGGTTCTTTGATCCATAAGAACCAATAACGTTCTTCCAGAGTTGATGAGCTTTGCTTGTTTTTTGAACAGATGAAGAGGCGTTGTAAATATGACAGAACAGAATTTTTCTTGTTTCAAAACACTTTTCTGTGAATGATGACAAAACAGAACTTACCCACAGACGTTGCTCGTAGCAAGTAATTATTCCGAATGATCTCAACGTCAACGTGTCCCATCGATTCTAAAACGTCTATGCTAGTCTTAGCAAAACTGTAATACGTGTTGGGAAACTCTGGAAACAAACACACCATAGCGCACATTTGAAATATTTTGGAAATATATTTCTCCTTCTTTGATAAGTGCTATTATCAAAAGACTAAATGTTAGCAAGTTCCATAATAATAATATAAGGTCTTTTCAAGGTCTTTTCAAAATGAGGGTTTATAGGAAAGGGGTCACATAGTAACGAGCATTGTCATCTGGAATTCTTTACCTGTTTCATCGTTATCATCATCTATAATAAATATATTAGCACTAGCAGGCCCACCAATCGAACCTCCAATAGGTTGGTATAATTCTACCATAAAAGATTCAATATTTTCCGACAGCCCGTCGTCCGATATGCCAACATCAATATAGCGGACATTTTGATTATGGTCAAATGCAACGTGTTGATCAAGATAGTTGAAGTCTTCATTTTCTTTAGCTGCTCCTTCTCTGGTCCGAATGTCTGTATTGGAATCGGGTTTATATAGTTTGGTTATAACATCATTGCAAAACGTGATCAACAATATTAGTGCTTTTAGTCTTAAGGTGGTACTACACCCCTTGATAAATTTACCGCTAGAATGTACCTCATTTCGTAACATTATATAATGAACCACTTGTCTTGAATCACTGAAATTTCAGTGAAGTAATTGGATTCCTTGCCCCTATAATATACATGACTGTTGTTACCGGTCTGTAGTTATTTTTTGAGAAAAATGCAAAATTAGTCACAGAATTTATCAGGGGGTGTAGTACCACCTTAAATAGGTAAATGGAATTCGCTCCAAGAGAATCTTTAAAAACATGTTTGACCAACACCACTGAAGTATTTACACCTGAGAAATGTTATCATTTCAAAACGTAATTACACGTCACTTCACCGTACTCAATTATAATTTTTAGATTTGTGCTCCATTATGTTTGGGCGAGGCTCAAATTATATATGGCATTATTGAGGCAGGCTCAAAGGAGGCCTTTATAAAATATAAATTCCTTTAAAAAAGGAATGGGGCGCACAATGTGAGCCTGGAGAATGTCGTGAAAGTTAACCCAAAAGATATAGGAAATTATTCTATCATTATGCTCTCTCTATGCGAATGTACTGAACAGATGGTATCTGCAAATGGATCATACAATGAACAATTCTTAATTCAAATCTTACTCATCAAGAAACTTACAGAGGGACCCAAGTGAGGTGGCATCACCATATCTAATGATAGGAATGCGAACTGTGCGTTGGTTTTCATTAACATCATAACGTGAAGCTCCAAAAACAAAAATGGCTGAGGAAAAATGAAAAGTCACAGACACAAAATCAAACAATATTATAATGTTAACATGTACCGATGCTATTCATTTCAATATGAAGAACAATTCTGGTATAAATATCGACCCTTCTGACAATTAAAGGAAAAGAGACGATCAGAGACAAAAAATGTCTTTCAGCAGTTCCGTTAATATTATTTTTATTTCATGTCTGTTTTACATTGTCATTGTTTGAAGCATTTGAGGTTCTATTGAACCCAACATTCCTTTTTCATGATAGGTATACTTTGAGTTTGAAATAAATACATGACTGGCTGCTTTCTCTACTGTATGTTAGATCAATAGTTACAACAATACAAACCCCATTTATATGCATTTTCAGCATATAACAAAACTCAAAGGTCAGACCTTTATTTTGTTTCCAAAAGGCACTAAATCCAATAGCTGCCTTGCGTCACATTTTTCTGATATATTTTAACATTTTAAAGTTTAAATGACATTTAACGATTGGATATGTTTGTAACTCTAGCTTATTTTCTAACTATTTTCAACATCATTTTGTCCCCTAAAAATGCAAAGTTTTAAAATGACTGCCATTGGATTTAGCTCCTTTTGGAACCAAAAATTAATTTTCTTTTGTATTTATTATTTTCTTCTTCCCACGTGAGCTTAAAGAGATTTGGAACTATTTTTATAAAGTTAACCAAAAAAGTTATAACTATTCTTCTGGTGCGCTGTTATTAGATTGGCACGGTTGCTGCTACTCTTAGGAATATCTTCAAATGAATTTTACACAATGCAGCCGTTGGAGTTAGCGCATTTTGGAACCAAACTCTTTATATACCTTTACTTACTTTGCTCTAAGTCATTGTCATATATCATTGCATTTGCACTCGATAAATCCTCATCCAGACTGCATCCAACTGGTTCACTGAGGACGATGTCAAAACTTTCCGGTACCTCTGGGATAGCATCATCACGCAGATCGATATCTATATCCGATCTTGTCACACCACTCGTAAGTTTGACGTTCATCTGTATAGGGATGTAATCACTTGTGGTACTTGCAATATTCCCGCCTCCTATTGGTGGTTGCGTGCTGAGGTCTATATAGGAGGGAAATTTAAATCAGTAAAGTAATTTCATGGTGATTTTGCATTCTTGTCGAATTTTGATCTTCACTATCTATGAGTTCTGCTACTTCTAGTTCGTTCTTAAGATTATGATACTTTTTGTTTTAGCACATCGGTTTTTTGCCAATATTATTGATTACAACCTTAGCTTATCTTCCTTACATTGCCACAAAATATTAACAATTTAACAGAGTCGGGTAAGGTTTTTTTAGAAGTAGTGTTTGCTGCTAATATTCAAACCACTGTGAAGATGTCATGTAACTCAAACATATCAAAGCTTGGAATCCGATTGTTTTGGTGGTTTCCAGGTTTCCGTGTAAGGTAAGGAAAAACCCAAGTGAAAATAATCGGCCATCAAACTTTAATGAACAAAGTCTGTAAGGTAATGTATGTTAATTGTGAACTTACTAACAGAGCAAGCCAAGTCACGTGGCCCATTTTTCAGTATAGTAATGGTCCCTTTGAGGTCTCCTTCAAATATCGGGTATGAGGCTGAATCGAGTTGGACAGTTCCTGTAAACGTAATCGAGTCATGTATTCTAAGTCAAGTCTAAGTTAAGACATATATTTTTTTATAAGTCATTTGCGATCAAATAATTATATTCCAAGACTTAATACACTTGAAGGATGAGAGTAAGACTACAGGAAGTGCAATGGCAAGATCGATGCATTACTGAAGACGTCTTTTACAGAGGACAAACGCCTGAATAAGTAAGTAAAATCAATGGCATCGTACACAATATCACAAATTAAGCGTACGAGCATCAAGAAAGATACATGTATAAATAGTTAAGTATTTAAATAGCAAACTTGGTGGACAATGTCTTTATGATTGGTAAATTGTGTGAGGCTCCCCAAGTGCATTATTTACATCTTTTGGATCTACATACATCATCAAATCAAATTGCTTCCGACATCTCATCCCTAGACCCCCACATCATTTTGCTCAAATCAAATCAAAACTTGTCATGTGCGACATCATCATCATTATTTCAATTCTAGCCATGTTGGCTCTCCTATTTCATTATCAATATCTTCTGAATGTAGATAAAGCAACACATCAAAAATCCTCCCCAAATATCCCTTTTGGGCACACTCATCAAATCAAAACTTACCATGTCCAACATCATCATCATATATTTCGATTCTAGCCATGTGAGGTTCTCCTAATCTATTATTTATATCTTCTGGGTGTAGATAAAGCATCACATCAAACTGCTCAAGCAGCTCCATAGCAACATCATCCTGGATTGGAACTTGAATTATTTTAGAAGCCTGGCCTGGTAGAAATGTGACTTGTGTATTGATGGATAGATAGTCACTGATTGGTTGGGCTTCCCAACGAAGTCTGCTCAGACTAGTTTTTATGTCTGTAAAACAGCAAAGCGGGAGTACAAGTATAAGTCTATAGTTTTTATTCAAACTGATGACTTTTAATAGCATGTCTCAGTATAATAGTTTTGTACTTTCTCAATGTCAATTCAGTTGTGAGGTGTGACAACCTCTCTAACTCTTTTGCGGTTTGGAACAGGATTCCATTTCTTCAAGGTAAATTTTAGACAACTACCGCATGTCAAAATTGTGTCACAGTCTCATTTTAATGTCTCGTGACCACTCCTTTGAGCTTACGACCTAAAATGGGGTCAGGGCTCGGGGGTCAGGACCTCACGGTGGGAACCTCTTTTCTTAGTGGCATAATAATCCCACCTCTGCCACCTTTTTTTCACGGACTGACCAGCCGATGTTAGTTTGACACCCAGCCACCATCCGTAGAATAGTGAAATAACTTGCGTCTTACGTGGTCAAGCTTCGCTATTATCTTCACCTTGTCCTGCCGAAACTCGAACCCACGATTTCATGGTTAAAAGGCAGGCACGCTATAGTACATAGGTCAAAAGAGGACTTAACTTCCTCGTCTGGATATGACACTAACGCACAATATAACTCAATGGCAATATAATATTATATGAATTATGTTGACATGCCAGATAATTAATTCTGTTTGATCTTAACAAATCTTATTTAAAATTGCACATACGTGTATCACCTACCTGCAACAATAGAACCATTTTATTTGATGTCATATATCTAGCATACTTACACACAGTCGCTTGTATACCAATATTTCCTGATCTCATAATTTCCACAAGGGCATTTCCAGCATCCTCTTCAACAGAGAACAGAGAAGATGTGAAGAAAAACAGACCTGAAAAGTACCCAAATAAAAATTTTAATGTAATGATTTTACTTTTAATTTTACAAAGTGACAAAGACTGCAAAAGCTTCAGACAATCATCAAAATGACAAACTTCAAGCATAGACCGTGAAGACATGGACGGTCATCTGCGGCATATCCTTTGAAGCTATGATCGTCTCGCCTAAACACAAAGGCAAGATAGTCTTCAAACCTGCCATCGAATCGATTTACCGTACAAAAGGTCAATAACACAACTCTCGTCCACTCAATTGCATTATCAGTCGCAAACCAATGGAATTTTGTGCTCGGAGCATCCGTGTAAGTGTGACGTTGAGACCAAGGCTTATATAACGCAAATTAAAACTCATTCAATGCCAGAGTAACAGGTAGCGTTAGATAAATCGAAACGGTGAATATATGTATTTATTTAATTAACTTGAAACTGCAGCAAATAAGGGTTTTTTTACCGTTTCATTTCTTGTAACTATAATTGTTTTGCTACAACAGAGTTTACTTTGCAGTCGTAACTGTGTCAGAGACAACATGTGTACTTCGATTGAATGCCGCTTCTTTCAAACACGCTAATCCAACAGGTGCGAGCGAGACGATCATGGTCTCAACATAATGTGAAATTTCTATAGACTTACGATCCAGACGACCGTCCATCTCTTCACGGTCTATGATTCAAGACACTTTGTATCTTTCAGTTCTTGACACCGTTTCGAGTCAACATTTGTGGGATCCAGACCCCTTAAGGCACCACATCTTATTGGTCCTATAGCACTATCAGTGCCCGATTAGGTTCTGATGACTCTTTCTATCATACCCTGAACATTTGCATAGTACTTTCATGACACTATACAAATGTTAACTAGGGCTTTATACTTATCTATTACATCAACAAGGTATGATAAGAGTCATCGATACGTAACCGGGCACCGATAGTGCTATAGGACCAAATAAGATGTGATGCCTAAACAATATGTCATATTTTACCAAAGCTTTGCTAAAATGGGGTGTTATTCATTTAGCCATACTCTGGCCAAATTTTGTTTCAGTACCATTCCAGTTACCAACTATCAACATTTTAATGCGAAGGTCACATTCTGAAAAGCTGGACCAAGCAAGGTCATAATGATGTACTTAACATCTGAGTCTGCCTCTGACTGTATATTGTAGGAGCCATTGTGGATCCTATTGCCATTTTATTAGTATACTAATAGTAGGTATGTCACAGTGGCTGCACAATAATTCTGCTACACTGTGCATGCAAGCATAACAGTGAATTGAAAAGGGCGCGCTTCAAATTTGGCCAATTTTAGAAAACATCCATGTCGATAAATGAATTTCTTCATATGCTTCATTTATCCAAATTGTTTAAATTTTTAATATATGGTGTGTGAAGCCTTTCCGAGGCTAACATCGAGGTCCTTAAATAAAAAAATAGTTTTGTTTAAGAGCTACTGCCTGTTTTTATGGATTTTTGAAGATCGCTCATAAATCAGTAAATATAGGCCTATTGAAGTAAAGGAACTACCACCATTTAGCTGAAATACTAATCTTTCTTAGCATGTAAATTAATTCCGTCGACAACGAATGAAACACTTCCCTAAAACTAGTTGAAGCAAAACATTAATCAATGATATTTTTAGGGAGTAATTTTCCAAACCACAATAGCTCTAAGCCATTGTGTGTGTCCAAGGCCATACTATTTTTGTATACGCGGTACAGTAAAATGGCTTTTGCTTTTACCAATTATCCTCCCATGTTAATCCAGATGACAAAATGTTAATTTAAAGTCTCATTGCAACTGAATTTTAATTTTTACTTTTCGGACTTGGCTTTGAGTAATGGTGACACATACCATGTTTACAGTAAAAATGAAAATTATATTCCAGACACCGTCAAAATGTCAAACTTTTTATTTTTTTGTATTGTTTTTAAATAATTAACTGCAGTTCATTTATTCAACCTCATAACAGGATCATACTTTAAAAATTTATGATGAACAGACGTTCATTAAATATTGAAAAAAAACCTAAAATTACTCATGCCTAATTTGCATAATAATATCATAAATACATAATTAGCTGTAATTACCTAATTTGCATAATTAATTACTTTTTGTGTATTTTTTGTTATCAATTGAAAGAACTTTGTATACATATGTGTGCAAAAAACCCGCACCTTTATATCATTAACGGTTTTCTATTGGCATCAATTTTGCATATTAATTAGCTGAACTTAGTCATTTTTTGAGATTTAATTTGTCTGCAGATTGGCCGAAATTGCTAAAATAGTATATTTGGTTAATTTATTATAATTATTCAATGATAGATTTTTTAATTTTGTTTTCTGTAACGAAGTCAGGAAAGATATGCATTTAACATGTGATATTTAAATTAACGCTGCTTTTTCAAGCAAGCGTCCAAATATACCTTCAAAATCTTAAAATGTGCCAATTTTGTCATTACAGCCATTTGTGGCAGGATTTCATTCCATCTACGAGCATCTTTAAATTGACACTACGTCACAATGCATTGACCGATTTCAATTCTGTTTTTGATTTTTGATGCTTTAATAAAGCTCAATAATGTAGGAACATTAAATAACATGTTTCTGCTGCGATTATTTTTGAGGTGATATGCCTACTAATAGGAAAGTTATATATCAAAATAAAAATTAGAATGTGAACTTTCACATTAACATACCTGGCATTTTTTTCTCTTCCATCTTGCATTTTTCAACACAAATATTTCAAGTCAAGATGTAAAAAACAAACAAATAAATAAAAAAATAAAAAATACCAGCCATGTCAGTGTGAAAAGTCACATTCTAAAATTTATTTTGATATATACGTTTCTTAAAACTAATAAAATGGCAAAAGGGTACTTAAGTATATTTTGGTGACACGTTGCCTTTAACTAGTACAACAAGGATTGCCCTTCACTAGTATGGCAAACTGTTGAACTGATCATGTTGGGAACAGATGAAGAATTCATTTGAGAAATAGAGCGGTCAAGAGAAGTGGATGAAAGTGAAAGGGCAATGTAACGTAATGAGCGTATCGGTATTACAAATCCAAAGGCATTGTGGGATGGTTGCTGCAGCTGAACTCTGACCTATCAGGAAAAGTGTTAAAGAGTTAAAAAAATATTGTTTCTATACGTTATTGTTGTTGTGCATGTGACGATCTTCTGTTTATTACTGATGCTGGTTGCTCAGCAAATTTCTTTTTCCAAGCAACCAGCATCAGTAAACAGAAGATCGTCACAACAACAATAGTGCGTCCGGTAGACTCAGAAACGGCCATACTGTTTCTTGGACTAGAAATAAGAACATGTATGTCTTCAATATGAAAGGTCAAATTTTTCCATTGATGGACGGCCCCCCCCAGCTTTATAAACTTTACTTAGGATTGCTAAATGTCAAAGATATCAATTTTTAATAATTTGGCATAAAATTGTTATGATATCGCAAATTTCAAAAAATCAAAATTATTTGAAATCAGAAGGACATTCCTCTTATGCAGAATGCAATTTGATGTATCTGATGTGCTTTCATGTCCCATTAAAAATACTGTGCAAACGTAGCTATCCGATCCCTTAAGTATTTATAGAATCTTACAGTCATCGTCAGTGATAGTAATAAGTGCAATACTGTATCCTGCTGGGTCCACAGTTCCTCGTGTTGGTGCAACAAGCTCAATAGTAAACGTTTCTTCTACTGGAGTCTCTACGATGTTATCGTTGATGAGGCGAACTTCATCCACTGCAAATGTTTCGCCAGGTGGGAAGTCGAAGATTACCACTTGACTTTGGAAGTCGTGGTACTCGAGTGCCGAACCATTGCGTACCCTCATTCCTAAACACAGTGAATTAAAAATAATTATATCAGTGTTTTGAGTTCACTTAGGCTTACTGCTATGTTTGACATAATGTTGAAATATATTCACACCAACTCCCCGATGCATCCCAGACACATACATTTATACGGACAGACTTTTAGACTCCCCAAATACCCTCCCCCATCCTATACACTACACACCCCTCCCAACCCACCCCCACACACCGCCAACACCTAGACACGTCCTTTTTATAAATACAAATGTGCTATACGAGGTGAAACCACTTCCAACGTTAAGTACAAGTATATGATACTAATAAAGTTAACTTACCGGTTGCAAGGGGTGCAAATGAAATATTCACTTTTGTTTAAATTAATTTAAGTAAAATATATTGAACACAGGGATCACAAGGCAAATGAATGCGGGCGCCCTCAACAACATTATAATTTGAACTTTCAGCAAATCAGTTACCGCTACAGGCGGCTGTACAAACATGTATTATTGTTAGACTAAACTACTGTATTGGCATACACTGTAAAAACAACGGATAACACTTAATAAACACTAAAACGCGTTTATATTTATATTTTACACGTAAAAGTATAGGAGGCATTGCATACGATTAACACTATAACACGTTTATAGAAGGATTTATAGATGGATTGTTTATATCAGTGATATAAACGTGTTGGAGTGTTTATATTTATAATTACCACTATAAACGTACGTGTTATGGTGTTGATCGTATGCAACGCCTCCTATACTTTAACGCGTAAAATATAAAAATGAATGTGTTTTAGGGTTTATTTTAACACTTAAAAGTGTTATCAGTTGTTTCTACAGTTTATAGGTTGCTTGATAGGACATGTTAACATGTCTTAATCAAGCTTGTTAAGGACATCCAACTTACGAATTTGCCCGGTCTGCCTCAAGTCACCATCACGAAATACTGTAACGTAGAGTGGTCCGGATTCCATCACATTGTACCTGTTATGTTGAATACTATATATACCTGAAACGGGTGAAATATTTTAACAAGTAAGGTATCCAACTTATATTCTTGCCTGTGAGCGCACAATGCAAAACGTTTAACACGAAAACGTATATAGGAGGCGTTACGAACTTATGATTAACACTATACCGGGCACTATACATGTATTTACTGCCATCATCCAGTATAGTGACAATGGACTCCTCTATATTCCCTACACTGCCTCCTATTGGGTCGTACAGTGTTATACTTACTGTCATCATCCAGTACAGTGACAATGGACTCCTCTATGTTCCCTACAGTGCCTCCTATTGGGTCGTACAGTGTTATACTTACTGTCATCATCCAGTACAGTGACAATGGACTCCTCTATGTTCCCTACAGTGCCTCCTATTGGGTCGTACAGTGTTATACTTACTGTCATCGTCCAGTACAGTGATGGACTCCTCTATGTTCCCTACACTACCTCATATTGGGTCGTACAGTGTTATACTTACTGTCATCATCCATTACAGTGACAATGGACTCCTCTATGTTCCCTACACTGCCTCCTATTGGGTCGTACTGTGTTATACTTACTGTCATCGTACAGTACAGTGACAATGGACTCCTCTATGTTCCCTACACTGCCTCCTATTGGGTCGTACTGTGTTATACTTACTGTCATCATCCAGTACAGTGACAATGGACTCCTCTATGTTCCCTACACTACCTCCTATTGGGTCGTACAGTGTTATACTTACTGTCATCGTCCAGTACAGTGATGGACTCCTCTATGTTCCCTACACTACCTCATATTGGGTCGTACAGTGTTATACTTACTGTCATCATCCATTACAGTGACAATGGACTCCTCTATGTTCCCTACAGTGCCTCCTATTGGGTCGTACTGTGTTATACTTACTGTCATCGTACAGTACAGTGACAATGGACTCCTCTATGTTCCCTACACTGCCTCATATTGGGTCGTACTGTGTTATACTTACTGTCATCATCCAGTACAGTGACAATGGACTCCTCTATGTTCCTTACACTACCTCCTATTGGGTCATACTGTTATATACTTACTGTCATCATCCAGTACAGTGACAATGGACTCCTCTATGTTCCCTACACTACCTCCTATTGGGTCGTACAGTGTTATACTTACTGTCATCATCCAGTACAGTGACAATGGACTCCTCTATGTTCCCTACACTACCTCCTATTGGGTCGTACAGTGTTATACTTACTGTCATCATCCAGTACAGTGACAATGGACTCCTCTATGTTCCCTTCAGTACCTCCTATTGTGTCGTACAGTGTTATATTTACTGTCATCATCTAGTACAGTGACAATGGACTCCTCTATGTTCCCTACACTACCTCGTACTGTGTTGTACAGTGTTATAATAACTGTCATCATCCAGTTCAGTGACAATTGACTCCTCTATGTTCCCTACAGTACCCCCTATTTGGTCGTACTGTGTTATACTTACTGTCATCATCCAGTACAGTGACAATGGACTCCTCTATGTTCCTTACACTACCTCCTATTGGGTTGTACAGTGTTATACTTAATGTCATCATCCAGTACAGTGACAATGGACTCCTCTATGTTCCATACAGTGCCTCCTATTGGGTTGTAAATTGTTATACTTACTGTCATCATCCAGTACAGTGACAATGGACTCCTCTATGTTCCCTACACTACCTCCTATTGGGTCGTACAGTGTTATACTTACTGTCATCATCCAGTACAGTGACAATGGACTCCTCTATGTTCCCTACAGTGCCTCCTATTGGGTCGTACTGTGTTATACTTACTGTCATCATCCAGTACAGTGACAATGGACTCCTCTATGTTCCCTACAGTGCCTCCTATTGGGTCGTACAGTGTTATACTTACTGTCATCATCCAGTACAGTGACAATGGACTCCTCTATGTTCCCTACACTACCTCCTATTGGGTCGTACAGTGTTATACTTACTGTCATCATCCAGTACAGTGACAATGGACTCATCTATGTTCCCTACACTACCTCCTATTGGGTCGTACAGTGTTATACTTACTGTCATCATCCAGTACAGTGACAATGGACTCCTCTATGTTCCCTACACTACCTCCTATTGGGTCGTACAGTGTTGCTACGAAAATGTCGTCATTTTCAGTTATCATATTATTCAAGATTTGAAAATCGTACACGAACTGAGTTTGACCGATTTCAAAATACACTCTAGATTCATAGACGATTCCAATAACATCTCCTGAAGCGTTTTGATGTGTTATTCGGAAACCTGTAGATAAAGAACGTAAGAGCGTGTTATCAGAACTTCAGCTGGAAAAGTATAATAGTTCAACATCATTGCATAAAGGTACTTATATTCCGTTCAAACATGTTGACGTTTTATACCTTTGAAAATTAGCTCTAAGAAAACACTTAGGGAGGAAATCAAAACTCGGCCGGCGGTTGGCCGGTAAAAAAATGCTATAAGGAAAAACGCTATATATTTTTTTATTTACAGTTGGCCAGTAAATCTACCTTCCTATAAAATAATGAAGTATCTTAAACCACCAATTCCTTCAAACTCACAGATGCATCTTCAAATTACTACAGCCGTTATCCTTATCCCAACCACAATAGTGACCCACACTATACCTCTTCAAACACAATATTTCATTAAATCTAGTAATACAAATTGGTGATTTTTGTATTTTTTACTACATCCATCCCATTATTTCTGTTAACTTTCTCATTGCAAAAAGAGATTCACCATAAAACAGTATGAGGAGTAAGAGCTGGAAACCTAAAATTGCAGAAGAAATCAAAACACGATCGCCGGTTGACCAGCGGTTGAACCGCGTTCAAATGTTAAGAACAATAAAACCCGGCTCCAACCGGACGGAACCGCACGGAACCTGCGGTCTACCGCCAGTCGAGTTTTGATTTCATCCCTTATAATACTCACCTACAGATCCTGTAGGTTCAGGTATGTCCACAGAGAAGACTTGTCTCAGTATCCTTATGTAGACCACATCAGTACTCTCATTGATCACTATGGATGACTGCTCTAGAGAGAATACATTTGCACCTGTGCATGGGGAAAACAAAATTTGGGGATTGTTTTATTAATGGGCCTACTATTATAATAGGCCTGCTGGATGTGTGGTTGGTAAGTAAGAACGATATTGTTGATTATAGAAGTAACAATCTTTGGGTTCATTTCCTTTTAGTATTCTGGAGACAAGAAAAATGTTTATCAGTTCTTTTCGTCAGTTATCATGCTTAGGGTAGTCCCATATCAAGACAATGAAGTTTGGTTGTACGAAAAAATGGCGGAACAGAAACTCGTTTTTAAGTATTCACCATTTTGGTAAATCCCATAAGCCTTTGCGAGTACACCTGAGATGTCGTCATTTGACGTCACACCGATCAGAGATCCTGCGCCGATGCGATCATCGTTTAGCAAACACCATTAATATTGCGCATTGCAATTTGTCTTGACCAGTGGCGTAGTTAGGGGTTTTGTCGCCCAGTACTAAGGATACATAATGGCGCCCCTCCCCAATTCTTGAAACAAGTGCGCGCGAAAATTTGCACAAATAGGGCCTATCACTCATTAATTTTGGTTATAATGAAGTTGAATATCGGTCTTAAATTGATCTTTCAAATGAATTGGTACTGAAATGCGCGGGAAGCTAGAAGGGCTAGGGGCCGCAGAATCGATGCTGAGTTGTCAATTCGGCGCCCCATAAGGGTGGCGCCCAGGGCACGTGCCCCCTCTGCCACCGTCGCTACGCTACTGGGCTTGACGTCAAATGACGACATCTCAACCTGGTATCTCAAGTGTACTCGGAAAGACTTATGGGATTGGCAGAAAAAGACAATTATCGTGCATGCGCTTAATTACAATTTCAGTACTTGCCTTCTTCATCTTTAATATAGATATACGCTGACGAAGGCTCAATAGTCTGTCCATATCCCATCGGATCAATGGATAAATACAGGAATTCTAATGGTTCACCATACTCATCATTAATAAGCGATACGTTCACCTTGGCAACAGACTTCCCAGCCTCAAATACTGCTGTGATAGATGCTGTCTGGTAGTCCGTTCCAATGGTTGCAGTCGAGCTTTCTGGAACTATCTGTATTACTGCGAGGAGGAGAAAATGATCAAAACATGAAGCACATGAAGAACAGGAAGCGTTGGTACAATGCAAATGACCAATTTCGGCCGCGACTTGTGGTCCAAAAGCATAATGGTAAAAACATAAATGTCGCAAGTCCAGCAGGGCTGAGGCCGCTGACTTCAATGGTAAAGACTTGACTATTAATGGAGTTCCAATAGCATTTTGATCCTGTACCACGTATCATTGTGGTCCTGAAAACACGAGTTGGGGACGGAATCAGATTTGTGTGCGGTACAATACATGCAATAATTTAGCGAAGGAAAAGTAAGAGAACAGGAAGAGGTATCGGAAGAGGAAAATAAGGAAGAGATGAAGATGCAAGATGAAAGTGCAGGTATAGTGATGACACTGACGACGACAATATTCAATGATCACGATAATGATGGATGACGATGATGATGTGGTGGTGATGGTGATGGTGACGATGATGCCGATGATGAGAACGACGATGACGATGACGATAACGACGATGATGACGATGACGATGATGATGATGACGACGATGATGGTGATGACGACGACTATGATGATGATGCCGATGCCGATGACGATGACGATGATGACGTAGACAGTGCTCACCTAAGCTATCAGATGATGCTGTGCATCGTCCTTCTCGAGTCACAGTAATTTCCACCAATTCTTCATACTCCCACATGGTGTAGTTAGCAGGGCTAAATGTGTAGTTTGACCCTGAAAAAATGCAAAATTAAATTGCAATCAAAACATATTACAAAAAAAAAACACATTACCGGTATTTGAAGTTGCTGGTAGTTGATTAACAACCAGTGAGATTTAGCATCAAACTATACATTTTTTTCTAACACTAAATGTGTGTCAAAGTACAGATCCTGGGGTCCAAATAGTAAAGCAACACAGGGTCGTAGTTAGTTTTCGGGGCAAAGACGAAAATGTTGGTATTATCGGTGGAATATAATACATGTGATGCGATCAAGCAAAATCAGTCGGAACTCGGCAATATTGATTTTGAGATATAGCCATACAAAGGAAATATTTTCCTTTGTTTCCTGTTGTTTTGGAAACTCTTTAATTGCTCATATCTTTGGAATTGGTCGTTCAATTTCAAAGGTGTTCTCTGCAAAATCCAGATTATTAAATGCTTTTTACTATCCTATTAAAAACTGAAAATTTAATATTTCCGAGTTCCGACTGATTTTGCTTGATCGCATAACATATACCGTTTTTAGAGATACATGTAAAGTCTTCGAGCTTGCAAAAAAAAGGCACTGGGTATTTTGGTATTTTTCACAATTTTGGTCCATGACCGGGGTGAATTTTGGTGGAAAAGAGGGTCCCTTGCCCCTTTTCTTTTCTGTGTCATTTTTGTGTCAGACGGGCACATTACACTTTCAGGTTTATTTTTGCTCATATCTGCAGTCTATTCAGTAAATTCAGTTTAATCTCCACGTCATAAAAGTACAAACCTTGTGGAATGCCTGCTTCAATCGTCGGTTGGTCAATCCTAAATACATGGCGTCCATTTATGCGTACATTACTTCTATCTTGTAAATTGATGATATCGTCACCATTATCAAACTCGGGTAGGTAAAATGAGTTGAAATTATCACCCTTGTTGAAGCCCACCTAAAGCAAAATAGATCAATAGACATTTAGGTAAAGCAATGTGTGTAATTTTCCTTGCAAATGGAAGATATTTATACCTTTTTAGGTTGTTTGAATTGCAGAATGCTATTTTCAGTTTCTCTTTTCCAGAGCCAGTTAGGCCTATATATTGCATTAATGTCACGATTTCATATTTTATGCCTTGAGCAAATGTATGCTTCTTGAATGCATTTTGTAGAAAAGTGCGCTTTCAAACTCTCCACATGTGCACACTGGAAAAAGTCCGCCCTGGAGCTCAAAACGCTGCTTTAATGCTTATGTAGCGCTAGTGCTAACGGTAGCACACTCCAAACTCCAAGGGGGCTTCCCGAAACAGGTACACATTGATTGTTGAATATGCATTATTCGAACGTTGGCAATGTATATTTTATCCTTTAAGACAGTGTTTCTAGTAGAGAATCATAATATTATGGAAAGTTCACGACCCTCGTCCCGGCTGCGAACTTTTTTTCCGTAGTTAACATTTGAATAGGGGGCAATTTTGAAGTCCCAAACTCCGGAGCACAGTCATTTATAGTGAGAAATATGTAAACCTTAGTATATACTGCTTTAACATGGATAAAATTGTATAGAAGACTCCCTATTCAAATGTTAACTACGGAAAAAAATATTGCGTCCCGGCTATGTTGGGAAACTTCTGACACAGATCCTTTTAGCGTCATTGGCAAGATCATTTGAGGATAATAATTATGATACTTACATGTGCAGGAGTGCCTTCAAGACCAGTACTAAGATCTCCACCACCTTGAACACCACTTGACCAAGATAATCCATCGTAATTGAAAATGGCAAAGGTTACTTCCGCATCACGGGCAATAACCAACTGAAACGTGTTCACCTATGACAAAGAAAAGTATTCCATATTGGTACGAAGTGTTGATCAAGGTCCCATAGAAGGATAGTACCTGGACTGGGCAGATAACATGTCCTATATTTTCATTCAAATATCACTGAATGACCTTGTTGTTGTTCTTTGTTTTTTGTTTGTTTTTTGTCAAAGCGACTGTTGTTGTCATTGTTGATAGGTCTTTTCTTATTTGTTTTATTTTGTTATACCATACCATCTAATGATCTCCCCTTTTCTTTCTTGTTTTAAATGGACAGACAGAAAGGGAGAGATTAAACGAGAGAGGGAGAAGTGGAGAGACGGGAGGAGGGGAGAAAGAGGGAGAGAAGGGAGGGAGGGAAGCTCTCGCCCAGATAATTGTAGGGGAGAGAGCGGGAGAGAGGGGGAGAGAGAGAGATAAAGAGAGACCATATTACCAGTTCACAGTATGCCGTAGACTCCTCAAAAGCAACATTTCTCCATGTAGCAATAAACAACCAATCTGCGGTAAAGCCTAATTCGGAATCCGTTTTGCATGCCATTTCATCAATGTCATCAAATATCTCTAGGTTATCAGACCGTGTGTTTGGCGTGCCAATTCCTATACTGCGATATGTTACCTAAGAAAGAAACAACAATTATGATTTAGTAACTTAAGTAACAACGATAGCAATTTCCCCTTAAGAAAGGTCGGTAGATGATACCTGCACGTAACTGCAAATAATACCGTAAAGGTTCGCCTAATGGCGCTATTAACTCCCTTGATATAAGTGGAATTCTAGGCACAACCTAAAAGTCCACTCCCGTAAAATTCCCACCAGCAAATAATGGCATGGATCGTATGGATTGTTGGGATTTCAGAAATTTACTTCAAGGCAAAGGAACCCAAGTACGCCATCTTTACGGTAATAGTTGACTGCTCTTTCCTACCAAATCGTCAGCTGACCTAGAGTCCTAACTAACAAGCAGGTGTTTTCGAGGTAATAGAGAGATTGCGAAGAAGCGTCTGAAGAGGCTTCTGTCCCACTTTTCCCAATTCAAATTAAGATATCGTAGAAATTACCACTTGTTAGGCCAAGTATGCCCAGTTTTAGGCACATTTTCAGATTTTCTACCTTTAAATCTTTTCAGGACTGGAGTTATAGGGACGCTCCCCATGTAATGTCACATCATTTGTTGCGGGATCTTACCTGACCAGATTTAGTTGTGTCAATATCGCTCCAAAATGGCGCTATTATCGGAACAGCAAAGATTGGGAATTCTTCTGCCACATAGGTAGAGACCCCGATTCCTACAGTAACCACTCCATTCTCACTTATCTATGGGATAAAATGAAAATCTGATGTCAAATAAGATCCAGACCATCAGCAGTGAACGGAAATATTTGTTGGTGATATCATTTCGTAACGGATATGTTTGGACTAGAAAACAAACTCAATGACCTTCCCACGGCTTGTTTAATTAACACGTATAATAGGCCAAACTATGATATTCTTTTAATAATTCTGATGTCGTAATAATCATGATAATAATATGTAGGATGTTTCATTACCTATGTACACGTCAAACATTTCAAGTTCAATGGGGTTTCTATGGTGATTGACCTATTTTGATGCGAAATCTAAGTTACAAAACATCAAACATATTGGTAACTAGCATTGTTTAAGATCATTTATCAAAACGAAGATTTTGACACAATTTTCATCAAAATCGGAGCAAGTCTATAATTTTGACCCTTTTGAGGTCAGCGCGTGACATTTGATATTTTTTGAAATTACTCAAGAACGGTAGATCCTAGATAGGTAAAACTATACATTTTTTGAATCCTTATGACCAGAGAAATACATTAGTAATGTTTTCGACCAATTTTATGAAATTTGAAATTTGAAACCATGTAAAGTTTAATGACGTCCTCCTCCCCCATGGGACAATATACGACACGATCTGATTCAAAGTTGGGAATTTCTCATGTATTTCACAGTTTATATAATTATATAATGGGAATTTTAGTGCATAATTTTCATGTATTTTACTGTTTTTGCTCCATATTTTTTTCAATTGCCGACTTTGGACTGTTTGGTGGATCAGATCACGTGATATAAGCAGTTGATCGAGAGAATACTTACGTGAAGTGCCTCTGATGGTCCATTATAAGATACGCCATAGTATTTAAATGGCTCCGGTAATGGAATGGAAACAGTTATATCATCTTCCCTCGGAAGAGTCACATCATCTACTGCATTGCCAAAGGGAAACAGTGGTTCTGGCGCTGAAAACAATATACGTGATTTGAATAGGTTAGTGTTAAGGTTTACCTTTGGACATTATGTGATGTGTCTAGTCAAAAAGAAACACAGAGGAAAACAAACTACAATCAATCAAGAGGTTCATGATGTAAACTATGAAATATATTATTGTGATACAATTGGGATACAAATGTTTATTATGTTCAAAATCAGTTACGGAATTAAAGACGGAGAGGGTGATCGACTACATTGTATTCATATCATTCCATTTTGTGTAGGCCTACCCATGTTTACAAATAGGATTCCCACATTTACATGACTAGTGACATGAACAAACACTTCTCAATAGCTTCCATGAATTGTCGAGGTTTAGCCAATGTAAAAAAACGTAGAGATGTACTTCACTTTTTAAGGAAGAAAAACCATTCTTTATATTGTCTACAGGACACTCATTTTGTAAAAGATGTTGAAAATATAATTCGTTCTGAATGGGGATTTGATTGCTATTTTAGTTCATATAAAAGCAACGCAAGGGGCGTGGCAATATTATTCAATAATAATTTTGAATATAAAGTTAATCAGTTTAAGTGCGATACAAAAGGAAATATGCTTGTAATTGATATTGTAATAAATAATTGCAATATAACATTGATTAATATATATGGTCCCAATAACGATGAACCAGAGTTCTATGATAATTTATACAATGTAATTAATGAGTTTGATAACGAACATATAATTATATGCGGCGATTGGAATTTGGTAATGAATGATACTTACAATTATGTTAGAGCTAACAATCCAAATGCAAAAAAGAGAGTGGTAGAACTTTGCAATTAATTGAATTTGACGGATGTATGGCGCATAAATAATCCAGATTTACGCAAATATACATGGCGGCAACATGATACTTTGAAACAAGCCCGTCTTGATTTCTTTTTAATATCGTCAGAATTAAATTCCAAACTATCTAAATGTGATATCAAACCAGGTTATCGTACGGACCATTCATTAGTCGATATACATCTAGATTTCAATGACATTGAGCGTGGCAAAGGCTACTGGAAGTTTAATAACTCTCTTTTAAAGGATACAGAATATGTTAATTTGGTGAAGAAAACTATAAAAGAAGTGGTAGAGAAGTATGCGGCACCTCCATATATTTTGTCAAATTTAAACACAATCCATCCCAGAGATATCCAGTTTATAATCAATGATCAACTGTTTTTTGAAATGATTTTATTAGAAATTCGTGCTAAAACTATTTCTTACTCAGCTTTCAAAAAGAAAGATTTGGGAAGATTGAGAGAGAACTTGAATCTGAGATAACAGAATTATTTACAAAGGTCGCCTCAGGTGACCACACTTTAAATGTACAATTGAATATGAAGCAAAACGATCTTGAGAATCTGCGTAAAGATAAAATGAAGGGGTCTTGATAAGATCTAAAACTCGCTGGTTTGAGCTTGGTGAAAAACCGTCTAAATATTTTAAAAAAATAAAAAAACGTAATTTAGTTAACAAAACAATAAATAGAATAGTTCGTACAGATGGTTCTGTTTTAACCAACTCAAAGGATATTCTTTCTGAGGCAAGAAATTTTTATAAAGATTTATATTCGGAATCTGAAACTGATGATAATGCTGATGTTGACTCTGTTTTTGCAAATATAAATACTCCAATCTTGTCAAACGCCCAGCGCGATAGTCTTGAGGGTCCTATAACATATAAGGAACTTTTAAATGCTCTTAAAACAGCAAGAATGATAAATCACCTGGATCTGATGGATTTAGTTCGGAATTTTATAAAGTATTTTTCAATGATCTTGTATGGTATTTGCTTCGTTCGTTAAATTATGCGTATGAAAATGGACAACTTTCTGTAACTCAAAAATATGGTATAATCACTTTATTACCCAAAGGAGATAAACCACGTCAATTTTTGAAGAACTGGCTGCCTATATCCCTCCTAAATGTATCTTATAAACTCGCCTCGTCGTGCATCGCAACCAGATTAAAATCCTGCTTGTCCGATATTATACACGAACACCAAAAAGGTTTTGTCACGGGTCGATATATTGGAGAAAACATACGTTTAATGTACGACCTGATGAGTTTGGCAGAGAATAAAAATATTCCTGGCCTTTTTCTCATGATTGATTTCGAAAAGGCCTTCGATTCGGTATCACATACATTTATAATGAAAATATTAGATAAATTCAATTTTGGCAATTCGATTAAAAATGGATTCGTGTTTTTATAATCAAGCTTCATCATCAGTACTAGTTAATGGATTTCTTTCGGAATCTTTTAAGGTGGGTAGAGGATGCAGACAAGGCGACGGACTAAGTCCCTATTTATTCATCCTTTGTGCGGAAGTCCTAGGTATGATGGTTCGAAAAATCAGAATATTAAAGGTATTAGAATAGGGGATGCAGAATATCGCATATCTCAATATGCTGATGATACTGTTCTTTTTCTTGATGGCACAGGGAAGTCAATGAATGAAGCTTTTAAAATCCTCGATTCGTTTGAAAACATGTGTGGTTTACGGGTAAATATAGACAAAACTAATGTTGTGTGGATTGGGTCAAAAAGTGGTAGCAATGAAACAATTTGTGATCATTTGAACGTTAAATGGATTCATAATAATAACTGTTTTAGAGCACTAGGTATTGACTTCACTGTGTCACTTGAAAGAATGGTGCAGATTAATTATGTAAAAACAATGGAGTCAATTCATGAATTAATTCACCAATGGTCAAGACGTAATCTTACAGTTCTGGGCCGTGTAACAATAGTTAAATCACTTATTTTATCTAAGCTTACCTTTCTGATTTTAACTTTGCCTAATCCACAATACGAGTTAATAAAAGATTTAAACCAAATAATATATAAATTTATATGGAAAGGTATTGATAAGGTTACAAGAAATCAAATGATCCAAGATTATGGTCAAGGAGGTGTGAGAATGGTTGATGTCCAGTCATATATACATGCACTAAAAATAACCTGGATTCGTAGAATCATTAAAAATGCGGAGACAGAGTGGGTAAAGCTTTGTCTTCAGACAACAGGTATAAACCGTATCCAGGACATTGAGGGTGGATCTACTAATATTATGAATTTCATGAATAATAACAATGATAAACCGAATCAATTTTGGAAAGATGTTTTTTGGGCATGGTTTAGTTTTTCTAACTGTCATCAACCAACTACCAGACAGGAGGTACTGAAAAGTTCACTTTGGTACAATGAAAACATTAAAGTGGGTAAACAAAGTTTGTATTACCAGCATTGGGTTCGTAATGGTGTTGATCTTGTAAATGATCTATTAAATGAGAGAGGGGAATTCCTCTTGCTGGAGGATTTTATGCGTATACCGTAAACGTTCGCCTAATGGCGCTTTTGGATTCTTAGAAATGTGAGAGCGCCATCCTTGTAAAATCTCAACAGCATTAAGGATACGTGTATGTTAAATTGAGCAACCTGGACATAATGCCGCAGAAAAAATATCGTGACATGACCCAATACTTTAGGTCACTAGGTTAGTTGCTAGAGCAGCAAATGTTTTGGGGTTTCTTCAGGTATTCTTTCTCAAAGTGCCATTGGACTTAATTTATAAATCGATTCATACGTTATACCTAACTCATTTTGGTAAATCTTTTTATAACATTGTAATTTCTTCATATTTTTTTAATATTCTTCAGTTCAAAATTACACCCTTCTATTGTCTGACCCGTTAGCTCAGTCGGTAGAGGGTGCGCCTTGAATGGCGAATGGTACTTGTTCGAATCTTGATTTCTGCCCCCACTTTTATGTGAAGAAGGGTCAAGAAATGTTTTTGGATTTTGTCCCCATTTTACGATCGAATATTGTGATTTTTTTTTAATTTTTTTTAATTTTCTTATTTTTTTGGAGATAAATAGGCACTGCGAACAAACGGCAACAAAAACCTCTAACAAAATTTGCTCCACCTGCTACCTATCAATGCGTGATATATTCCACTACATTTAACATTTAATGACCTTTGAAAAATAGAACGGCCTCAATGTTTCAAATTGTGTAACTACATTACTTTATTCATTTATGCATTATAAATGATCAGCTATTTTTCTTTTCTTAAAAGGATCGAACCCAAGTAGATCAGACCATTGATCATATAACTATCAGACCACGAAGTAGTTACGTAACTCCGTGATGGTATCGGAACCAAGCACTGTTTGTATGGCGATCATTACGATCACGCTATTTTTGGTGTGCCTTTTTGTGTACTGATTGTTTCGATCGTGGTTCATTACTTAAGCGCGTGATCCCGTTGACATAGTAACATTACGTAACTTCGATACTGGGCTTCGATAGTGAATAGTTGTTGAGTGCACATAATATGGAGAGCCATTGGGGTATTGTGTGCCTTCCAAAGCGCCTTATAACATGTTCTCATTGTGTTGTGGAATCCTAGCCAGTATTCAATGATAGCTATAGAGGCCTTGCGTTTATCGATTGGCTCCAAACAAAGGATTTGAACCGGTTTCTTCCCCGTAATCATGGCGCAGTGCAGTCCATTCAATCAAATGTTGTCATCAACCTATTTGATCGTAGTGCATTTTGTTATGTGTGTGAGACGAACTGTCGCGGTAGATGCAATCATGCTTTTGTTGAATGCATTTGAGTAGTCCGCCATATTTACGGGATGATACGTCATATGCACAGCTATTCAGTTGGTCGTTGTATGATTTTGTTTATTCACTCATTCAAATTTTATTTATATCATTTGAAGACTGAGCCTATTATGATACATCCTCCGTGGAACAGTTTCAAACAAATATAGCTAGGGATTATTGGGGCAGAGGTTATCTTTTGAATCCTCTTAGAGGGCTATCATTTTTTTTCGGAAGGGGGTCCCAAATTTACAAAAAGTATGCGTCAATAAAATTGCGCACCCCTATTTCGGCAACAAAAATTTTATGATCCCAAACCCCAAAATTGTATTGAAATCAATCTTTTTGAATAAAATAACACACTTTCTGTGGTCATCGTGTGACTCCCTACATTTTGGTCATAAAACATTGTATGACCGCCTCACACCGTCATCATCCCTATATCTTCGTGTTAAAATTGCCGTGATAGTACGATGAATCCTCACGTTTTCAACAACTACGCATGGTGATTTTATTCGAGATAGGCCGTGCAACTCAGGCTAAGCATACAATTTGAGATTTTGAGCGCCTGCCACACTGTTTCTATTCTATGTTTTACGATTTTCGCATGATCAATATATGGCTGGCCGTAACCGCCACAACGTGGAGCTGCTACGCGTAGCTTACTTTTCGCTTCGCGGAGCTAAATTGACCAGTCATGTTAGATCTTTTCATTACGCGGAGCCAGTGGATGCATCCTCGTTCCAGAGAGAAAACTCTTGCCAAAATTAATGTTTACTATGGGGATTTTAAATGAATCGATTGTAAATAAACCACGACCAGTTGTACAGGATCAATACCATTGTTTGATTAGTGTATAGTCAATGTTACCTTGCATGCATGTGTCATGTGTGTGGCGTGTTTGTTTGTTTGTTTGTCTACTGTGTCAGGCCAGGATCACTGACACCCACGGTACTGATACTCTCATACTATCACGGTGATCATATTGTTGAATGTTGTTGACTTAAAAATAATCATGATGCAGTCATGTCTACAGTAGAACTCACCACGACCTTTGAAGGACTTAAACCCTATTAAAAGCTATTAAACCAAGAGATAACACTCAATGAAAACGGCTCAACTATGTTACATCAGATCTTCTCTGGTTAAATACACACTGCACGTGTGTCTGTTTTACCTGTGCAATGAGCAATGAGCTGGTATTATAGTTTCAGTTGGGTGAACGATTATAAAGCGAACACAAGGTAACAATACTGTGGGCTTTTGTTTACGAAATGAGACAATAGTCTGCTTATTGTTAACCAGCGTTCTTGAAAATGAGAAGCTTAATGACTTAACACGGTTTAGAAATAATTTCTTCATATTTTTTTTTACTTTTGTACCAATATTTCCAAACACCTAAATTAGCTAAAATTTAGGACATTACAAAACTATATTTTCTAGAATTTCAGAGAATACTTTAAATATTGGCCGGTTATTTTTTACACAGTAGTGACGTCAACTAGGCAATGGCCTATACTTCTAACATACACTATTTGTAGAGGTCCCGCGTCAATGGTGAGCGCACTGAGTATTGTGTATAGGAAAACGGACAGTAACTACAGTATGTATGGCCTACTACTAGTATATAAAGTAAATCCGAACTGGTTTGCAGTTTGCTGAAGGTCGAATTCCGCAGGGACACCGCACAAGTTATACAAATTAGCTCCCGGCGATACACTGCAGATCGCAGAACTGTGTGCATAGTTTACCACCACTCTGCCTAGCTATATAGTTATGTACAATACTGTATGAGTTTCTTATGAGTGCATGTCCATCTTAATAATAAGTCAGTTCGTACTTTTCATAAACTACTTTTTGAATCATAACTTTCGTGACCGAGGATATCTTGCAACTACGTGACGCTCGTCTGGCAAATTCTTAATGAATAAATTCGCTTCACGTAATGAGTAAGTCGTACTTAATTAGTCAGTTTTACCTCCGAGTGATGAAAAACTCTAACATGATCATGATTGGTCAATTTGGCTCCACGGAGCAAAAAGTCAGCTACGCGTAGCAGCTCCACGTTGTGGCGGTTGCGGCCTACAATATCAGTATCCCATATGATATTTCTATTGCAAGAAAATTTTATTTGTTGTCAGGTTTTATCTTAAATACACTAACTCGTAATTAAATACACTAATTAGTGAGGACCGGTATTTTGCTGTGGATATGTTTAACTGCAATTTGCGGGTAAAAATTTGAAATCCTGAGTAAAAATTTTGATCATATTCAACTCTTTGAGAAAAAATTTATATAAAAGAATGCATGTAAAATCCAGCTGCAATACAATGTACATTATTGACACACTATCACTCTCTTTATCTACGGCAATAATAGAATATCGATTTCAATCGAATTGAATACGATGCTCAGTTTTGAGTTTGTAGTTGACTACTAACCGACCTAAGCGATCGATTGCTAGCCAATCAGATAGAACTCCTTTTCTTGCGTTCGGTGAAATACCAGTCGCCCGTCGCTCACCAACGGAGTATTAAATTTATATTTATCGAATAGGAAGTCGACACTGTGCGCCTCCTATTATTCTTTCCAAGACTTTATGACCCCCGTATATTTGGGACCCCCCCTTTCGAATAAAATGATATACCTCTTATGACCACTGATGCATAGGCAAGGACACTCGCGCGAATTGAAAGACTTGTCGCACGCGACAGTTCGTCTCACACACATAACAAATGCCTATACAATCAAATAGGTTCATTACAACATTTGATTGAATGGATTGAGTTACTCTAAAATGAAACGATAAAAACAAAGAATCATAAAAAAGACGCATACAAGATAAAATAATAATAAAATTATATAAACAATGTTAAAGATAAAATCAAGGTATAGAGAATAAAATTTCCTCCAATCAGAAAAAAAAACATTGACAGACATCATAATCTGTCAGAAATTACTGCATGAGATTCGAACAATCAAACTTCTCCACAAGTTCTCTTTATCCTCGCACTATATAGTCTAATGCTCTGCTCACTGGGCCACAACGTATCAGGTGAATGATTACCGCATTATCATGAACAAGTTTGTTCGATCTTGTTCATAATTGTATGTGTCGATAGGTTTCACCCTTTAACTACACGTACCCTTAATGATCAGTGATAATAGTCGGCTTTTACAGGGATGGCGCTCTCTCATTTCCATGAGCTCCATAGCGCCATTAGGCGAACGTTTACGGTATTTCATGTTCGCACAAATTTTGTTGAATACGGTGGTGTAATATTGGCGATCAAAAAGTCATTTCCAAAATTCTTTGACAAACCTGGTGATACCCTTGTTTATCCCACTATTCCATTTCACTTTGATGTTCTCTTTAAAGATAAAAAGGGTTCCAGAAGAATATACAATATTCTTGTTTCGAAAAAAACAATTGTTCGTAAATATGTACAAAAATGGGAAGAAAAGCTTGAAGCTACATTTGATCCTTCAAGATGGAATGTTATTTTAATACACCCTTCAAATGTACAATAAGTACTAAACTCAGGTGGTTTCAATTCAGAATAATTCACAGAATCCTTGGTACAAACGCATTTATTTAAAATTGGGATAAAAGATTCCAGTATGTGTACCTTCTGTCTGGAGGAGAGTGAAACTTTGATTCATATGTTTTGTGATTGTCATGTGGTTAGGAAATTTTGGGATGATGTGAAAAGGTGGATCGAAAACAAAGTTAATATAAATCTCTCTTGGAAAAAAGATAATCTGCTTTTTGGCGTTGGTCCTAGCTATACTGTTTTGGATTTGATTCTAGTTTTATGTAGATTTCATATATATAAAATGAAAATGAAAGAAAATAACCCTTCGATCCACATTTTCAAGAAAGAATTGCAAAATCATTATAAATTAGAAAAATATATTTACATATGTAACAATAATATTGGTTTATTTTATAAAAGATGGGGTATTTTCAATTCACTCTGTAGAGAATAAGATTTAGACCCTCATACACGCGGAGAGGTTTTGCATGGCTATGTGTAGTGGCAGAACCTCGTAATGTGAGGTTCTGTACTTGCATAGCGTTGTGTGAGAGCTTCTCTGTGTGTATGAAATTATATTTCATCATGTGTATCATGTAATATCATTGTGTATCATGTGTATGCTTAATGTTTACCTCTGTTTAAAGTTAAACTTGAATAAATGTTTTTTTTCCTCTGAAAAAAAGGAAAAAAAAAAAAAAAAGATGCACTTGTGGGCAGAATCGTAAATGGAGAAATAGCCAAAAATCTGCCCAGGGCCTGGTGATTTTTTTTCCACAATTTGGGTTTCTTGCAAATTTGTGATGTTATTAATGTTAAAAGTTTCAGACCGTTATATAACTGGCATTTTTTGAGACATTTTTCAAGGTAATCCTACTCTCAACATTAATAATATTTTTAAAGGCCGATATCTCAATTCCCAATTTTATAATACCATAACTTACAAACTCAATATCTTCGCTTGGGAATGTCCGATTTCATTGGGGTAAACGGCGTTGTGGAGTAAAATATATCTTTATTTAACATATGTAAAAACCTCAACATTGATAACCTGCCCAAAAGTGTCCCCTTCTTAATTTAGTTGTTTAGGATCAATCCACTCAATGAATGAAAGTTCTCTCTGATTATCTTACCATGAAGACCATCTTGATACAATGGATACTCGCAAACAACGTGAGGAGCTGCATCAGATACACAGTCAGATTTGTGGAGTTCTCCATTTTCCAAAGTCAAACATTCACGGTCAATAATTTGTTGCCCATCACCTATAAAACAAGAACGTATAGTTAGCGTGAGCTGCAAAAACTGTAGAATTTGATGACGCGTCCCAGAACACACGCAGAACCCATTTTAGGTGTTCAAAATGTAGTATAATTCATTTAGAACACGTTCTACTTTTGCTATTAAATTTTGTTTCTGTGGTAGCCTTACTGACGAAATAGAAAACTTAGTGGGAACTCAAGTTGTGAAGTGAAAGTGCATACTTTTTAAGGCATAGATAACGTACTATACTTCGCCAATAAAGTATCCTTACACTTGGAAAAATAATCACAATTTCAAACTGAACAATATTGGAGTAAATTTGGTTTTTAATAGATGCGCTATCTAATCCTGCACATTATGACACCACATTGAATCCAATGTGACCTCAAGAAGTAAAGTTACAAGCATTTGAAGGTCCAGTTTCAAACGTGACAAACTGTCCTATTCAAAACTACACATGCCACAAATCTGGTTTGAGAGTGGTGAATGGCTAATTTATGCGTTTGGCTTTAATTTAAAACAAAAGGAACAAAGGAAAAGTGAAACAAAAGAAGTGACAAATAAAATGAAAGTTATGAAAAGTTCAGAGAAGTAAAAGCTGAAATAAAACTGCTTTAGATAACGCTTTATTGAAGAAACTGTGTTGTCCCTTTGTTGCGCTTGTTGGAATCTTTTTGTGCCTTGTATAGGCCAGTTTGTCACTTTTAAAACCGGACCTTCGTCTATTCAATTGCTTGTAACTTTACTTTTTGAGGTCACATTGGATTCAATGTGGTGTCATAATGTGCAAGACTAGATAGTGCATCTATTACAAAAACAAATTGATCCCAATATTGTTCAGTTTTGAAATTGTGATTATTTTTCCAAGTGTAAGGATACTTTATTGGCGCAGTATATATAGGTAAAATACAGGATCTAATTCTCAAGTTGTGAAGTGAAAGTGCATACTTTGTTAAGGCATAGGTAACGTACTATTAACTTTCTCCACTAGAATGTCGACTGCAGACGACAAGTTTCAATTTTTCTTTCTTTTTTTAATAAAAAATTCTAATCACCATATTTAGAATCATCATGAAAAATGCAGTACACTGAGTACAAACAAGCCTAGTATTGGTTCAGTGGTCGATAGCTCTTGATATTTTGAGAAAATATCTCAAAACTTTGTACTTTTTGTTGTTGAAGCATTATGACTAGCACGCTGAGCATTGATTAGGCTTAGATTTATTCAAGAACATTTTTAAAACAAAACTACACACCCCATGGCCAGTATCCAGTTGCTTCACTGTGTTCACAATAACCATCATTGTTGGCATCACAGCAAAATTGTTCAAAAAGTGGAGGATCATTTCTGCATCCTAGCCATATTTGTGTTATAGGATTCAGCAGTGTCGATGTGATCCATTCCAGCTCACTGGGGCACTCCGTAATGGATATGTATGCCTGGCTAGGTACACCATGGGCGAGTAAACCTTCACAAGCTGCAGAGGCATCGTCAGCGGATTGGTACGGATCAACAAGCAGCTTGTAGCAGTGGTCTTCGTAGGTATACCATCCTGTTGATGAGTCACAGGTCAGAGCCTCGTGTACGGCTGTTAAGGAAAAAGCAAGATTAAGATTGATATCCAGATTTACTAAATGGCAACGACATAAAACATAGTAAATATAAGCAGATGTACACGTTGGAGTTGTTGTCATAATAATCACATCTTTACTGACTATACCGTAGATAACTAAACTGTTTGAAACTTTATTATGATAACTTAACTGTTTGAAACTTTATTATGCTATATCTTGGTATAACAAGAGGTCCCATGTCCCAGGTTCAAATCCTGAATGCAGTCAGTTTTTTAATGATTATCGGTTATATATGCGGCGACCTGTGTTTAAAATTTCTCATAAGCAATTGACGCTGTTATCTACTGCTGGTATTAGTATTGATGAAGTAGTTATCTACTGCTTATATTGGTATTGATGAAGTAGCTATCTACTGCTGATATTGGTATTGATGAAGTAGCTATCTACTGCTGATGATGTGGCTATCTACTGCTGATATCGGTGTTTTTGAAGTAGCTATGTACGGCTGATATTAGTATTGATGAAGTAGCTATCTATCTGATATTGGTATTGACGAAGTAGCTATCTACTGTTGATTTTGGTATTGATGAAGTAGCTATCTACTAATGATATTGGTATTGATGAAGTAGCTATCTACTGTTGATATTGGTATTGATGAAGTAGCTGTCTACTGCTGATATTGGTCTTGATGAAATAGCTATCTAATGCTGATATTGGTATTGATGAAGTAGCTGTCTACTGCTAATACTGGTATTGATGATGTAGCTATCTATTACTGATATCGGTATTTTTGAAGTAGCTATATACTGCTGATATTAGTATTGATGAAGTAGCTATCTATGCTGATATTGGTATTGATGAAGTAGCTATCTACTTCTGATATTGGTATTGATGAAGTAGCTATCTACTTCTGATGAAGTAGCTATCTTTTGCTGATATTGGTATTGATGAAGCAGCTATCTACTGCTGATATCGGTATTGATGAAGTAGCTATCTACTGCCAAGAACCTTTGCATCTAAATTGAGTGTATCATGTGCCTTCTTGCTATGTAAGATGGAAAAGCATAATGTGAATAATCTACTTTGATTTGAATTGAATAGAATTGATATACTGCTGATATTGGTATTGATGAAGTACCTATTTATGCTGATATTGGTATTGATGAAGTAGCTATCTACTGTTGATATTGGTATTGATGAAGTAGCTATCTACTGCTGATATCGGTATTGATGAGCTATACTGCCGATATTAGTATTGATGAGGTATATAGCTATATCTATGCTGATATTGGTATTGATGAAGTAGCTATCCATGCAGTGTTGATATTGGTATTGATGAAATATTTATCTACTGCTGAAATTGGTATTGATGAAGTAGCTATCTACTGCTGATATTGGTATTGATGAGGTACCCATCTTTTGCTGATATTGGTATTGACGAAGTAGCTATCTACTGCTGATAATGGTATTGATGAAGTAGCTATCTAATTTTGATGTTGGCGTTGATGAAGTATCTATCTACTGCTGATATCGGTATTGATGAAGCAGCTATCTACTGCTGATATTGGTATTAATGAAGTATCAATCTACTGCTGATATCGGTATTGATGAAGTAGCAATCTACTGCTGATATCGGTATTGATGAAGTAGCAATCTACTGCTGATATCGGTATTGGTGAAGCAGCTATCTACTGTTGATAATGGTATTGATGAACTAATCTAACGTATCATCTACTGTTAATAGGTGTTGACAATGAAGCTATCTACTGCTGTAGATAGAATTAACTATTGCTGATATCAGGATTGATGAAGTAGTTGTCTATTATTAGTAGGCATAATATAATTTGATAAGATAAGATTATCTGCAGCAGCGTAGACGATACACGACTGGTGCTCCCCATTTGCCTAAAACTACATTACGACGAAAACCGTACAGTTTTAACTTTAAAATGATTGTTGATATAACAGTAAAATATATACTGTAAATTTAGTGGTATGTAATTTAGTACATGATCGCATACTAGGTTATAGATCTCCGAAGTGATTGAATGTTCAGAATATTTAAGGCATGGTACGTGCTACATCCCCTGATATAGTTTTTGTGACTAATTTTGCATTTTTCTCAAAAAATAACTACACACTGGTAACAAAAGTTATGTATATTATAGGGGCAAGGAATTAATTTACTTCACTGAAATTTCAGTGATTCAAGACAAGTGGTTCATTATGTATGTTAAGAAATGAGGTACGTTGTATGGGTACTTCTTTCCTTATCATAACTTACCGCTTGTCTTGAGTCACTAATTCAGTTTAGTAACTGGATTCCTTGCCCTATATATACATAACTTTGTTACCAGTGTGTTATTATTTTTGAGAAAAATGCATATATCATGGTCACACATTTATCAAGGGTGTAATACCACCTTAATCTTAATACAATCTCGTCAATAAAAGCGTAATAGAGTTAAAATATACAACAGAATGGTTTACTTTATTTCACAGTATTTTACTGTAAATTCTACATGTATTTTTTACGGCTTGTACTCATAAAAACTGTATAAGTGAACCAGTTAAGGTTAGCAGTTGCTAACCTTTAATTTGTTCAAACAGTTATTATGAGTACACTACTATTATTTTACTACTAAATTATTATTAATAGTACACTACTATTATTTTAAACTGTTGCGATTTGGTAGTTCACAGCATCTTGCGAATGGTAGTGAGCTTTGGCAAACATTGCATTGATCATTTCATAGCGAGCGTATAGAAGAATTAAAATATATCACAGATACACTTTTGTAGGTCCTGTGATACTTGAGGTTTGTTGTAAAGAGGGCTGAAACAACAACACTTTTGTAAAACGTACATAACTCATTAACAACAATAAATCAAGCAAGTGTTCAAAGTATATGATTTGTAGAATGAACTTTTGCAAAACATGAAAGTGTTATTTTTCAATAGTATATTGATTTAGATAATGAAAATCGATTTTTTTTGTTGGGTTGCTTCGACCAACAATACCTATTATACCCTTAAAGAAAGGAATTCTCTCAGCTCCATACTGCGTGTCACAGGAACAATGATTTCTCATTATTTCAATGTACCATTCTTGAACTTAGTGACTGTGCACGGGGCCTGTCTTAATATCTTCCACTTGAATAATTATAAATGTAAGTTCTGCATGATGGGCCTATTGTTTGGTTCACTAATGAGCAGATCTGTAGATAACAATAACTAATTAAATAGACCTCATACAGCAGGTGTCTAATGATGCGCACAACAATTAGCAATATAACCAATTAAGTAAACATTTTGACATGACGTTACCTGTAGTGAAAACACAAGAGGTTTTTGGTGTATAGGCCTATCTGTCTAAGACTTAATATATTTGCCTAAAAAACACATTTTAAAACAATGATTTTACATATTATGATCAAAAGAGGGTTTTTACATTTTGACCAATAACTAAAAGAACAGAACATGTATCAAAATAGCAATGTTGAAATAATCGAAGCGAATTATAGTCCAGCTGGAAAAATCCCTAGAACCATTTATTCCATGATTTCATTATTAAATAATTACAAAGTTTGTAATTACTGGACGAAATTATTCCCTACATACACCCCAGCAAACACAAAGCGTTTACAGAAAACGTTTAAATGTCAGGTTATATAAAAGGCAAACAAGTTTTAATAACATTCAGAAAACATATTTGTTGAAATTTGCATACACAAATTTTTTTAACATAATATTAATTTGCAAAAATATTTGCCGAAAATATCTCGCAATAACATTTCGACAACTATTAAAAAGAAGTTATGTTTTTCCACATAAAACGTTTAAAAATGTTCATGACCTATATAACCCGACATTTAAATGTTATGAAAACGTTTTGACCAAAACCATAACACGTTTACAATGTTGTAAAAACATTTTTGTGTTTGCTGGGTAGTTTGATACAATCGGACTTACCATTTACCGCCAAACCGTTCAGGAGAAGCATCAGGAACACATTTGCGAGTTCCATGTTTCCAAATTATTCCGAATACGTTTGATGCACTTCCAACTTGGTGTCTCATCAGCACACACTGACTGGATTTTGACGCAGCGGTGAGGTTTTTTTCTCAGTATGGGAACATACTTCCATAACAAATCATATACAATTACTAATGCATAAATCTTTATTTGTATTATTTACAAATAATCATAAGAAATTGTCTTCTCGTCAATGATTTGATATGTACCTTAATACAAAAGTAAGCACCAACTGCTAAGCAGCATGATTAATACGACCTTTCGGAGGTGTTTTCATTACTCCCATTTAGTAAAACGTCACGTGACACTCCACTAACCAATGGGGTCCTTTGATTCTGAATCATTTTCAATATACCACTGGTGGTGTGTTTTTGGTTCGAGGTGGTGTGATTTGCTGTACCCAGCAAATCAAGACATTTTCAGGGTTGACAAAAAACGTGTAAATGTCGGGTTATATAGGCCTATTGGGTATATAAAGGGTATAAAACGTTTTCATTACATTCAAAAACATTGTCAAAAAATCTTGCTGCCAAATATTCTACCATAATGTTATTTAAATGTTGACAAGATGTTTTACAAAATATTTTGCAAAAATGTTTGCAAAAACATTTTACAATAACATTTTGACAACGTAAAAAATGTTTTGTAGTGTTTTTTTCACACAAAACATTTTCATGACTTTTATATAACCCGATATTTTAATGTTATTAAAACGTTTTCAACAAAACCAAACCCAAAATATATCCCGTTTAAAACGTCTTAAATACTTTTGAGTTGATGATTAAGCTTCCACAAGTCTGCCACAAGTCTGGCAGGGGACAAATGTTTTTGAAGTGTTTTTTCATACAAAACGTTTTAAAACGTTTTCATGACCTTTATAGAACACGACATTTCAATGTTATTAAAACGTTTTCACCAAAACCAAACCAAAAATATAACTCATTTAAAACGTTTTAAATACTTTCGTGTTTGCTGGGTAAGCTACCTCCTCAATATTTCTGCCTATACGGGTCTGCCAGAGGACAAACCTCAACAAGGACAATATTTCAGTTGATTAGGATCCATTTTACCACATCCGCCAGTATGCCTATAAAATGCCCAGTGGTTTCTATATACATGTTCAAGAGAATTATCCAAAACATTTTGCAGGCATTTTCGTTAAACCAAACCAAACAATATGCACGATCAAACAACATGAGTCGTTTGTGGACAAAAATAAAAGAAATTAAGTTCTCTTTGATTTATTGTTTTAAACCGTCACTAATCTCAAGAATGGAATTATCTTCTTTCTTTCTCGCTTGCTTTTGATTTCTGTCTTTGTCTTTTTTTCTGTGTTCATGTCTCTCATTCTTATGTCCCTAGTATTATGGAGGTTCAAAGAAACATACCGAATGTTTAGTTCATAAGTTATTCACTGCAAATAATTCCAGATAATACTTTTTAAACACTTCAACGCGTTTATTTCCATACTTTTCACGAAATAGTGTTGGATACGTTGCTTACGATTAACACTATAACGCGTTAACAAGGGTATCTCAATTATTAACACTCAAACATGCTTACATCAGCAATATAAACATTTTGGTGTGTTGATAGTTTGTATATGAAAAATACCTTCTTAACGCGTCATAGCGTTTATTTTAAGTATACTTTTACGCGTAAAGTACGAAAATAAACGCGTTGAAGTGTTTAAAAAGTGTCATCAGGAATGTTTACAATGTTACGTCATGTACATTGCTACATACAAGTCATTGTCTTCTAAGACCTGTCGACTTTTTGTGTTGAGAAATTGAATTGAAATGAATTGATAACAACTCGTCATCTCAAAGTTTTACAGAAAAATGGAACTTTCTATAAGACAACTAAATGTTAACTCAGAATACTGTATCACTGCGCGATTCAAAAGTCTGTAACATCTCAACGTCGATATTCTTCTTCAAGTTTGATACGTCAAGATGTCTACAATTCACATTTTGCACCCGAGAACCTCAAATCGCATACCAGGCGACTGCATACCACCGGCTGCAAAATATGGATACAAGGGGAAAATCCTCAGATATCGTGTTTCAATTGTCTCTGGAAATAGTACCACGGCTTGGTCATTGGGATCATCTGCGTCAATGTTAGCAAGGAAAGTCTATATAAAGAAAGATAACAATAATCATAAATGTACTAGAGATAACGATATTGATATAGATATATAGATATAAGATGAAGACGAATGAATGACAAATTGAAGATGAAGATGAAGATGAAGATGAAGATGAAGATGAAGAATTGAAGATGAAGATGAAGATGAAGATGAAGATAAAGATGAAGATGAAGAATTGAAGATGATGATGAAGAACTGAAGATGGAGATGAAGATGAAGATAAAGATGATGATAAAAATGAAGAATTGAAGATGAAGATGAAGATGAATGTGAAGATGAAGATGAAAATGAAGGTGAAGAGGAAGATGAAGATAAAGGTGAAGAATTGAAGATGAAGATGAAGGTGAATGTGAAGATGAAGGATGAAAATGAAGATGAAGATGAAGATTTGAAGATGAAGATGAAGATGAAGATGAAGATGAAGATGAAGATGAAGATGAAAATGAAAATGAAAATGAAGATGAAGATGAAGATGAAGATGAAGAATTGAAGATGCAGATGAAGATGAAGATGAAGATGAAGATGAAAATGAAGGTGAAGATGAAGAATTGAAGATGAAGATGAAGATGAAGATGAAGAAGTGAAGATGAAGATGAAGATGGTGATATTGATGATGTTTTATTTGATGATGATGGAGATAGAGATGAAGATGAAGATGATGATGAAGATGAAGATGATGATGATGATGATGATGATGAAGGTGATGATGATGATGATGATGATGATGATGATGATGATGATGAAGATGATGACGAAGATGACGATGTCAAAAACGAAGACGAAGACTAAGATAAAGATGGTGATCTTACCTTTGGAGACTCATTTTCTAAGATATAAGTTAAGCCGATAACGCTATCGCCGGTTTGAATGTGTACATAGTATACCCATCCTCCAAATAAACAGGGATCCAAAACACACCCTCCTTGCGTGATGATGCCCGTAACGTTAACAGATGATAGAAAGTCTACTTGGATCCACGGATTAGGATCATCTACGTTTGTGAGCCATAAATAGCCATTGGGATTATTTAATCTCCCAAACCGCGGCGCCCAATTCGGGTTAAATTGAAGATAATCGGAGGCGGTGATTTGACTATCACTGATGGATTCGTCTTCCATTCCTAAGGCTGAAGCTAATGGAAAAGGAGGAAAGAATGGAAAAATACATTCAATAAGCTTTTACTTTTAAAATGACACCTTGAAATTGGTAGCATGGATCGGACCCAAACTACCTGTAAAGTGTGCTGAGGCTTGTGGATCAACGTCTAGCCGTTGTGCCTGTGCGTAGCGCACTATCACTGCGCTTTTTTTTCACATTATGCTTTTAATTTATTATTATTATTATTATTATCGTCATTATTATCGTTATCGCCTTCACCATCTTCATCCTCCTCCTCCTCCTACTCCCCCTCCTCCCCCTCGTCATCATCATCATCATCATCATCATCATTATCATTATCATTATCATTATCATCATGATCATCATCATCATCATCATCATCATCTTCATCATCTTCATCATCATCATCATCATCATCGTTATCATTCATCATCATCATCATCATCATCTTCATCATCTTCATCATCATCATCTTCATCATCATCCTTATCATCATCATCATCATCATCTTCATCTTCATCTTCGTCATCATACTTACCTGCCACACATTGATCACACAGCACTGTAATGAAAGAAATACGAAAAATATACAAGGTCGGTTAAAAGTACACTCAGCTGTAAGAACATACATAATTTTACATTTTAAGCATCAATTAGTTACTTCAGGTTCCACAGACAAATCGGGTAGATAGTAAATAAATCGTGTCCAAACTGACAATGCGCACAGGGTTTCTAAGGGAACAAACCAAAAGATCGATGACGTCCTATAAACGAAACTAGTTTCGTTTCGGGGGAGGGGGTAAAAATACTCGATTACGTTTGTACAAAAACATCGGTCTGAAGAATGTGTCATTATTATTATTATGTCAACATTTTCAACATTTCATTATTACGTTTCTGACAGGGAGGGAGGGGTCGGCTGAGAAACGAAACTAGTTACGTTTCGGGCCTATAGGACGTCATCGATCTTTTGGTTTGTTCCCTAATTTGTCTTACCCATTTTAATATAGTCCGTCGCGTTAGTTTCTACTCACGTGTGTCATCAATGTCACAAACGTTGCATACTTCACCACTCCAATCTTCAGCACAAGTGCATTGGAAGACTAACTCAAATGATCCACCGGAGACTTCTCTCGTATTACTACACTCGCCAAAATTTTGACAAGGACTGGAACTGAAATGTAAAAACAAAATTATAGGGTTTATTCCCACTTGGTCCAATCCCATTTGGTCCAATCCCACTTAATCCAATCCCATATGGTCCATTCCCACTTGGTCCATTCCCACTTGGTCCCATCCCATTTGGTCCAATCCCATTAGGGCCATGTCCCACTTGGTCCATGTCCCACTAGGGCCATGTCCCACTTGGTCCATGTCCCACTAGGGCCATGTCCTACTGGGGCCATGTCCCACTAGGTCCATGTCCCAATAGGTCCATGTCCCACTAGGGCCATGTCCCACTAGGTCCATGTCCCACTAGGGCCATGTCCCACTAAGTCCATGTCCCACTAGGGCCATGTCCCAGTAGGTCCATGTCCCTCTAGGGCCATGTCCCAGTAGGTCCATGTCCTATAGGTCCATGTCCCACTAGGGCAATGTCCCACTTAGGCCATGTTCGGACCAATACATAAGCCTACTTGTACATAAAAAGGTGACACGATTTAGAAGAACAGAAAGGTAAAAGGAGATAAGGAAGAAAGAAGGAGGAGGATAAGGCTGGTGAAGAGGAAGAAGAATAGACAGAAAGGAAAAGAGAAAGAGGCAGTAGGACAAAGTAAGGAGATAGAAATTGAAGGAGGTACTCTTTGCCTCGTAAATCACTTTTATAGTTTTAGCCAGTTTTGCTGGCAAAAACTGTTTTTGCCAAGCGGTTTTTGTCAGGGGAATCTATGCCTCAGATAAAAAGTTACACTTTCGGAGTACAATTATCCAAAGAGGTCTAAATAAAAAAACAAATTTCTATAGGGACACTCTACTTTAGAGAGGGACTTTAGAAGTGACAAGTATGTGCCTTGGCAAAATTGTGAAATTTTCTTTCCGATGACGTGATAATGTTTTTTTCTTTCCAATGACCCCTTTTTCAAATTGTTATACCAAATGACCACCTTTAGATTTTTTTATAACAATCCCACTTTGGTATCACGATATATTTAGATATTATGTGTTTGCAAGTGTTGCAACGTGATCCATGACACGGTGATGTTCGGCCTTCTTGTTGTCTGTCTGTAGGCCTGGTGAAAGAATAGTTGTCTGTGACTAAAAACGGAACAGCAACACCTATCTTGCGATAAATGTTTTATCGCGAGAAGTACGTCGAGTATGAATCTATTTTTATCGCGCGATAAGACCATGGCGAATTCTTCGCCACGAAAAAAACATAACAAAGTGGACCGTGAACCGGGCTTATTGCAATGAGGACATGGCCCTAGTGGGCAATGGCCTAAGTGGGAGTGGGACATGGCCCTAGTGGGACATGGACCTAGTGGGACATGGCCCTAGTGGGACATGGCCCTAGTGGGACATGGACCTAGTGGGAGGCCCTAGTGGGACATGGCCTACGCCAGTTGATTCATAGTTGTGTGCCCTTAAGGTGCACTGAGCCTGGATGGGCTCTCTCTCTCTGTCTCTGCACTCGTGGAAGCTACATGTGCCTGGTTGTGATTATCACATTAGATTAATCCCTAATCCTTTTATTGGCGTGGTGACAGCTTGGATTCGAAACCAGTCATCTCTGAAGTCTCTCAGCTGACCTTCCTGACGAAATTGGTGGTCATCTTGAACCCTAAATGTGTGATCTTTCACAAGACTGTGAGCGACCAGTAAGCTTAAAACAGTAAGCTTAAGCCTGCAAGGCTGCATATTAGCTTTATTCTGGTTCACATACACGAGTGTAAAAACAATCAGCAATGGCCACAACACATCGTGCGCCGAAGCAATGGCCTCTAACAAAGAACGAAACAATAAACTCATTTGAAAGCTGGAAACATAACCTCCAGTATACACTGTCATTAGACCCAAGCTTTTCTCCCTACTTGGTTGAAGGAGCGGTATGGGGCAAAAGTCAAAAACTTCCCCTCTTCGAGGTCTCACTAACGACGGTGAGGACATACAGGAAGCCCAAAGGAAAACAGCAGTCCAGAAAAATGCTGCATTGGAGCTTATGCTTGGACAAATAGCCAACTATTGTCCAATTATCTCTGAAATACAATACTCAAAAACTGCACCAGCCTGAAAAAGATATGGCAAGCCATCCGTCTCCATTTTGGCTTCCAAACAACAGGTGGCCACTTCCTAGAGTTCAACAATATTACCCTTGGCCCTGATGAACGGCCAGAGGACTTGTACCAGCGTCTAGTAGCATTCACCGAAGACAACCTCATGCGTGAAGGAGGCGGCATCAGTCACCATGACCAAGTCATCGATGAAGATGAGGAGATTACGCCTACACTCGAAAACTTTGTAGTGTTAACGTGGTTGCGTCTTATAAACCCTGATCTGCCCCGATTAGTAAAGCAGCGGTACGGTACAGAGCTAAGATCCCGCACCTTGGCTTCTATCAAAGCCGAAATTTCTCAAGCTCTGGATTCGCTCCTGGATGAGCTGAGCTCAAACGATGCTGCTCGCAGCATGCGCACTAGTAGTCAGCGTAGACCGATGCCTAAATTGAAAGCTAAGAAATCATTTGGTAAATCCTGCCCTCTGTGTGAGCAAGCTGGTCGGCATGACCATGCGCATTTCTTAAGCGAGTGCTCGTACCTCCCTGAAAAGGACAGAAAATACCTGGCCCGCGCTCGTCAGCTTAACATCCTTGATGATTGTGACAGCGACTCAGATTTAGCATGCGCCTTTGTTGACCAATCTGACCTTAGTGCGCAGCCCAATGTTCAGACAGCGCTGCGAATTCATGTTGATCAGTCTCCTTATGTAGATGCATTCCACAAGCACCATGCGGTCCGCATCACCATTGACAGTGGATCCACTGGTAATCTCATTCGCGAAAACACTGTCCAACGATTAGGATGCCCCATTCATCAGAGTTCGCAGTCTGCCCGTCAAGCTGATGGGTCATCCCCTCTTAAGGTAGTTGGGGAAACAACCCTCACCTTTACTCGTGACAGACACTCCTTTGTCTTTAAAGGTCTAGTTGTTAGAGACCTTGACGAAGAAATCCTTGCAGGTATTCCCTTCATGAAATGCAATGATGTCGCAATTCGCCCTGCTAAGAACCAAATCATCTTGACAGATGGTACAATTATCACTTATGGCGCCAACAAGAGCCCCAAATCCCAGCACACTGTTCGTCGTGCCCATATACTTCGTGGACCTTCTCAAAACACTACCATATGGCCAGGCTCATACGTTGAGGTAAATCTCCCTGCAGACATCGTTGAATCAGATGCTACTTTTGCCATTGAGCCCCGTGTTGATACCCCGCTCGGTAGGTTCCTACCGCCCAAACAAGCCTGGCCCAAGCCTGATGTAATCACAAGTATTGCAGGCAGGGTTCGCATTCCCAACAATACTGGTGTGCCACTTGTCATCAGAAAGCATGAACATCTTGGCCAGATACACACTGTTTTTTCACCATCACTAACTTCTAAGCCACCACACACTGCTGCAACAGCATCAGTCAATGTCCAAAAGCCCAGTTCACCGGTTAACTACTCAGCTGCTGTTGCCCTTGACCCAGATGGTATACTTGGCGCTTGTGAGCAATCCAACTTCCGCAGTCTTCTCTATGAGTACGATGAGGTTTTTGACCCTAGTTTCCCAGGTTACAATGGTGCTGTCGGCCCTTTCAAATCTGTGGTTAATATGGGACCGGTCCAACCCCCCCCCAACGCAAAGGTCGTCTCCCATTGTATGCACAGGATAAACTCCAAGAGTTGCAATCAAAGTTTGATCAGCTTGAAAAAGCAGGCGTCTTTGCTAGACCTGAAGATGTCGGTGTGTGTGTCGAATACCTTAACCCGTCCTTTCTTGTCAAGAAGCCTAATGGAGGCTTTCGTCTGGTTACTGCATTTGCTGATGTCGGTAGATATAGCAAGCCACAACCCTCTCTAATGCCCAATGTGGACTCAACATTGCGTTCAATTGCCAAATGGAAGTATTTGATTGCCACTGACTTGACTAGTGCTTTCTACCAAATCCCTTTATCCCATGAGTCCATGAAATACTGTGGTGTTGCAACTCCCTTTCGTGGGGTGCGTGTGTATACACGGTGTGCCATGGGTATGCCAGGTTCTGAAACAGCCCTTGAGGAACTGATGTGTCGTGTCCTTGGTGACCTCTTAGAGAAAGGTGTCGTAGCAAAACTCGCTGATGACTTGTACTGTGGTGGTAATACTGTGGATGAACTTGTTGAGAATTGGCGTCAAGTTTTGCAAGCTTTGTCTAAGTCTGGGTTACGTCTTTCTGCTTCCAAAACAGTCATTTGCCCCCAAAAGACAGTAATTCTGGGTTGGATTTGGTCAAATGGAACCCTTTGTGCTAGCCCCCATAGCATCGCCACACTTTCCAGCTGCTCGCCTCCAAGCAAAGTTGGTGGCATGCGGTCCTTCATCGGTGCATACAAGGTTCTGGCCCGTGTCATTCAGAATTGTGCCAGTCTGGTAGCCCCACTAGATGATGCTATTGCAGGGCACCAATCAACTGAAGAGCTTACATGGTCTGATAGTCTGCATACTGCTTTTCACAAGGCTCAAGCAGCACTGTCTTCCGCTAGGGCAGTCACACTTCCCCATCCCAATGATCAGCTTTGGATCATTACTGATGGATCCGTGAAGAAACATAGCATTGGGTCGACATTGTATATTTCCCGCAATGACAAACTCTTCCTCGCCGGGTTCTTCAGTGCTAAATTGCGTGATCGACAGCCAACATGGTTACCCTGCGAAATTGAGGCGCTGTCTATTTCTGCCTCCACCAAGCACTTCAGTCCCTATGTTATTCAGTCCAAACACAAGACATGTATCCTCACTGACAGCAAACCTTGTGTTCAGGCATATGAAAAGCTCTGCCGGGGTGAGTTTTCAGCCAGTCCTCGCGTGTCCACATTCCTCTCCACTGTCAGTCGTTTCCAAGCATCTGTTCGTCATCTTGCAGGATCAGCTAACACACCCTCAGACTTTGCTAGTCGTAAGGCCCCTGACTGCACTGAGCCCACTTGTCAAATATGCTCCTTTATCAAACGTGAAGAGGAAGCAACTGTCCTTCGTGTTTCCGCACATGACATTCTGTCCGGGAAAGCTAAGCTCCCTTTGCCAGCAAAGCAGCCTGGCATGCTATTCAGCAGGAATGCCCGGATCTGCGACGAACACATGCTCATCTAGTTCAGGGCACTCGCCCTTCAAAGAAAGCTACTTCTGTCAAAGATGTGAAGCGCTATTTGCAGGTTGCATCTATCGCTAGAGATGGCCTACTTGTTGTTCGTCGTGATCAACCATTGTCCCCAACTCGCGATTGTATTGTTGTTCCCAGACAGGTCTTAAATGGTCTTCTCACTGCCCTGCACATCCAACTTGACCATCCTCCAAACATCAGCTCAGTTTGGTGACCCAGCGTTACTTTTATGCTCTTGATATGGACAAGGCTATTGATCAAGTGACATCAACTTGTCACCAGTGTGCTTCTCTGTCCAATGCCCCTAAGACATTGATCGAGCAGTCCTCAAGTGACCCTCCCGATGCAGTTGGCATTTCTTTTGCAGCTGATATCCTGAAGCGTAGCCGCCAGCTAGTCCTTGTGCTGCGCGAAACCTCAACGTCCTACACAGCTTCTTGCATTGTCGAGAATGAACAACATGGCACGTTGCGTGATGCCCTGATTCAATTGTGCATTGAACTTCGTCCACTTGATGGCCCCCCTGCAGTCATTCGTACTGACCCAGCACCAGGGTTTGTTCGACTCGCCAATGACAAACTTCTCACACGTTACCATCTAACGATTGAGATCGGTCGTATTAAAAATAATAACAAGAATCCTGTTGCTGAGAAAGCCATTCGTGAGCTTGAAGATGAGTTGCTCAGACAAGATTCTACAGGTGGTCCGGCTACAGCATTATCACTTGCCATTGCTACTGCAGCCCTTAATACTCGCATCAGATCCCGAGGTCTTTCAGCCCGTGAGATGTGGTTTCAGCGAGACCAGTTTACCAATGAGCAGGTTCCTTTCACTGATTGTCAAATGATTCAGGCCCAGCATGCCTTGCGAAAAGCCAACCACCCACACAGTGCTCATTCAAAGGCCCCATTAGCCTCTGCCTCCCCAGCAGCAGAGTTGGAGGTTGGTGATCTTGTCTACCTCTACTCAGATCGCAAGAAATCTCATGCTAGAGATCGCTACTTAGTCACTACTATCGAAGGCCCATGGTGCAACATCCGCAAATTTGTGGGTTCTCAGCTTCGGAATACTTCTTATCGTATCAAGAAATCTGAGTGCTTTAAGGTCCAGTATTATCCTGACCTGGATTCTCGTCCCTTTCCCAAGTCGTCTCCACCCACCGAGGATTCCGAGTTTGTTGAAGTGGTCCCTGAATGTACTCCTCCAGAGCCTCCTTTCATACCTGGCGAGTTGTCCACACCTGCTACTTGTGAACCCCTGCCCAGGAATGCTAATCACTCGCACCCCAGTTCTGAGTCAGATCCTCGCGATCCCTTGCGCGATAGCGGTCATAGCTCCAGCAATACCTCCGGTTTGGTTGCACAGTCTAATCCATGTACCGGTAACAGCAGTGAGGTTAGTGAAAGTATCCCCCAAGCTAGTATGGTTGGCCCTGAGATCATGCCACCATTGCTCACACAAAGGCGTTCCGCGCGCCCTCACAAACTTCCTGAGCACCTGAAAGACTATGTGTTAAACTAAATGGACAGGTCACTGTGTACTATGACATTAATCCATCATCGGTGTCCTCCTATATGGTCACTTCATTGAACTTTGAACTGATTTACGTATGTCATTTGGAATTCTAAAAGAAAACTCTGGAACTGACGTTTACTTCTTTGAACTTTGAACCATTTTACATTCATGTTGAATGTCAGTTTGTCATTGCAGACAAAAAGACTCTTGAACTGTTGATGTTATTGACTGTTGGCACATTGCCTATTTTGAGTGTTCTAAACCAACAGTGTCTTCATTCACATAAGCTGTTAGATTGGTTTCTGCAAGTCAGTTGTTAGTAGTAGTTGTTTAGTAGTGTTATCCTCACTTCCTTGTGAGGAAAGTGATCTTTTTTTTCTTAAAAAAACAAAAGAGAGAAAGAGGTAGTTACGCCAGTTGATTCATAGTTGTGTGCCCTTAAGGTGCACTGAGCCTGGATGGGCTCTCTCTCTCTGTCTCTGCACTCGTGGAAGCTACATGTGCCTGGTTGTGATTATCACATTAGATTAATCCCTAATCCTTTTATTGGCGCTAAGTGGGACATGGCCCTAGTGGGAATGACCTAAGTGGGAAATGGCCTAAGTGGGACATGGACTAAGTGGGACATGGCCTACCTGGGACTGGACCAAGTGGGATTTGGACCAAATGGGAATGGCCTAAGTGGGATTGGAACAAATGGGATTGGACGAAGTGGGAATTGTCCAATTATAGTTATACAAAAAATATCAGAAAATAAAAATAAAATACTGAAGGGATATATGAAAATATCGTTATGAATTCGGCAGACGGCCGAATCCAGATTCGGCTTTTGGTAACTTCCTGTTACGCATGCTTTTTGAAATTTTACAAAATTTTTCCAAGCGCATTTAGGTTTATATATCAATATCCTTCAATGTCCTAACGGTCCTAACGTAAACAGCCAAAAAGGAAGAGTCATATACAAGATTTGAGGTATTTGAACTACATGTTCTTTGTTTCTTCAACATGTACACACAAAATTGTTTATTGTTGACCCCAATTTTTTTTTTGCCAAAGACCGTCGTCTACCGACGGCCTAAGATGACCCGACGGCACTGATGAGCGGCACCGACCGGCCCCCGGCCACCCACTGGCTACGCCACTGCTTTGGACCCCCCCAACAAAAACCTCACACGCTTACACAGCCTACTTCAAAGAGCATCTACAATTCTACATACACATTTTATTTACCTGCACGGGCATGTCTTTCTTGATGGAATTGGTGCCGGTGTAAAGCTATTAGGAAATAGTGCCGATCGCCTCTCACGTCGACGAAATATACGCGGACGGTATGTTCCATGGTTGACGGTGCCACTCCATGGAATGGCAGCAAGATATTCAGTGTATAACAGGATTACATTTACAGTCAACATAATCTGATATAAAAGATGGCCGTGATGACAACACACTAGTAAATGCAATATTGGTGCCATAATCGTTATATATTTTGAAATAGCTAAACTCGCTCTGTCGTTGTCACAAAAGTACGATACTGGAAAGTGTGATCATGGTGATATTTGAGTGAGGCACACAAAAACAGGTTTCAACTAAGGCTTCGACTTCGATCTACAATAGGGCGATTTCACAAAAGGTCATTAGTTCAAATCTGCCTCCAGAAGGCATGATGCGTGCATAAACCACAAAAGAAATCCCCCGGGGAAATCCCCAGTTGAAGTGATATTGACTATATGCTTTGTACTTGTTTCATCATGTCTTCTGCAGGCAGATTTGAACTAATGATCTTTCATGAAATCGCCCTATACGCCATTTAATATTCCTTGAATTCGCCAGAGTCGTATAGAGTGAATACATTGATACCTTTTTATAGAGGTTGTGAATATGACGTATCGTACCGTAAATATGGCGAACTTCTCAAATGCATTTAACAAAAGCATGATTGCAATCTACCGCGACAGTTCGTCTCACACATGTAACAAATGCACTACGATCAAAAGGTTGATGACAACATTTGATTGAATGGACTGCACTGCGCCATGATTACGGTGAATGACACCGGTTCAAATCCTTTGTTTGGAGCCAATCGATAAAAACATACAGGGCCTCTATAGGGCGATTTCACAAAAGGTCATTAATTCAAATCTGCCTCCAGACGACATGATGCGTACATAAAGCACAAAAGAAATGCCGGGGAATTCACTCATTTGCGTTGTATATACTCGTTTCATGCTAGGCCTGCAGATGCGTGAAAAAAAAATGTACATTTTTCCGGAAAAGCACCAAATTTGGCTCAGTTGTAGCTTTTGATGTGCTAAACAAATCTGGAGTAAGGGCCAAAATTATTTCTTTCCAAGATGACCGCCAAATTCAAATGGCTGCCATGGTGAAATTGCAACTTTTTAAATATTCTTGGTATTCGATTGTGCTACTTTCTCACCTTTTCATATCTGTTTACCGTAATAAGGCACTATTTGATAATTTGACCTACTTTTTTCCAAAATCGCCGCCAATTGTCAGTTTACAGAAGTCATATTTTCAAATTCGACCTAATTGTTCTGCAGCTAGAGCACTATATAATGCCAGTAGAAATTTTTTCTGATTGTTCTAATATAGTAATATACAATGTAGCAATACTAAACAATTTCGGTTTATTTTTTCAAGATGGCCGTCATTTTCAAATGGCCGCTGCCTTAGCTGAAAACAACAACAAATACATGCACATAAATAATACAGGATATTTTGTCAACTATATACTTTTCAAAAATGTTTTTAGAACGTTATTAAAACGTTTTATACCCTTTATACCCCGACAATAAAACGTTTTCTGCAAAAAGTTTTGAAGGCTCTAACACAACTTGAAAAAATTGACCTTTCCTAGTTGAAAATCGGCGGCCATCTTGAATCTGACAGTCACAAATAGGTCAAATCATTATTACGTGTAGTTGTACTGTTCAACATTGTACTCTGCATGATCAGAGCTTTAATTAGAGTCTATTATAAAGGTTATACGACGAATTTGAAAATTTGACCTCGATCTGATAATTGGCGGCCATTTTGGATTTGAATGTTAAAAGTAGGTCAAATCATCAAATTGTGCCTTACTACGGTAAACAGCTATGAAAAGGTGAAAAGTAAGCACAATTGAATACCAAGAAGATGCAAAAAGTTGTTATTTTACGCATTGGCGGACATTTGGAATTTGACGGCCATCTTGGAAATAATTTTGGCCCTTACTCCACATGTATTCACAACATCAAAAGTTACAACTGAACCAAATTTGGTGCTTTTCCGAAAAAATGCACAGTATTTTTTCACGCATCTGCAGGACTAGCATGGAACTAGTACAAAGCAAATGAGTCAATCAATATCAATTCAACTTTCCCCGGGGCTTTCTTTTGTGTTTTATGCACGCATCGTGTCTTCTGGAGGCATATTTTGAACTAATGACTTTTTTATTTGTTTTACTTAAAATAATGATGTTGCCCGTGTTATATGAGACGCATAGATACACTCCAGCGGCTAAAAACAATACCTTTATTCTCTAAGTATTTACTGCTTGTATTTGTATTGATTGACACCATTTCTACTGATGAGTGTATGCCTATTTGTTATCTACTGCTGATACTAGTTTTGATGAATTTACTGCTTGTATTTGTATTGATTGACAGCATTCTATAGTGGAGGCTTAGTTGCTATCTACTGCTGATACTAGTGTTGATGAAGCATTTACTGCTTGTATTTATATTGATTGATAGTATTCTATTGATTATATAGTGTAGGCATATTTGCTGTCTACTGCTGATACTGGTGTTGACGAAGTAGTATTTGCTGCTTGTATTATTTATATTGATAGACAGCATTCTGTTGATATAATGTAGGCTTAAATGCTATCTACTGCTGATACTGGTGTTGATGGAGTAGCTTATACGTACTGCTTGTATTCATATTGATTGACAGCATTCTGTTCATTATAGTGTATGCCTATTTGTTATCTACTGCTGATACTGGTGCTGATGAAGTAGTATTAATTTTACTGACAGCATTCTATTGATTGTACAGGCCTAGTTGCTATCTAAGTTTAAAGTATTTTGTAAAGTACTTGCGACCGTCGTCCCCTTCTCACTGTAATGTCTGCGCATAACTAATCACGCCATCACTTGTTTTTCGTCGTACCTAACGACGTTGTTGTTGGGAAAGACACGTTGGTGGTGTGCTCTAATAAACACGCAATCACAACTAAGCTCACCTCACCACAATACTTTCACTAGGATCCACAGCATGCTCATCTATCAGGGGAACAGTTCTTAAACCCCAATACAATTGTACATTCATTGAATGACCTTTGAAGATTTGGGTACAAAAACTCATATTCTGCAACTTGAGGTCAAATGTTGCACTATGATTATGTAATTGAGGTTATTGGACTATGTCATTGGGATGAGGCTCTTGTGGGCCATAGTGTTTGTCCATGTTGATGGATGTGGAATATTAAAGTCCCAATGAGTGATCCCAGCAAAAGTATAAAACAATTGAAATTGTGAATAGATCTCTTAAAAGTGAAAGATAAGTCATTAAATTTGTCATTAGGTATTTTCAAAACGAAAAATTTGGGCAAAAAACAAGGAAACTGCATTAGGCCCTATTGACAAAGTTGAACATGTTGAAGCTACATGTAGCTATACTGTCAGTATATAAATTACAGATGCATGTAAGATGTCTTATGTTGCCTTTAATACGCGGCTCTCGGCTGAACTACTAGCAGGTAATGTTAGCACGTCTATGACAATGACAAAGGTACCAAAATCTGAATGGGCCTTTAAAAGTCATGTCTTCCATAGCTGGAATAGCCTACTGATAATTGAAAATCACTTTTTCATGCTTTTGAAGCCATGAAAATAAAATACATTTTGATGTTAATTGGCCCAAAAGGAAGACGCGGATAATATAATTTTGGTAGCGTAGGGCCTATCATTAGGCCCTTACGCAGGGGGTGGGGGGAGGGGGTAGCACCGCACCTCCCCAAATTTGCAAAAAGTATACAAAAGTCCCAAAATTTAAGAATTTGCGAGCGTAGCGAAAAAAAAAAAATCAGGCTTTTTATATGTTTTTTGGTCAAAAAGGCCCAAATTTGGGTAGAAAAGTCCACTTTTCCCCAAATCGCCCCCCTTTGGAAAAAAGTTCACTTTTTCAAAATCAGCACCCCCAAAAGAATCCTACGTACGGGTCTGCCTATTTGCCAGGTAGGGTACCTGCAGGTAATATGGGACCATTAAGGACGTTTAGCTTATTTGCATAAAAACTAAAGAAGATATGCCCACAAGAGATTGTTATGATGAACAACCTGTCCTTTAAGATTAATAAAACAGGCAATGTTACCTTGTTTTTATGTTTGTTTGGACGCTATGACGTCAAAATGACGTCATCGTCAAGTGTCCCATATTACCTGCATGTGCAGGTAATATGGGACACTGTGTTATCTCTATGGTGAAAATCAAAAAGTTCAGAAAATCACTCTAGACTTTTGTTCTAAAAACATTTTTGTTACATGATTTTGAATGTTAAATGCAAATTTCTACAAGAAAATTCAATTTTCTAAATAGTTTTGCTTTTCGCATTGACAATGCACACAATTTCCTATGTGTCCCATATTACCTGCACCCATTCAGTTGAAAATCAGAGAAAATAATCATTTATAAAGGAAAGTGCCACTTGTCAGTGGAATTTTACCTGCTGATAAGCTTAACCCATCACCTAAAGATAATAAAAAATGACAAATGCCCCCTCAGTACCAGAGTTTTTGGATACACAATCATAAAATGTGACGTCATTGATTTTATATCAGGCCAAAAAAAACGACATAATTTTTTGGGCAATTTCACTCTTTTTGGCATTGATTTCCAAGAGTTTGATACACAGACTCCAAAACTGCATTTCTAGAAGCACAATTGATGTCTCTAAACACTTAACAAATCAACTTAAAGTGTTTACCTTCTCAAAGCTACTTTTTGTTAAAATGAAAACAGGTGTCCCATATTACCTGCTGTCCCATATTACCTGCAGCTACCCTAAATAACATCTTGCAAATTGTTGCCCATTAAAAGTTTTGTTTTGAAGTAGAAACACTGACACATGAACGAACGAACAAACGAATAATGAGTATCCATTAGATATATGAAAATTTGAAATACACCGAAATGGTCCTTCTGAAGTCAATTTGCTATTGGTTAACTTAACAAAATACCATGCATTCTATACTTTCAAACTTTTTACAATATCAAAAACTTACTGTATAGTAACTCCCGGCGAATGTCTGTGTCAATCAAAAATAATATGTTTTTCAGGTTATTTATACATTTGATGTTGCCTGAAAACATTGAAGTATAAAAAGGAAATTCCATAGAAAAATCATATTCTCAAGAGAGTAAACTTAATCTTTAGACTTACTTTTAAAAGTGAATCCTCGATTTGAGGCGATCAGTGACCTAAAATTTCAAATTTGGTGTTTTATTTCCCCATGAGAAATTATACCAGACCACCACTGAGAGTAGTTTTTCTGACATTTGTATCAAGATCCGATTTTGATATCGTCGCGTCAGTTCGTCATAAGGGGCTGTACAAGAATAAAATTTTATCTGTTCCACCAGGTAGGACAAAAATGAGGAGTCAAGTATTTTTTGGCTGCACTGCAAAAACAAGTGTTTATATTTAAACACCATATTGTGTTTATCAGAGCAACACTTAATAAACACATAATTCATGTTAATGGTCTAACACTAATGTTAATTTTTCTAACACTAATGTTAATTTTTCTAACACTAATGTTCATAAATTAACACTTGGTGTTATATTACAAACATTAGTGTTTGTAATATAACACCAAGTGTTAATTTATGAACATTAGTGTTAGACCATTAACATGAATTATGTGTTTATTAAGTGTTGCTCTGATAAACACAATATGGTGTTTAAATATAAACACTTGTTTTTGCAGTGTGGGCAAAGGGTACAGGTATGCAATTTTTGGTAGGTCGAAAGATGGAGCAAGATATTTTTGGCATGTCAAAAGGGGAAAGAGATTTTCGCTCACATTCATGGGTACATTTTAAATAAGACGCTCTAAAAATGCTTTATAGGAAAACAATACAGAAACGTATACTGGCATCTATGCCCCCCCCTCTATATTATACGCCCAAAATGATACAAAAGTTCCTACTTGCTGCGGTCGCATTTAATAAAACCATTTAAGGTTTCTAAAATAGGTTCCAAAAATTGGCATGTGTATGAGGATGGGAGGGGAGATTTTATTTGTGGAATGCCGAGGGAGGGGGTGGCATTTTAAGCAAGCCATTTTGAAATTTGCCAACCCCGGGGGAAAGATAATGATTGCACAGCCCCTAACCATGCTAACGAAAAGGCGGAACGAAAGTATGCTCTATTGCTACTCTGATTGGTACCTCAAGTCATTAAATACACATGACATGAATGTACGTAAAAGTTACATTTGAAATTTGTGGAAAATGTATCTATTTTTATAAGTTTGTCGGTTAGATTCAGTGAGCAGTTACCACCCCCGCGGATCGCGGGTTAAGCTAAGCCGCAGGTATAACGTGCACATTAAATCCTAGAAAACGATCATGTAAAGTTTGCAAGCTGTAACATATGAGTATGTTCTCACCGAAATGTTGTGTTGTTTATGTGCAGAAAGGATAGCTGATGCCAACAGTGTCCTAAAAACATTTAAAAGCGGTGCTTGAATTTTACTATTTGTACAAAGATGGCGATTTCTGAAGAAGTTAAGGAAGATGAAAGAAGTGGCGTTGTTTCTAAAGCCGACACTGGTGACAATTCGGTATGTTGTGTTTTAATTTGTAATTTGTAATTTTTTTTTATTAATTAAATAAACTAATATCATTTTAATGTTAAGCAAATTTGCAATACAGATGTAACAGGTGACGAAATTATTGCCGTCACGTGTTTTGTTTTGATTCGCAGATTTTAAAGCAATAATTATTAAACCACAGAGTACTATTTGTTGCATCCGGGCCATGTGTGTGTGTGTTTTAGAGCGCGTGTTTATGCGTATGGAGTGCAAAGCGTGCATGAAATAACAAACTTTCCTGGGGCAAACTTTAAACTGACATTTCTGTGATGTCTGTGATCACACTATGCCATGCCCCCCCAAAAAAAGCGCAGTGATTTATAGTGCGCTACGCACAGGCACACCGCCTAGACGTTGATCCACAAGCCTCAGCACACTTTACAGGTTGTCGCTGACCACTACGGCCCCACATCATTCCATAAACCATTAAACAACAATTCAGGGACTTTGCAGCTTCAAGAGCGCACACCCTAGACATTCCACAAATAACCTTCGCTACCAGGATCAGCTCCCCGAGTTTCGTACGGGTTACAACGAGACAAATTAGCAGTAAGTTCCTTGTCCAGGGGAATTTCAAGCTAACTCATTTTTTTTTCACGAGAGCGTACTAGGCACCACCAGGGTTTGAACCCGCAACCTCTCGCACCATAGTCGAACGCCTTATCGATTGAGCTATAACTCGACTCCCAACAACCATGGCAAAACTTGTCTTTTTTTGTTTCAGCTCTTCCGGAGCAACTTCTCTTCCAGCTTCTGGAATGTTCGCCCATGATTTGAAACTTTTTAATGAGAAGTTTGACGCAAAAAAAAGAGGTTGATTAGGTTGATATCCAATTATATTGATCATTCAGTGAGACTTGTCAAATTTAAGGCAAACAATGCCGATTGCCGGCAAAATCATATTTACAGTATGAACCTTCTCACGGCAATGTAGACAACTTAAAACTGCTTCCCTGGTACTTTTTGTTGTTTTATAGTAAACTACTCTAAAAAAAAAGACGCTTTTATTTTGTAATTAAAACATTTTTTGGCCTATACCCTTTGTGACGGAAACATGGGCATGTCCATTGCTTTTTTAAAATTCCTAACTTAGAATGGAAGTTTGAAATTTAATATTAAATCAAATTTATAACAAAGAAAAGTAACGTTCTTTAATATAATTTTGTTTTGTCTACAGGGCCCATTTTTATCTATTTTTTTCAAAAATATTTTATACACGCATACCGTATGTCAAAGCAACAGAGTTCGCCATACCATAGAGTATATACAGTTAAAAGTGTGATCAAAAAGATGTTTACAAAAAAAATGATAAAAAGTGGGTCCCTCGTCTCTGTTCATGACATTGGGTGCTCGTTTTCTGATCCAAATGGATTCTCGAATTCTTCTTAGTCATGTGTATGAGCCTCTCCCGATAATACACCCTTCTTCAGTCGGGATACGTCCAACCGAAAGTAAGGATCGATCAACAACCATCATTCTGACGATGCCTACCGACCACAATAGGCGAAACCGTCAAAAGTGAGTCAAATTTTTGGTTTTGTTCAAATGAAATCATATAATGTTTACCAACAAACCAGATGAATCTATTTGCTGAACCAATTCCATTGTTTGTGTAGGCCTAATATCGATGGCTTCTTCACAATTGAACTTTGCGCCTGTGCCATGTAGTAATAAATGTAGTATTTAGAATGAGCACCTTCTACTTCAGGCATGCAGTTCCAAAAATGGACTACTTTGTTCAAGTGTGTGTAGATTTGGAGATATAGCATTGATCAAATCTACACACACTTGAACAAAGTAATCCAATAATGTAGATTTGGATAGCGTTGATCAAATCCAAAAAATATATTTCTTTTTTTCAGCATGATATAACCTTTCTAACAGCTGTGCCAATTTTAAATCACATAAATGGATTTCTCACAAAAATCTCGGTAAACATCTTTTTGACTCGGGGTGTATATAATTATATTAAATGTGGCATATTAGCATAACAAAGTGGCGAACTCCGTGAACCTTTTTTTGCACGCGCTGATGAAAATTTATCAACAAATCCTTAAAATGTTCTGACAACTTGCAACTCCAGCTAACTCCCCGCCAAGAAAAACTATTTTTAACATTGCACGTGACATATATTTTCACATCATCGTTGGGCAGGAAAAGCCTCATAATTATGTGTCATTGGACCCTGAACATGTTTAAAGCAAAACCTCCTATGTAACCGCTTGGCAATTTTGTTTTAAACATGTACAAGGGCCACAAGTACATTTCCTGCCCATCGACGACATGCACTTTTTACAGGTATAGGCCTAAATGAAGACCTGTGCACAAGAAGACCGTAAGTCCACTTGGCCACTCAACATTTAAAGTTACGTATAGTTTCAAGTTAGGGTTTTATACTGTTTAATACATGTTCCAGGGTGAAAACATCATGAAAGGTTGTGAAAGATTTATTTTGGCACCTGAACATGTATAAAACATTACCAAACTATACGAAACTATACGCAACTTAAGTGTATACATGTTGAGGGGCCATGTGGACTTACGGAAGCGCACATAACTCTGGAAGTTTTACTCCCCTGCCGATAGTACCGTAATGTTGATGTGCTTTCTTGCCTAAAAACAAAGAAATTAAGAAATATTAAAAAACAGCACTGAAAGTTTCATCTTATTTTTTCCTGTAGGCCTATGTATATCAATTCAAATTACATTTTACAGTCTAACAAAGCAAAAAAAAAATCAGGTTTTTACGCTTTTTGGTCAAAAAGGTCCACATTTGGGAAAGAAAGTCCACTTTTCACAAAATCGCACCCCTTGGAAAAAAGTCCACTTTTTCAAAATCAGTACCCCCCCAAAAAAAAAAATCATGCGTACGGGCCTGCATAGAGTGTCATTAGTCCTAATGATTAAATATGATCGTTCACGATTTTGCATTAGCATATAATTATAGTGCATTATATAGCTATCTGATGTTTAGCCTGTAAACAGTAAACAAAATGGCGTCCAGTTGTCATGGTAACCCCTGGTTATAGGAAAGTTACACCTGTTTGAAGAGACGGTAGGAGCTCATTTAGTTTGTATAAGAATTAAACTGTGATACTTTCTCTGACCTTCTCTATGATTCGCGACGGTAAATCTGGGTCGTCATGTTTAATATACTCGTACTCAGAAAAAGTATTAAATGAAGACAAAGGAACAAAGGAGAAATTGAACAAAATTTGATAAAATATAAAATTGGGCCTGAATGAGTGACTCCATTTGAAATCTACACCCCTTTTGTGGAAAATTCCCATGCAGCAAACACAATACGTTTTCGACATCATTCACAAAAGATTATAAAAGTTTGTCCGAAAACGTTTACAAGTCGGGTTATATAAAGGGTATATTAAGGGTATGAAACATTTTCATAACATTAAAAAACATTTTTTGATAATCTACTGCCCAGCAAACACAAAATGTTTTACAGAAAACGTTTAAATGTCGGGTTATATAAAGGGTATAATAACGTTAAATAACATTCCAAAAACATTTTTGAAAACTTGATACAAAACATTCTAAACAGAATGTTATTTTGGGAGTTGAAAAATATTTTGCGAAAAATGTTTGCCCAAAATATTTGCAATAACGTTTTAAAAACGTTTTCATGACCTTTATATAACCTGACATTTAAATGTAAAAAAAAAACGTTTTTGAAAAAACATTTTAAGAACATTTCTGTGTTTGCTGGGTGCAAATATTTTAACATAATGTTATTTAAGTGTTGACAAAATATTTGGCAAAAAATGTTTGCAAAAATAGTTTACAATACAATTTTGAACACATTTTAAAATATTGTTGAGTGTGTTTTCATACAAAATGTTTTAAAACGTTTTCATGACCTTTATATAATCCGACATACATTTTAATGTTATGAAAACGCTTTTACCTAAACCAAAAGCCAAAATATAACTTATTTAAAACGTTTTTAAAACGTTGTGTTTGCCGGGTTACCGGTATTTAATTAGTTTTTTTTTACATAGGGTACACTGTAAATCCAAGTGTTTAAGGTTATTATTTTTAAACACTGCTTGGCGTTTTTCTATTATTTACACAGTAAAAGTATAGGTCAGCTAAACACCTAAACACCAAAGTAAGCACATACAGGCTGAGTCAAAAAGAAGTAAACTCATGTTTGAGGGGCTGTAACTCAAGATCTGCACGGAATCTGCTAAAAATAAAAATACCACTGGAAAGAGCAAATTCTACACGTCTAAATAAAAAAAAGAATTGTTGCAATTGCTCACAGCAAACTAAAGTTATACCCATTTGAATACAACAACCCATTTTTGTAGCTGCACACGGCTCATTGATTTTCATCCATTTCAATTTCGACAAAGTGCTAACAGGATTTATTTTTGAAAAGTCAACTTTTGCCGGCTGTCAGTTCCTTAGTTTCCCATGCACATTGAGCTTGTTCACATTCTTATATATCGCTCCCTTACATGAAACCCGGTTAGCTGTAGGAAATTGGAGACGAAAAAGACGCTGAACTTCAGTGGGACTCTTAGTTTCATGATACTTCGTCGGCAGAAACGCGCGCCCCGTACATTAAATTGTGGTGCCATGTTGTTATTTGGCCCGTTGTATTATAATGTAGTGTAATGAGGTAAAATTCATATTGAAAAAAGCCCTTTATCATGTAGGAATTATTGATCGAAACCACACCTGCCACAGAACTTTATTTGCATTTGAATATCGCGCCTTACCAATCAATATAATTGGTAGGCCCCTACTTGGGAAGTGAGACCGTGTGCAGCTACAAAAATGGGTGGTTGTATTCAAATGAGTATAACTTGAGTTTGCTGTGAGCAATTGCAACAATTCTTGTTTTCATTTGGACGTGTAGAATTTGCTCTTTCCAGTGGTATTTTCAATTTTAGCAGATTTTTTACAGAGCTCGAGTTACAGTCCCTCAAACACGAGTTTACTTCTTTTTGACTCAGCCTGTACACATAGTATGAATTTTAACCAGAAATAGCCATTTAGACACAATCGAAACTTTAAAATTCTAAAAAGACACTCATATAGCCTATTTTGATAATTCTACGGTGCTTAGAAAGTTAGATTCTTATTAAACTGTAGAATTGAATGACGCTCTTTAACCATACACTAATTTTTAGCGCTTGATCGTGGTAACAACAATATAAAATACCCCGGGAATTTTGGCATGATTGAGTGCCATACATGAAAGATGCTATTTTGTAAATGAATAATCATTACTAATGTGAACAATAACAATATGTGTCAAACAAAATTCAATTTTCATTTCATGTCAATATATGCATTTGACGTTGACGTTGATCTTGAGGGACGCGCGGGCGACCACCTCATTTTTCTTTGGAAAGGACATCCCGTCGTGCTGGAAATTAAAATGATTCAATAAACACTTGATACGGTTGATGTTGGTATAAAAATGATTCGATGAGATCTCCTTTTCCACAACTTGAAGTAACAGTATTAAAGAAAAGGTCAAGAAACTTGACGATCCTAATTTGTGGAGTAACTTTACTACAAAGGTTTCTCACGATGACGCGAGATTGGATAGGAACTGTAACCTGTAAGGTAAGCTTACGTTAGAAATATTTCTTACTTACAAAAAAAAGTTTTGATATATTCCAACGGGTCGCACCCACGCAACGTCACTGAGAAGAGAACCATGACATAAGCCGGCAAACACGAAAGACGTTTTATAGAAAACTTATAAATGTCGGGTTGCATGAAGGTATTGAACGTTTTATAATAACATTCAAAAACATTTCTGAAAACCTGCTGCAAAGCATTCTAACATAATATAATAGTTAAGTGTTGATCAAAAAATTATAATTGACTTATCCTTAATTTTTATTTACTCTTCTTCATTGCTATCATCGTTATTAATATACCGTAAAATTCCGTCTACAAGCATATGCCTCTAAACGAGGTTTTTTTGACACAAGAGACAAGAGGCAGACACTCTCAACAAAAACATTATTTGGAGTTTGAACAACTATATTACTGATAAAGGCGGCTGTACAAACATGTATTTGTAAGACCAATCTATTGCAATGTTTTTGAGAAGGGTATTGGCCTTTCATATCTTTCGTTAAAAAAAACCCTCGTTTAGAGAGGCAAATATGCTTCTAGACGGAATTCTACGGTAGTGTTTTTTAGACAGAGTTATGTGCGCTTTATAAGTTTACATTACATTACATTACATTACATTACATTACATTACATTACATTACATTAGTACATCATAACATTAGATTACGGTACATTATATTAGATTACATTATTTTCATTACAATAAATTGCATTACTTTTTACTTTACTTTACTTTACTTTACTTTACTTTACTTTTACTTTACATTACATTACATTACATTACATTACATTGCATTGCATTGCATTGCATTGCATTGCATTACGTAACATTACATTAAATTGCATTGCATTACATTACTTTATTTTACTTTACTTTTCTTTACTTTTCTTTACTTTACTTTACTTTACTTTACTTTACTTTACTTTACTTTACTTTACTTTACTTTATTTTACTTTATTTTATTTTACATTATACATTACATTACATTACGTTACGTTACGTTACGTTACGTTACACTACATTAAATTGCATTACATTGCTTTATTCTACTTTACTTTACTTTCCTTTACTTTACTTTACTTTACTTTACTTTACTTTACTTTACTTTACTTTACTTTACTTTACTTTACTCTACTTTTAGTTATGTTAAAAAATACAAAAATCGTCCTAAAAATATAACACTTTTTTTTCGATTAAAAATATTATCCTGTTTTGCCAAATGAAACACATCCCAATTCTGTGAAGGAGGAGCAGCCTGCAATTTTGCAATTTTTTTTATATAAAAGCAGTCATAAAATTCCAAGACTTAGCACAAGTCTAAGTTTAAGCATTGAGAATCTTGACTTTAGGCTAAAATGTACTAATCGTATTATTTCAAGTTCATTTTTACCATATATTTGGCCCGTATTTTCAAAAATTTGCATGATTAAATTTGACTTTTATTACCAGTTAGGTCCAATTAAAGGATTTGTATTGAGCTTTGGCTTTTTTGATAAAACATGATAATATTTTCGAACAACCCCCAAAAAAAAAAAAAATAGTAATGTATTTTTCTGGAATTGGGAACAATATATATTAGTTAGAAATGTTACGCTCGATTCGTACTTTTGCGTACTTATTCGTTATTCAATTATTAATTTCCATTCATTTTCCTTTTCATTTTAACTTAACGAATATTTGATGACGTAAAATCGATAATATATTTCCACCAGATATTCAACGTCACGTCAGATATAATTGATTTTTATCAACAAAATTCGTAAGAAGATAAAACTGAATTTAAACAGATTGGATAACGAGTACTAATATTGCGTCAAATTTTCGACGTCGAATATGGAGTACGAATCGGGCTTTATTTCCAAGAAACCCATCTTAAACGGTTTATAATTATGTTGCTTGTTTTAATAACAACAATACCGATTAATTACTCGGTTTTTTGTTACGCCACACTCTAAATCAATGAAATCTAATATGCATGGCATCATCATAATGTTAAAGGCCTATTCAGTGATTTGCTCATCCGGAGGATCGTGTAAAAATCATCAAAGTTCAGATTTTGGCACCTTTGTTGGCGTCATAGATGTGCTAACAGCATACTAGTGGTTTGCCTGAAAGATGTGTATGGAAGACAAGATAATATATTTAACACGAATCTGTAAGTGCTCTACTTAAAAATAGAGTAGGCCTAATTAGCTACATGTATTTATACTAAATGGGTTATCAACTTTGTCAATACTGCTTTTTTTTTTCGATTTTTGTCAAACTTTTTTCATTTCAAAAATACCCAATGACAGTTTCAATGATTTATCATTTCACTTTAATTTGCGACGTCGAATATGGATTACGAATCGGGCTTTATTTCCAAGAAACCCATCTTAAACGGTTTATAATTATGTTGCTTGTTTTAATAACAAATACCGATTAATTACTCGGTTTTATGTTACGCCACATGCATGGCCTCATCATAATGTTAAAGGCCTATTCAGTGATTTGCTCATCCGGAGGATCGTGTAAAAATCATCAAAATTCAGATTTTGGCACCTTTGTTGGCGTCATAGATGTGCTAACATAGCCATAGGGTTGGCTGAAAGCTGTGTATGAAAGACAAGATGATACATTAACACGAATCGGTAAGTTCTCTACTTAAAAATTGAGTAATTAGCTACATGTATTTATACTAAATGGGTTTTCAACTTTGTCAATACTGCTTTTTTTTTCGATTTTTGTCAAACTTTTTTCATTTCAAAAATACCCAATGACAGTTTCAATGACTTATCATTTCACTTAAAGTAATTTTTGTACACAATATATTTTTTACACTTTCACTGGGGATCACTGAATGGGATAAAGGTGGTATACACCCCTTGATAAATTTGTGACTATTTGTGCATTTTTCTCAAAAAATAATAAGTGGAAACACACTGATAACAAAAGTTATGTATATTATAGGGGTAAGGAATCCAGTTACTACACTGGAATCAAGACAAGCGGTACGTTATTTATGACAAGAAAAGAGGTATGAACCTCTTGTCTTGAATCACTGAAAATTCATTGGATTCCTTGCCCCTATAATATACATAACTTTTGTTACAAGTGTGAAGTTGCTTTTTGAGAAAATGCAAAATTAGTCACAGGAGGTGTGGTACCACCTTAAAGTGCATGATGCAGTCATGTCTACAGTAGAATTCACCACGAACTTTGCAGGACTTTTAAGTCCTGCAAAGTTCGTGGTGAATTCTAATAGCTTTTAATGGGGTTTTTAAAAGCTATTAAACCAAGATAACACTCATTGAAAACAGCTCAACTGATTAAATCAGATCTTCTCTGGTTGTGCACATGTGTCTGTTTTATATGTGCGGTATCGCAATGAGCTGGTATTATAGCTTCAGTTGGGTAACCGATTATAAAGGAAACGCAAGGAAACAATGGTATGTGGACCTTTGTTCACGAAATGAGACAATGGTCTGCTTTTTGTTAACCAGCATTCTTGAAAATGAGCAACATAATGATTGTTGACTTAACACGGTTTGGAAATAATTTCTTCATATTTTTTGGTGTTATCTGTCGTTTACATATCCTTCCTAAAACACCAAAGTGCGCATATTTCCAAACATCTAAATTAGCTAAAAATTTAGGACATGTTACAAAACTATATTTTCTAGAATTTTAGAAGAGTACTTTTAATATTGGCCGGTTATTTTTCACACAGCGACGTTAACTAAGCAATGTACTATATACCTATAACATACACTAAAACACCAAAGTACGAATATTTCCAAACATCTAAATTAGCTAAAATTTAGGACATGTTACAAAACTATATTTTCTAGAATTTTAGAAGAGTACTTTTAATATTTTTCACACAGCGACGTTAACTAGGCAAATCCCCATACTTCTAACGTCAGTACGCTATTTGTAGAGGTCACGCGTCAATGGTAAGAGCACTGTGTATTGTGTATAGGAAAACGGACAGTAACTGTAGTATGGGTGTTTTTTTTTGTACCCAAACACATTCAAATGTCATTTTTCAAGTGCATGGGGTTAAAGAACTTTGTACTGACGGGTGAGTCTGTTTTGTGCATGAAAATGAGATAACGATTAGATGATTGACATGATCTGATGATCTATTCATTATCTTTGCAGCAAAGAGCAGAATGGATTTTTAATTTTGATTGATTGATTGACGGATATAAGTACACCTCTTGCTCAATATCATCAATTAAGGCTCCTTTGTGAAATAAATACACTATTAACTATTGATTGCAAAGACCTTTTTTAAAGACCTTTTCTTTCACGTTAATTTTTCCTCTCATTAAATTATATAAAAAAATAGTATGGTTAGAGGGATAGGGCAAACTATATTTACCGGATACCAGCCTTTCGGATTAAAGGGGTGATAGGCTCGTAGCTAGTACCGGTGATTGTTGTTGTTGTTGTTGTTGTTGATATGTTTCCTCGATATATTAAACCATGATTTGCTATGTTGCACTGTATTTTGATTATGGGGATGCCGGTTGTAGGGAAATCGTCTGTGATTGACCAATGCATAAAATAAATCTTGATAAAATAAAATATTATAGGAATTAAATATATGCATATGTAGATTTATTTTTAAAAATATGTTGTATTTTTCTGATATCGGAAGTAGTGATTGACAATGTCATGCTGTAATTCACGAGTTAGTTTTGTGAGGTTACGCAAAGTGTGGAAAGTCGTTCTTATTCTGATGTACATGTGACATACTTATCGCGGGCACATGTGCGGGCATGCAATCTCTTTTGTAACGTTTGTTATCCACTAAAATATCGCGAATATATACTTGTCGATTAAAACGGTACTTATTATCATGAACTAGTTCGAACATTCAAGAGATAGACATTTCTCTGTAACGCATGATATAGACATTATAATGATTAATTTATTTTTATGCTGAAACTTTACCAGACACTTTTATCATGGTTATTATTTATTTGAATTTTCAACACAAACCATCGGACACTGAACTGAATTGAAAAGGTGATGTCCGATTGAAACTGTCCAGTTTTCGTTGAGCAGATTCTTCCCAGGGTCGAGGCATCGGGTTGAGTTTCAGCGCAGATATAGGTCCGGTTGCATGCAGTGGTCAATAAATGACCAATAAAGTACGTTTGAGAAATACAGCAAGTCTTTTATAATGGTGGAATGATATGGTTTTGGAAACAGATGCTGCTAAGTTATAGCCACTGTGTATCTTAATCATGGGCGTCAATCGAGGGGCGAGGGGCGTGTCCTCCCACCTTTCAGCAAAATGATCATTTTTGTTCTTTTCAGCCACTTTTTGACAATTCAGGTCGATTGCCCCCCTCCCCTCCCCCTCCCACATTTAAAGACGGGTTGGCGCTAATGATCATAATGTATATTAATAAGTCTAATTGGTAGAAATTAATTTGGGTTTGTAAAGTTTGCAAGGATATAAATCAAACTTGACTGAAATGACTTGGTCGGGAGTAGTGGCGGAACCAGGATTTTTTTTGGGGGTGGGGGGTGGGGCATGGGAGGGTAAAGTGAATTTCAGGGGGGGGGATCAACAGACATTTGCGTAAAATTGCCGCACTAGTTGACATTTTCGTAACTTTGAGTTTTTAAGGCTGACAAGGCCTTAGAAGTGTGAGGGGGGGCGGGGGAGCAAGACAACTAGTTGGGCTCCCATAGTGCCACCACTGGTTTGGAGTAGTCTCTTACGCACCCAGGATGAGTATCTTTGTGCCTTCTTAAATGCAGCTCAGGAACAAAAAAAAAAAAGGGGGGGAGATATAGGGCCTAGATTAAAATAGACAGGGGAAAAAAATAAGGAAAAGAATAAGAATTTGTAAAGTTTTTTCACTTACAAATATTAAAATATAAATGCCTTGATCAATTTTAGCAAATGAGGTGTCATTTTAAAGCTTGCAAAATGCTTTCAAAGCATACTGAACTCAAAATTGACTTCACCCACCCCCCTTGGTGCGTCACATTAATGAGAAACAGCAAATTGCAATTAAAAAAATAAATAATGATTGCATGTTGTGACAAAACATCCAAACAAAATCACGTAGCCAAAGCGAAATCGACAAGAATCATTTTGAAATTTTTATAAGCCTGGAGCAACAAGTGCATGAATGTTGACACACGAAACCAATTGGATGAATTCCTAACTAAAATCAATGGTGAACTAGGCCTGTGTCTTAGATTAGCTCATTGATCTTCTACCAGACACTCATTTATTTCAATCTGATGAAATTTTCCAAGAAATCATATACATTGACAATGACCTAGCACTGGCTTCTGTACTGTACTCTGATACATGTATGATGATTTTCCAAACGCTCGGTGCTCTCTCCGCTCGCTATTCGAGAGGCGTCGCGGTACTCCCTATTCCATAAAAATAGAGAACTTATTTTTTGGGATTAATCCTTTAGTTATAAAGTCCTAGTTTAATACACTACTTTTCTGCACTGGCCACACATTAGAGAATGAATTTGGAGAAAACCTTCTGATAATTACAAACACTCGACGCTGAGCAGCAAGACCTTCCCTCTAAGCTTTTAATCCGATAAGCTGATTATCTATTTGTTTTCATGAATTGGAAGACATTCTTTGATGTATTACTGAGCTCAATCATCTTAAATTACTGGAGCGTGAACCACCCAGGCTGGTGGCTCAGCATAGTATTTTATTAACAGAAGGTTTTCTCCAAATTCATTTCCTAATGAATTCAAGCCATGTTAAAATTCCTTTTGTTTGCAACACATTATTGATATGTGATTTTACATTAACATCATAATTTGCCGCTAGGAACCAAAAATAATGAGGAGATAAAAGGAGGATAAAATCATTTTATATCCTTACCATAATATCAGGAATACAGCTGCATGAAGAATTTTATTTTTCTGGAAAAAAATACATGGCGAAATGTCATTCATAAACTAAAATAATCCTTTTGCATTCATATGTTAAGTATTGCTTCAAATCTTGCTTCGGCAGAATGATATTTAGTTGACACTATAGACGAATCTCATTTCACGCATTCCTACACCTCAATGGCAGCCATAGCTGGGTCCCCGTAGTGTATATCCCACCTAAAATATAGAATGATGCGTCCTTGGCGGGGATTTTAAACTGTATTTCATCACCCGTGTTATACACGTAGACAATAGAATGATGAAAGTTTACAACACAATACAACATAATATCGATTTTTAAGCAGCTTTAATCCACCCAATTGGGCAGCTACAACACCAGTTTGGTGCGCCGGGGACCCAGTCATGGCCGACTAAATTCTCACTATCACTTGGCTCGTGAGATTCGTCTATATGAATTATATTCCTGGGCCCACGGGCTATTGTTCAATTTCTGCACATGGCTATGCATGTTGTTTTTTCTCGGCATTTCTAACCTGTTTTTGGACATTATTAAGGGCTGGGGTATGAACGTTTAGACAGTATTTATTTTGGGACATTAGAGCACATCAGACATATCGAATTGCATTCTGAATACGAAGAATGTCATTCTGATATCAAATAATTTTGGTTTTTGAAATTCGCAATTTAATACACATTTTATGGCAAATCATTAAAATTGATATTTTTGATATTTAACAGTACTCGAAGTAAACTTTATAAATCTGATGATTTATACTTAACGTGTATGTAGGTGGGATGAAAAGCCGACGATCAATTGAAAATTTTGACCTTTCGTATTGAAGATATGGATTTTTTTTCCCAAAACACCAAAAAAAAATTAGGTCTTTTTGGGAAAAAATCTATATCTTCAATATGAAAGGTCAAAATTTTCAATTGAGCGTCGGCTTTTCCTCCCTGATACATACACTTTAAGAATATATCATTAGATTTATATAATTTACTTCGAGGACTGTTATATATCAAAAATTTGAAAAATATAAAATTTTTATAATTTGTCATAAAATTTGTATTATATTGTGATTTTCAAAAAATGAAAATTATTTGATATCAGAAAGACATGCTTCGTATTCAGAATGCAATTCGATAGGTCTGAGGTGCTCTCATGTCCCACAAAAAATACTGTCGAAACGCAATAAACGCTCATTTTAGATCCCTTAATGTAGTATTAAAATTGTTTGGGAAGGCCTTATTTAAACACATTGAATCCGTATAATAGAGCCCTAAGGTTTTCGTGATTGCATAAAAATAAAAATAATTTTAAAATTGTGAATTTGGTATGCGGTGTTTTTGGTGCAATCCAGACCTGTACCTGGAGGACAGGATATATCCTCCAGTGCATAAGGAGAATCGTTTCAATAAAAAATAACAAACGGTACTATTGAATTTGCTTACAAAAATGAAATTAATACAAACATACTTAGTCTTGGTCCAGTGGTTCTTGCAATGACTCCCTAAAAATCGATACACATCTTAAAATCGAACCCCCGTTGGCCAATCCCGAGGCCTCACGCCTACGCAGCACAAAACCTACATCACAAATTACAATGTCTAATATGTTATAGTCATCGATTGTAACCCATTCAGCTCAACAAGTTCATGTTGCATCAGCAATTTTAACCTACAATGTTTGTTAGATTTAAAGGACAAATGCCTTTAGTTATAATCTGCTAAACTGTAACAGGGAAAAGATACATGCTTCATATTTTTTTGCTATCGGCCGCTAGCTTTTGAACCCTGGAGTCTAGTCAGCCAATAGATACACGAGAATCGTAGACCGTTGTTTGTCTTCCCAGAATGCCGTGCGAAGTTGTGCAATAGATACCTCTGCATCACAACTTCACTGGCAGTAGCCTTTTTAGAGCGTTTGGGCGCCCTCGGCTGACCAAAAATTGCTTCCCCCTTCGGCTGGCCAAAAATCCCCCCCCCCAATTTTACCCTCCCACCAGGGCTCATAATTATTGCACAGCCCCTTAGGCGGACACACGCGTGGGTCCTGATGGAATCAGGCTCCAACAAAAGGCCAGTCCCAATAAACCATAATATGCTCAGGAACCGGGGGGCTTGGATGGCTCAGCCCTCTCAATAATTTTGGTGCGGGGCTCGAATACCCTTCATCCTTCTCCCGGGATCCCCCTCCCAAGAATTCCAGGTGAAGTGAAAAAAAATGTCATTAAATACCAGGAAAATGCGGGGTGTTTTTGACGTATTTTTTGCAGATTTGTCTGACTCCCTAAAATGGGTTATCAACAAAATGCTCATTTGGTCAGCCCCCATGTTGAAAATCTTCTTAAACCTACTGCAATTCGTACCTGCAAATCATTCAAGTGAACAAGCCCTTGGTTCGAGAAATAAGAAAATGGGTATACGGCGTTTATCTGATAAAATATCGACACTATGATACCACAGAGTGACTTTGAAATGGTCTCATTTCTCGCAATTTTATTCATTTATACATCTGTGAAAATATCACATGTTCTTATGGGATATCTCCAATTCTTCCTTCAACTTATAGCATCTGATAACGGGAACTTGTTGAACTGAGCTTGTTTTTACGCTTCTGGGGGATATCGATAAAACGGCGCCAAACACGCCACCGTCGCAAAACACTGTGTAAGTAGTGAAAAAAAGTGCGCAACATTTTTTTCTCAGAATATAAATTAAATTATTTATAGGTTTAATTGCGAAATGATTTGGAAAAAATATTATGAAAAATGATCCGTGTGAGGTGAGGCAAAATTGTACTAGTTACACTCTTATTTCGCCCATTAAAAAAGTCTTAAACAATCTTAATCAATCTTAAACTCGTGTTAGTTACGTGGTCCTCTCGTCGAAATATTGGTTAAGGGCCCTTAATTTTCTTGTTGTTTAAGGCTCAAATCAATAGTTGGTTAAAACTTTTAACCAATAAATGCATATAGCATTTTAACCAGCTTCAAGTTTAAGTGCTTAACCAACTAGGTTGTTTAAGGTCTTTTAATCAATATTTGCTTAATAACTCTAAACAGATAATGATTTATATGTTCTATTTTATCTAAGGATTGTTTAAGAAATACAACTGCTTAATCAATGGTTGTATTGGATTTAATTATGATTGGGACTTTCTTTCTTTTCTTTTTTTAAATTTTATACTGAAACATAATTCATGATAGATTTGAAGTCATCAGATCTTGGTCAACTGTGAGATTCGTTCAAAAATACAATTTCATGCATAAAGTTTTTTTTTTATCAGTTCAACCCGCTATGTATCCGGGCAATGTATCCGAGTAAAAAATTAAAATCTATAGTAAGCCTTTCTCTCTCGCATGCATTACGATACAATGCTAAAATACAATACATCAACGCTAATAAATTCACACACTCGATATCCAGCATACCGATACGGTATCCAGCATACCGATACTTCAATGCATCTCGTCTACATTGTAAACTATTGTAAACTATTGTGCGTATGCCCAAAACTGAACATCGCGGTACACACATTGGTGATATACATGTACGCTGCACGTAGAACAGTACAGTACAGTATCGCTAGAATGTCAATCCCAATGACGTTGTTAAATCTAGCAAATGAACGCATCAATATCCATCCTTTATGTCTCAATGATGTCTATGCATAACTTATCAAACGAATCTCGAGTTTGGTGCAACCTGATTGACTCAAACCTACCTATTTGAACGAAGTTTCAGGATACCATAAGCAGCACGACCAGCATTCACTCGTGGCCGCCATTTGCTTTTGTCATTTTAAACAATAATTGGTTAAAATTCCGTGGCGCGAGATGTATCGTTAAACAGGTAAAGTACAATTCCACTAAACATTACACAGTTTAACGCCTTTTAACGTAACAAAAAATAACCACCTTTATACGCTCGAGTTTAACAGTCTTTTAACATACGTTAAACTTTGCAGATTAAGCGCAAAATCACGCCTTTGAACATTAATTGTTTAAAAATCTTAAACTTTTCTTCTTATACTTGGCGACTGTTAACTGCCGGAACAAGAGTGTATGTAAATTAATTTTAGTTAATAAGTAGTAGTTTTTTTTCCTTTTAGTGTTATCATGTACACATAACAATTTGGTGACCCATATTTCATTCATACCAAGGATGAGAAAAAATGATGTGCCCAATTTCAATTCCATTGAAGTGGTTCATTATGATTTTGCATGTGTGATCCGTCACACGAAACTGGGGACGACTTACTTTCGAGATAAAAGGCTTAAAAGATACTCCCACATTTTTTTTTAATTTCTGAAATTTAGCTTTTAGTGTTTTTAGATGTAATAATTCACGTTAGGGGGCCTATACTTACCAAATCGGATTCCAAATGAAACCATCTACAATCTGACCAACACCACTCCACTGGTTGCCAGAGTCAAGATTCATCAACTCAAATTTCTCGGCCATATACTGCGTCTTGAAGATGACGAGCATGTGATAGAAAATGCCCTTTATATTCTACCACATGGGAAGAGGAAACCGGAACGGCCGCGCACACTGTACTTACAGTATGCCCAGCACCTCCTGGGAAATACTGAAGGGATGCTGCAGCCAAACAAAATTGTTTCGCTTGCCCAAGATCGCAATAGTTGGAGAAAGCTTGTAGTCGCCTGCTCCGCAGCCGACTGATGATGATGACTTACCAACAACAAACTCAAGTAGGCCAATATTAAGAAAAGCATGATTATATTGTCACATTTTCTGATCACTTTTGTTAATTCAGATTCAGTGCTTATGGGTCCATCGGAAGGAAAAACAACAGTTGGCAAATGTATTGGTAACACTGACAAAACATGCAATTTAACAATCTTGTCATTTTGAAAAGGGATACAAGTGTTTTATGTCCCATGCAAAATCAAAATTACCGTCAAATGTGATATATTGTTTGTTCCTAATATGCCAAGTAAAATCAGTAAAATGGGCATAGGAGATTTTTCTTGATCACGGATGTAAAATTACTGTAGGCCTATATAGTTTACATGGACAATAAAATTATTATATCTAAAAGGAAGTCATGAAAAATTGTGGCAATATCTATTTGGTAAAAATGTAATTTTGAAGCTCGTTAATCTTACAGCTATATAAAACGATGTTCCAGGTTTTGAGGGAATTGGGTCACATGCCGTATACGTTACATTCAGGTTCCCATTGCTTATTGCTGCACATCCCAACAAGTATTATAGGTAAAATCAATGTTATGGCAAGCCTTGTGTAGTGTATATTACATGCAATATTGATATTAATATTTTAAACCATTTTGACTTTGAACTTATCAGCTTTGCCCTGATTTCTTTTATCATATACTATAAACCACAATGGTACTCTTTTTAAACGGTTTGCACCATGCATGTAGGCGCGTAGCAAAAGTAAACTTTCCTGCCGTTCGGGGATTTGACATAGAAGCTCTTGTTCCGGGTCTTGTTCACCAGGTCCTAAATTAAACTTTCGTCTTGTGCGAGTGGTTTGAACGAGAGACTCTTGTTCACCCGGTGCAAAATTAAACTTTCATCCCATTCGGGATTTGAACGAGAGATTCTTGTTCAAACGGTGCAAAATTAAACTTCCGTCCCGTTCGGGGGTTTGAACCAGAGACTCTTGTTCACCCGACGCAAGTCCCGTTTGGGGGTTTGAACATGTATGTTCTCTCCAGCCTCTTGTCTAACCAGAAAGAAACTTTCGTCCAGTTCATGTTCAATTGTACTTGAATATTTGCTGAAAATTAGGAATAATTATTTTGCCGCTAGGAACTAAAATTAACGAAGAGACAAAAATGACAATAGCCATGACCAAGAGTGCAGCTGCACTGCTGCATCCATACTTTTTATTTCTGGAAAACAAATGAAAGGTCATACACAACCCGTAAATCTTTTTTGCACTCATACTTATAATGTATTCTTCAAATATTGCATTTTGATTCGACAGAATGATATTTTGTATAAAATAGTATAAAACAATTGAATATGCACTTTCAAACACCCCCCATCACCACCCACAGAACCACCACTGCAATCTCTAATTTGCTCTACAAATTTGTCAAGACGTCTTTTCTTGATTTGGTTTGCTAGCTTATTTAATTTTCCTCGTTACCGTATTTCAAACAATTAGCTGGAAAATTGGCTATTCTGATTTAAATTTATACACCCCCTATGGGAGACACGACCTTAATCCCCTAAACAAGGGGCGCTGATTTCAAATCCATTCAGGTAACCCAATTTGAAATTCATACTCCCTGTGTAGAAGATTAAGGTAATGTCTTCCATAGGGGGTATCGATTTTAACTGGAATAACAAAAGGTGATCCACTTCTTAGAAAGAAATTTGTGAATCCTACTACTAATTAGAATGGTGAAATATAAACAAGAAGTATAAAAGAGCCAAATAAGTAAAAGGAATAGTGCTGTATGTATAGCTGAGGGGCCTATATCCAACCACAACATCGACGGATACAATTAGTAGAGTATTTATCTGAAATAAAATAGCCAGTTAAGTATATATCGTGCAACAAATGCTCCGCCTTAAATTGACTAGCTGTCCAATGTTACAACAAACAAACCGCTTCACAAGCAGAAAAGATCACCGACTTTGATCATCCTTCCCCAAGTGATTTATTTCAAGAATGATCAAACCAAGACTAGAAATATTAGTACTAAATCTTATAAAGTTTCGTGTAGATATGGAATACCATTTCTCGAAAATGTGAAATTTTGATTTCATTTTCTTTCAACAAGTTGTAACATTAATTGTTGTACTTTTGACTTCACACGACATGTGAGCAGGGAATGGGTTACAAGCTGTTCATTGGTCAACTACATTTCGCATTTTTCACCTGATATTGTATTACAAAATAGATAAAAATTTCTGGTTCAAATGTTGTTCCTGACCGATATTATCTTCACCGGTCATGCAGGTATGTTGCTCTGTTGTAACATGATTTCCTATTTCTCTTAGACATGAAATAACACAGATTTGTTCTCTATGTTTTCTAAGCGAAACTGATAACCTTAGGCTTAGCTTTCGGGACAGCCACATAGGATATCCACAGTATTGACGAAAAGTAGCTCTAGGCAACAGCTGTGACGAGTTGCCATAAATGAATGTATACATTTCCTTCTACTATCCCGACCATCCAGACCATACGATGTAATGTATAGAAACAGATATCTACCAATAAATTGTATGCAAATAGAAAAAGACTGGCCAGAAAATTGTCTCAAAGTGATTAATATTTATGAAGAAATCAAGGGTTCTGATGGACCTTGACATCGGCGGTGTCATTTTACTGGTGTCCGAATTATGCAATGCTGTAATACTGTGTCATTGTTTTTTCTTCAAGCTTTAGTATTTTGATAAACGCACAAATCAAATTAGACCAGGTCTAAAGTCAGACCTGGTTTAACTTGTTTTGTGCATACAGACCTTTCGCCTAATTTTGCCAATTCTACCACTAAATCTCGTCTATGAATACATTTTGGAGAGCTAAATGTTTTCAAAGTCTGAAAAAGAGATCATTGTGTCCAAAAAAATAAGAAAAAAAGAAAAAAGTAAATAAATACAAAATATAAAACTAAGGTTCCTAACAATAATGAACAATTATATTGCAGAATATAAACACCCCCTTTTTTATACAAGAGCAAAACACCAACACTCCCCCCCCTCCCACCCAAATATGTTTACCCGTATTAAGGGTAGACGAGGTATTGTTGGTCGAAGCAACCTAAAATCGATTTTCATTATCCAGATCAATACCGTAGAAACCCGTCTATAAGGAATAGAAGCGACTGTGATGATAGCATATTTCACGCTAGCGCCCTCCACAATATTATATCATTATGGAATTTGAGCAAATCATTTACCGACACAAGCAGGTATACAATGTATTATTTTATCTTTATTTCGCATCTCACGAGCATAGCTCACTTGGCAAGGCATAAGACTTTGGTTCTTTAGATCGGAAGATGGTGAGTTCGAGCCTCATCACGGTCACACAAACTTTTATAAACAAAATATTGTTCAAACTTTTCATTCATATTTTCTTGCATTTTCTAAAGACTCCTTTCGTGATCATTTTTTTTTTCATATTTAGTTTAATTTATTCTATTGTTTTTCTTTTATTGTTTCTTTTCTTTGTCTTTTTTTCTTGTTTAATTTTATTTTTTCTTTATTTTTCTTTGATTCATATAATATTGGCAGGATAAGGAGAGGAGGGAACTAAAGACCCATTCAGTGATTTGCTCATCCGGACGATCGTAAAAATCATCAAAATTCACCTTTGTCATTGTCATAGATGTGGTAACATAGCCTGCTAGTGGTTCAGCAGAAAACCGTGTGACACATAATATACATTTGGCTACATTTTATTATACGATAAATACGAATTTATTAAACATGGTAACAAATATTCTCTAGCAGATCGGTTATACGATGGAACTGGTAGGCATAGGCCTATTATAAATTCGGGATATTAAATATCTTCCTGACGAGACAGATCTGCGCATGTGGTCAAAGACGATTCCTTACTAGCCACAGACCGTCCGCTGGAATTAGTTGAATCGCTATGGCTGTTGGTCGGACCTCTCATCTCTCCACATCGATTGTGACCTATCCCCGACATTGCCCTTATGAACTCACATCCTCCTGTTTTATTCCAATACGCTGGCGAAGTTACGTAATAATCGGATTAACTACCATAGCAATAGGTGAAAACAATTTTTGAATATACCGCGTTATACAGTGAGCGTGTTTATAGTGAGCCAGATTATCCGGTATTTAGCGTCTAAGTACATCTTATACGGTATTGGTCGCCACTATAAACAGACCAATAGCGCTATTTGCCGCACATATTAAACGGAACTGATATCCTTTGAAATCGATGGATATTGCAGTATATTCATTCCGTATACGGCCACTATAAACAGACACGGATTAACGATACCGTTATTCAAGGAAGTGGAGTAGGGTCATATAACTCTCCGAGCTCAAATTTGTCACTGTAATAACACATCAGCTACAATATGGTACGGTACTGTAGCAATAATGTTAAAAAGTAGGCCAGTATCGTTTTGACGGCACACTATTTGAAACTGGCACCATATTTGTGTCTCCCACATTGCATTGCGGTGACCTCGAACACGCTGAGTTCAACCACCTCGGATTCAGAATAGCGCTATTGGTCGCCACTATAAACAGCCGAGATAACGGATATGTCACATTCCAGCCTAATCCCATATGCGTATAAAGATACCGTATAAATACCGTACACCACTATAAACACGCTCACTGATACGTTCAGGCGGTACCTCTTCATTGAACCATATCATGCTGCACCTGTAAGATCTTTGAAAAGACCAGTATTGTATTCAATCTATGATTGCAGACATACACAGTACAGGTGATGAGTGTAACCTGCTTGTAGCGCAGCGCGATATGTTCAAAATTGTTTTCACCTATTGCTATGGTAATTAATCCGATTAATTACGCAACTTCACCAGCGTATAATGGCCGAATAAATTCTGACCATCACTTGGCTTGTTGGATTCGTCTATACTACAATTCGCTGTCGAAGTGACGTAATAATCGCAATAACTACCATCAAGCAGATTGCACTAATCACCCGCGTATGTCACCAAACATAGATTGAATACCACTCTTTTCATAAATACTAATCTTACATGGCGAGTGATTAGCATTTCTTTGACAACTATGGTTTAATCATGGAGGTATATAAATAAATGGAGAATGATCGCCAGAATTCTAATCTCTTAAGTGGAGATTATCCGATTACCTCTATTCAATGAGTCACCAAACTTGAATGACTAGCCACTTCAGCCAAGCTATTGATCTCCACGATGGTTATGAGACTCTACCATGGTTCATTGATCGTCACTCCCAAAATTTCCTAATAGGAATTGACCCTACATTGACCCGTACCGGAAGGCTTGTAAAAGAGACTGTATAATGACGTCAGCTAGTCAATTAGCTGTTCAAAGTCGCCAGTTTTGATAGCTTATAGTTTCAATGTATGATTGTGCGAAAACCCGATGAAATTTGGATGTTCTGTTCTCAAGTTATGAAACTGTTTTCAACACTAGTTGTGCCGTAACTTGACAAATATACTTAGTTTTCATGTTCATATATTAAGCTTTTAAGGGGTCTGAGGGAGTTCAAATATAGTGCAAATGAAAGCAAAACGTTTTTACCTTCCGATTGTGAAAAATTATGTTGGGCCAATTTGGGCCAATTGAGTTAAGAGCGAGTAAAATTTACCGGAAGTACTTCGGAATTCAGCTAAAATCTTTTCATCATCATTAAACTTCTCATTTTATAATAAATAATTATCAGTATTTAGGCCTAAATGATTATTAATATAACTAATTAGGGGCCATCATTTTCTTTGGAGGGGGGTTCCAAATAGGCCTATCATAACTTTTTGGAAAGAAAAATAGGGGGTCATAGCCTAATTTAATTTTTCAAGAATCATGACCAAAATGTAGGGGGTCACAATATGACCACAGATATAGGCCTACAGATAGGGTGTTTATTTTATTCAAAAAGACTGATTTCAATGCAATTTTTTGGCGAAAATGACATTTTGATATTAAATTTTCTGAAACATGAGCACTTTCCAATAAACATTATAAGTAACTGCATTTAGCACCCCAATGAAATAAATGACCAGTGAAACAGACTTAACAATGTAATCAGCTTAACATAATCAATATCCCTGAAATTGCCTATTCAACAATAATTGGTCATAACCAACGTAGTACAAAAGATGCTTGGCTAGATCATTCTCCATTTATTTATATACCTCCATGGTTTAATGCATAGGTGCCACGTGAACGATGAAGTGCAGGGCTATATATTCGAAATTGTATTCATCAATTGCTATGGTAGTTAATCCGATTAATTACGTCACATCGACAGCGAATAGCCTATAGTATGGGTTCAAGTGGAACAAAAAATAGTGTATGTCCATTGCTAGCTATGGTAATTAATCATGTTAGTATTTACATCACTACTTCGGTGAAGACAAGAGAAGTGTGCCTTCTCTACCAACGCCTGTGATATAACAGGTGCAAGCGAAACAAAATTGAATGACCAGAATAGTTTCCTTTGTCAGATGAATTGATTGAAGTTTTTGAAGACACTCTATTCTTGATGGGACAATAGATTCAAATATGGAATAATTATTATTCCTCATCTATTTTTTTTTATTGAAAAAACTGCAATTGTGGCAACAGAACAATATTTATTTTGATTTCATTTCAAGTAGAAACAAAATCGTGCTTAAGCAAAAAACGCACCCTACCTCAAGAATTGGGATGGCACAAAGGTGCAACATAGGTTTTTATTGCAAAGACGAGGACAGACAAGTAGTTACAACACATCTGTCTAACCGTGGGTTTCGCTATTATTTAGAATAAATGCTTTTACTAGTTTCTATAAAACCACAAAATTACTAAAAAAACTATAAAAAAACTATAAAAAAAAAAAAAAACGCACCTAAAATTAAAAGTAGAAAGGTAGATTTGAAGAAAGATAAAAAGAACATGTCAAAAAGTTAAAATTAAACGAGAATGAAAAACGGAACCGGTGCCCGAACCATGCTCTCTTCAGCATGTCTTCAGTTCCAAAGTCTGACGCTCTATCAATTGAGCTATACGATCCTGATATACGAAACAGTCGTTATTATGTCAATACAATTGATTGGTGTTACAACATACTTAGATGGAATGCATAGCCACCCAGTGCCAGTATATATTTGTTCAAACTCCAAATACAACAAGCAACCAATTTTATTGAGGGCGTTTCTTAGGTATATCCTTGTAGACGGGGTTTTACGGTATATTATTGAAAATTAACACCTTGATGTTTTGCAAAAGTTCATTATACAAATCGTATATTTTGCAAACTTGCTTAATTTATTGTTGTTAATGAGTGATGTACGTTTTACAAAAGTGTTGTTGTTTCAGCCCTCTTTACAACGTAACTCAAGAACCGCAGCACCTATAAAAATATATCTGTGATATTTTAATTCTTTTACACGCTCGCTATGAATTGAGCAGTGCAGCTTTTGCCAAAGCTCACTACCATTCGTAAGATGCTGTGAACTACCAAATCACAACAGTTTAAAATAATAACCTTAAAACAATTAGCTGGAAAATGTGACCCATTTCGCAGAATAAAACTGAGAACATTAACAAAACGTAGAAAAGAGAGAGGTAAAAGGAATAGTGCTATAGCCGAGGGGCCTATATCCAATCACATCATCGACGTATACAATCTGTAGAGTATTTATCTGAAATAGAACAGCCAGTTATGTATATATCGTGCAACAAATGCTCCGCCTTAAATTGACTAACTGTCCAAAGTTACAACAAACAAACCGCTTCACAAGCAGAATAGATCACCGCGGACTTTGATCATCCTTCCCCAAGTCATTTATTTTAAGAATGACCAAACCAAGACTAGAAATATTAGTACTAAATCTTATAAACTTTCGTGTAGATATGGAATACCAATTTTCGCAAATGTGAAATTTTGATTTCATTTTCTTTCAACAAGTTGTAACATTAATTGTTGTACTTTTGACTTCACACGACATGTGAGCAGGGAATGGGTTACAAGCTGTTCATTGGTCAACTACATTTCGCATTTTTCACCTGATATTGTATTACAAAATAGATAAAAATTTCTGGTTCAAATGTTGTTCCTGACCGATATTATCTTCACCGGTCATGCAGGTATGTTGCTCTGTTGTAACATGATTTCCTATTTCTCTTAGACAAGAAATAACACAGATTTGTTCTAAATATTTTCTAAGCGAAACTGATAACCTTAGGCTTAGCTTTCGGGACAGCCATACACGATATCCACAGTATTGACGAAAAGTAGCTCTAGGCAACAGCTGTGACGAGTTGCCATAAATGAATGTATACATTTCCTTCTACCATCCTGACCATCCAGACCATACGATATAATGTATAGAAACATATATCTACCAATAAACAGTATGCAAATAGAAAAAGACTGGCCAGAAAATTGTCTCAAGGTGATTAATATTTATGAAGAAATCAAGGGTTGCGATGGATCTTGCCATCGGCGGTGTCATTTTACTGGTGTCCGTATAATGCAATGCTGTAATACTGTGTCATTGTATTTTTCTTTTAGTATTTTGATCTGTAAGAGTTCCTCGAAATTTTCGAAAATTCTTATACGGCTTATCTTGCAAAGGCAAACACAACTAAATCACGTATATGAATGCATTTTTGGAGAGTTAAATATTTCAGATATGAAAAAGATTACATTACAGGGCTAGATATAGATAGAATAACCTTTTCGTACATTCATTCTCTATTGTCTTTTTTTACATTTTTTTTACTGTATATATGCCTAGATAGCATAAAAGTCAATTTGGTTTGATTTTACTTATTTTATTTCAGCATATCAACATATAAACAGAATTAACATTATAGTCAAATAAAAATTGCATATTACAATAACAATGTGACAAATAATATGTAAAAAGCAAAACCATAAAAGGCGGATACTAAAACTAAAAAGATATGCTAAGGATGATCATACACTCTTTGAAAAAAAAAAACCGTTTAAAATGGAACCATTTTAAAAGCTTACCGAGAAATTAACGCTGATATCAGGACATGCTCCTTTTAGAATTTATGTCTGATGGTCGACTATTGTGGACACTGAATGCAGATTGGCTCGGCATAAATGTCGTATTCCTCTCTGTGGGTCTTTTAATGATAATTTACTTTGAATTCATTGTAACAACGTCAAAAATTACCCTTGAACAAAGGGTTCGTGGCTGCGTTCGGAAATCTGTATCTTCAGTGCGCGTACTGCCGTACCAATATCTCAAAAAAGGGCACGACTGTCGACTATGTTTTATATTTCCCGCATGGAAGCTCGCGTCTACGCCTAGCTTGCTTTAGTAAAAGCAGACCATTTATAGGGGAACTTAAATCCCTTGCCGTTGAAGTTATTACAGAACTTCATTTCGCAAAGTGAACATATGGCGAGTATTTTCCCCAAACCAAATTGGATTTCAAGTCACTGGTCCTAAATATTTCTACATAGAAAGAAGGGTGATTTATTTACGCGCATTTTGATACCCCATTTGTCAAATCGTCAGCCTGCTACGCTAATTGTCTAAGTCATTTTTACATGTTTCTCATTTGCAATTTTGATTTTCTGAATAATAAACCCATAATTAATAAAAACTTCCAGCCGGATTTTTCATTAACTTGTGGAATACATCTCTTTTGACATGTTTGATGTATTCGACAAGTTAATGAAGAATGCAGCTGGAAATTAGATTAATTATGGCTTTATTACTCAGAAAATCAAAATTGCAAATGAGAAACATGTAAAAATGACTTAGGCAATTAGCGTAGCAGGCTGACGAAATGTCGTTCAATATTAACAACACAGTATTGTGCTTTTACAGAAAAATACCCGAATTAAAAGTTGCAGTTTACAGCGATCAATGGTTATTACGCAAGCATTGTGGCACGTAAAAGCCCCCATTTATCTCGCGTTGACTTCAAATCAATACAAATTGTGTTGTTAATATTGAACGAAATTGGACAAATGGGGTATCAAAATGCGCGTAAATAAATCATCCCTCTTTCTATGTTAAAATATTGTGAACACAGTTATCAGTTCTGAAGCTATAGGCGTATTTATAACAGTTGCGTTACTTTTTGTGCAGTCTTTAGCAATTAGATGAATACATAAGAGGTAATTTTGTAGTCTATTTAGAAATGTGAAAATCATTGTTCTTAAATTGGAATATTTTCGTTTAGAATTTATACTCCTCACTACAGATTTTCGCGTTCACTTTGACTTCTAGAGGCTTTAATGGCAGTGGTTTTGAATAGAATCCTCTAGACGTTTAGGTTTGTGCTTTAGAGCCGCATTTCGCAAACTCTCTAATATAGAGCTGCGTTCCTGAATGATGTCAATGGTTTTTGTGGTGTGTCTTGGGCCATTTATATAATGGTCAGCGAAATCCCAGGGGGGGGCACTCAACACAAATGACCATACGGGTATGCTCCCCCGGAAAGACCCCCCTTTTGGGGTTTCGCAGCTCCGAAAGACCCCCTATATATATTTGACCAAAATAAAGCTCCGAAAGACCCTTGATTTTGATAATTTCAACTCTAAAAGACCCAAAAATTGCTCATTCCTCATATTTCTTGTTTTTTCAGGCAATTTTCAACCAAAAAGCCAAGAAAGACCCTTGATTTTGACTTTTGGCAGCTCCAAAAGACCCCATTTTACTTGTTCACAGCCCGGTTCGCAGCTCCGAAAGACCCCTTTTACCGGTACGCCATCAGCTCCCAAAGACCCACCACCTCAAAATTCCGGGGGAGCATACCCACCAAAAATTGTTGATGTGCCCCCCAGGAGCGACATCCGGTAAAAGTGTGTTGAGGTTTATCAGATGTGCGTAGGTCACTCTAAACCACTGCGCTTTTTTGATATATTTTAAATATTATACGATTGATTACCGCTTACAACTTCTAACTAGTTATCAGATTGTCAAACATGTCAATTAAAAGAAAACAATTTACACGTCCAGTAAATGTCTGATTTAAATTGTAACGCATACGGTTGTGAGATAATATTATCTGCTGAGTGGTCAAAATGTATATTCTCACTTTTTTCAATTTCAAAGTTTAAGGTTAGCAACTTTTTTAAACTGTTGCGATTTGGTAGTTTACAGCATCTTACGAATGGTAATGAGCTTTGGCAAACATTGCATTGATCATTTCATAGTGAGTGTGCATGTACATGGTGTAGAAGAATTCAAATATCACAGATAACTTTTGTAGATCCTGTGGTTCTTGAGTTATGTTGTAAAGAGGGTTGAAACAATAACACTTTTGTGAAACGTACATAACTCCTTAACAACAATGAGCAAGTTTTCAAAGTATATGATTTTTAGAATGAACTTCTGCAAAACATCAAAGTGTTATTTTTGAATAATATATTGATTTAGATAATGAAAATCGATTTCTTGGCTGCTTCGACCAACAATACCTAGTCTACCCTTAACTGCACAAAATCAGCGAGATTCTGCAATCCCATTTTAATTCAACATAATGCAACGATTCGATCTTGTCGCCAGACGGATCACGAAGGTGACGAAGAATCCACAAAAATGCTTCAGTGTCAGGTTCTCGACTAAATACAATGTGCAACCATTCATCATGCTCGGGGTGTGAACCAAATATGTTTAACACGGATTTCCATACGCATTTAAATCATACTACACTATGTTATACTCCCGATCAATAACCGCACGATGTTTAACACTCTCACCAAAATCGAAATAATGCGAATATATTCAAATCTGACAAAAATATATTTTCCCTTTTCTTTTTCAAGTCTAAACAACGGGTGAACTAAACATAAGGGAGAACACGTAATTTGAAATATGTAAGATAAAAATAATGTTCTCCAAATGTTTAATCAATTTTAATTGGCAAACAAGATACTTCTCAATATTGACCTAGCAAACCTTACTGACTTGATTGTATAAACTTACTTTGCTTTGCCTACCAAGATCATGAAGATATAGGGAAAAAGTGGCACATGAATTAACATAGGACTCAATAAAAGGAAACTTTAGGAGATTTAAAGTAAATCTTTGCTATTTAAAATAAGTTACGTAATCAGAAAGCAAATGTTATTTGCTTTTTAGCTTTATATTTCGTTAAATAAATTATATTAATATCTCATCTCATACACAAAAAAATAGATAGGGCTGTTTCCAATTAGTTGCGCATTTTTGATTAAAAGCCCGCTTCTTCCACACTGTAAATCCAAGTGTTTAGGGTTTCTGTAACACTTTTTAAACACTGCAAGGTGTTTAATTTTTCATTTACACGGTAAAGGTATAGGACACCTAAACACCTAAATACCAACGTAAACATATAAACACAAAGAGTAAACACATGAGAATATTTAGATTCTAAACATTCAACATGTTTACCTTCATATTGTTCGGAAAGTAAATGCACATGTGTTTATTCTGTAAACATTTGGCGTGTTTACTTTCTAAACAATTTTGAAACTAAACATGTTGAATGTTTAGAATCTAAATACTCTCATATGCTTACTCTTTGTGTTTATGTGTTTACTTTGGTGTTTAGGTGTCCTATAGCTTTACTTTGTAAATGAAAAATTAAACACCTTGCAGTGTTTAAAAAGTTTACAGGAACCCTAAACACTTGGATTTACAGTGCATTGCAACATTGGACCCTCTTGAAATGCCCATATTTTACACTTTTATGATCTATCATAACATTTATATATTATAATGTATAAACCTTGAGTTTAATTTAGTGTTGTTAAACATGGTAGATATCGTGAAAGAACATACGTATTATTGGCGATTCCAGTTAAATTCATACACCCCCTATGGAAGACGTGACCTTAATCTCCCACACAAGGGGTGCAGATTTCAAATGGAGTCACCCATCAGGTAAACCCATTTGCCATTCACACCCCCTGTGCACAGACAAGGTCATGTCTTCCATAGGCGGTGTATTCATCTGGAATAGCCCTTTTGTCTCACAAAGCAACTGTTATCATAGTGTGCGTTTTCCGTATCCCGGATTGCTCTTCACAAGACGCGTGATGAAATCGGTGCTATAGCTGATGGACTAAATGGGGCAAATTACTCCAACCCAATTCAATAAGATACTCACATTATTATAGATTTATCATATTATATAGGCCTAAACCGTCTGTATAATGTCACAGTATTTAAGAGTGCAAGCCATAATGAATAGCATAAAATTTTAAAAAGTCTTTCGTTAGCGTGTTGCTTTTACACAAAGAGCTCTTACTTATCGTTTTGTTAATATCAGGGCAAACGATACAGAGAGCTTTAACCTCTGTGAAATTGACATGATGTAGGCGTACATTATTGTTATACATAATGAAACACGTGTTTGAATGTTTGATGATGGCTAGTATATCTTTGTCCACATTGTTTTATTACCCCCCCGGACACTACTGCAGTCTAACAGCATTTCTGATTGGTTGATAACTTGAAATGTTCATTTCAATTGCCAATTATGACTAGGCTTTAAACTATGGTCAAACTTGCATTTGTAGATGATCTCCTTGATTGGTTCAAAATTGGACACAATATTCATTTTGGCCAATCGGCAGGTAGTTCTCATGGGGTTAAAGTAACGTTTTCTTTTCTTACAAACCAAATGTTACATTAGAATGCTTTTACTTCTACAATGTTCAATACTCTTCTCTTCTCTTCTCTCCTCTCCTCTCCTCTCCTCTCCTCCTCTCCTCTCCTCTCCTCTCCTCTCCTCCTCTCCTCTCCTCTCCTCTCCTCTCCTCTCCTCTCCCCTCCTCTCTTCTCTTCTCTTCTCTTCTCTTCCCTTCTCTTCTCTCCTCTTCTCTTCTCTTCTCTTCTCTTCTCTTCTCTTCTCTTCTCTTCTCTTCTCTTCTCTTCTCTTCTCTTCTCTTCTCTTCATTCTCTTCTCTTTCCCTTTCCTTTCCTTTCATTTAATTTAATTTCCTTACCTTAGCTTTCATTTCCTTATACTTTACCTTTCCTTTCCATTCCATTCCTTTCCTTTTCTTTCCATTCCATTCCTTTCCTTTCCTTTCCATTCCTTGGCCTTTCTTTTCCTTTCCTTTCCTTTCTTTTCCTTTCCTTTCTTTTCCTTTCCTTTCCTTTCCTTTCTTTTCCTTTCCTTTCCATTCCTTTCCTTTCTTTTCCTTTCCTTTTTCCTTTCCTTTCCTTTCCTTTCCTTTCCTTCCCATCCATCCCTTCCCTTCCCTTCTCTTCTCCTTTCCTTCTATTCTCTTTTCCTTTCTTTTTATTTGTTTTTTTCTTTTTACATTTCTTTTCCTTATTTCCCATTTCCCCCTTTTTCACGCTTTCTTTTCTTTTTTTTCTTCTTTTTTTGTTTCTCTCAATCTTCTTAAATAGGGAACCTATATTCGTCTTCTGCGGTTAACGACCCAGTAACTAATTCCAAATGGCGTTTTAAATTTTCCCGGTGGTTTATGAATCTTCAGGCTACCTTATTTTTCCCTATTTACTCACGTCTAGCTTCTTAGACGATTACTTCTTCACACCACAAATACAACCATTTTCCTTTTTGTAGTATTTTTCAACTTGTTTCGATCTTTGAGGCTTGCTCACTCTCGCTTCGCCGTCTTCTTCTCGTACGCTCGTTTGGATCATGTTTCGAGGCAATGGTTTCTGTGGTGCCTTATGTGTCCACCTGACATCCTCAGGGCACCTTGATCGGTAGCGGGGCTCCCTAAGTTTCTCAGAATTATCAATAATATCTTCTCCCAAGCCTGCTCCATCCCCTTTTAGCTAGACAAGCTCCAAAGGCAGATGTAAGCATATTTCAAAGAAACCCCATAACGTAGTGATGACTGGGCAATAGAAATATTGGCTATGTGGTTTTCTGATTATTAACCTTTATCCGTCTCCCTCTGATCAGCATGAGGTTTATTAAACTTAAAGTGATTAGGCAACGTAGCCAATGATATAGGCCATATTCCAGACCCATAGCACTAGATACATCTCTCCTCTTAGCGATCGATGTTCAATTTTCCTTGTTGGCTTACAACGGAAATGTCCTATTTGCATACCGTGGACTGAGATTTAATTAAAAAATCCCACTGTATGACAAAATCTACGTAAACTAGCTACTGTATCTATTACAAGACCTGGATATCACAGATGTTGATAGTCGGGTTGCTTCTATCTAGAGCGGTCAAATATCAGTCGTGTTACTTCAGATTTCTCAAAAACAAAAGTTTAAGGTGGGCGACCCGATTCCCCGGCCCGATTTATAGCCGCATCCCTCATTTATCCTATCAAAAGCGAAATGTCGGTTTTTGGGGAAAGCTCCGGAAAATTGTTTGCATCTCCCAATGTTTTATAACCAGGTTATAAACGGGTTAAAAACATTTCAATGCCCGGTTATCAACCCAGCAAGCACAAAACGTTTTCGACATCATTCGCAAAAGGTTAGAAAAGGTTGCCAGAAATCGTTTAAATGTCGGGTTAAGGGATCTGGAATGAGCGTTTCGACAGTATTTTTTTGTGGGACATGAGAGCACATCAGACATATCGAATTGCATTCTGAATACGAAGAATGTCTTTCTGATTTCAAATAATTTTCATTTTTTGAAATTCACGATATAATACAAATTTTATGACAAATTATTAGAATTTGGTATTTTTTACATTTGTGATATATAACAGTTCTCGAATTAAATTTTATAAATCTAATGATATATTCTTAAAGTGTATGTAGCTAGGAGCAAAAGCCGACGATCAATTGAAAATTTTGACCTTTCATATTGAAGATATGGAATTTTTTTTTTTTCCCAAAAAGGCCTAATTTTTTTTGGTGTATTTGAAAAAAAAAATCCATATCTTCAATACGAAAGGTCAAAATTTCCAATTGATCGTCGGCTTTTCATCCCACTTACATACACTTTAAGTATAAATCATCAGATTGATAAAGTTTACTTCGAGTACTGTTAAATATCAAAATATCAATTTTAATCATTTGCCATAAAATGTGTATTACATTGCGAATTTCAAAAATCAAAATTATTTGATATCAGAAGGACATTCTTCGTATTCAGAATGTAATTCGATATGTCTGATGTGCTCTAATGTCCCACAATAAATACTGTCCAAACGTTCATACCCCATCCCTTAAGGTATTATAAAGAGTATACGTTTTCATAACATTCAAAAACATTGTTTCATAACTTCTTGCAAATATTCTAACATAATGTTATTTAAGTGTTGATCAAATATTTGGCAAAAAAATGTTTACAAATAATATTTTACAATAGCATTTTGAAAACATTTTAAAAATATGTTTGCAATGTGTTTTCAAACATAACGTTTTAAAACGTTTTCATGATCTTTATATAACCCGACATTTAATGTTATTAAAACGTTTTGACCAAACCAAACACCCAAAATATAACCTGTTTAAAACGTTTTGTGTGTGCTGGTAAGGTCACAAAAAACGTTTTAAAACGTTTTATATCAAAAAAACAGAACAAAACAACATTTTATAAATGTCAAAATATTATTGTAAAATAAGGACACAAAAGGATGAGATTTGAAGAGAAGAGGCAGCAACACGATCCACGCCTTCCGATTCAGTCGAATTTCACTTACAAAGTTCCAGTAAACAGAAAATTTCGAGATGAAAATCCATTGTTGTACACCTGTCATAAATTATTTTATACACACCGCGTTTTTTGTAGTTTGTCTGATACCTCCTATGTACATACCCCACCTTACGTCAGTTTCTAAGCCACCGTTGAAAAGAATGAAATTAATCATCAACTTAAATGAAGAAGTCATTACAAGTGCGTATCAATAAACACATATGATCAATTCACTTGAGCTAATAATAAATATTCAAAGTTCCAAATATACTCTAATCACGGTAAGCCAAAAATAATTCAATTTTCCAGTACGTAGCGACTGAACAAGGCAAACAAGAAATTAATTAATTCAGGCCGTTGCGCTAGCTAACTAAAGCTAGGCAGTCCATAATAGTCGTATGGTAAAACCTGTTGCATCGTTTCATGAGAGTGAGAGAGTGCGAGTTTTCCCTCCACAATTATTACGATGATGATTGTGAACCAATACAGAGTCTCACCAGCCACTTAGCGGCACGCGCTACTTTCTCGCGAGGCAGTGCAGCAATTTGATCAATTGTCGTCGCTTTTTTTCTTATGAAGAAAGTAAACAAAGTAATCTGACCAATACTTTTCTACAACTCGATATGAACCTGGAACATACTCGGGATTTACAAATCGAGACTAGAAGAAGCTTTTTATTGTTGGCTGGATTTTTGGACCCGCTACATGTATTGGAACAGCATTACATCCCAAACAAATATTGAACTTTGACGACACTTTTGCACCAACCGTGGCTAGAGTTCGTCAATTGTCAACGATTTCTTAAGTTTAAGACGGCTGACTTTCCCTCAGCACTTATTTTAAGTGGGAGGAGAATTATACTGTAACTCTATTTTTGAACTGATTTTCTACTAGGTTTTGAAAGGAGCCAGTAGTGGCCGAATTGAAGTGATGAACCACACACCGAACGCCAACGCAAGTCAGAATGCATATGGATATGGGGTGAACTCGACGGAGACGGGTAAGTAATTGTATCAAGTATCACAGCCTCCTTAAAGGAGGTGTGCCCCTTTTAAGGATCATTTGCTATGTAATCACCGCATAACATTTCCAATAGATTTAAATTGAGCAAGTAAGTGGGTGATCTCATCGGAGGCCCGCTTAAAGAGTTCATACTTGTATAAAGTGTCTGAAATTCCCGGCTTAATTTAAGGAAGGTAGTTCATGAGTTATCTTTCCTTGTAAGAGATTGTAAATAATTTTGTAGTTTAAAAAGTGACTTTGACGTTCTGAGGGTCTCATCTGCTGCCACATTTCCTTGCTCGTTTTATTTGTTCCTCGAAAAAAAACCCAATAACACAATAATATCCAGGTCAAAATGAGAGTAGATGTCTTCAGGTGATTGGGCCGCTCAAAAAACAAGATCTTTTTTTTAGATAATCAGGTCTGATAATGGCTTGAATTTAGCATATTCCTTTCTTTTACGTTCACAAAACAACCCTTGTTTTAGTGTTAGTAAAAAAAATATTATGATACCAATGTTATGATCAAGGACATTTCCGTTCTGCTTCTCTGCAATCATAGTAATTCCGAAAGGAAGGTAAACCATTGATTCAATTTTTGGTGTCAGTCTTTTGGTTCTGGATGTATAGCAGACTCCAATATTAGTACACTTAATAGGCCCTATACTTGGTAACTGTTTTCGTTTAGGGAAAGAGGTACCTTTGAATGTTTCGATTGATACCAATTATGCTCATGATGATAGCTGATGATCAAGATCATTCTCGTTAGCGGCGATTCTGAAAGACAGGACAGAGCTTCGAATCAATTGGGAGTGGGACATCTTTTCTATTACTTTGATTTGAAGCTTCTTGATCCGATTTATGGACCCTTCCCCAGCCGTCGGGACTCGTCATCTTTCCTATATGGTTCAAAATAATGTTAGCAGAAGATTGTATAATCCTACAAACTCATGACAGTCTGCATGCGAAAAAGTTATACGTCCGCCATTTCTGTCAATTGAGACTCGACGTATACTACTGGAATCAAGAGATGTTGAATTAATGTGGAAGTAGAATATTGCAATGTACGAAAATAAGTTGAAAGTCCTATAAAACACCTGTATTAGGCTAAGTAAAAAATAAAACATGTTTCACGTCCGGGTTTTCGAAAAAAAGGAGGAAGAGGGGGCTTTTTATTTTCTATTTTTTATCGCAAAATTGGTGTAAATACCCATACTTAGAGCTGTTTTAGCGTACAATCCGTACATACAATAATGCCTGGAAAAGGAGGAGGCCCTTTTTATTTGTTGTTCTGAGAGTTACACCCCTCTAATGATCACAAAACCTTCCTAAAATGTTTCTTGTATCTTAACAAGGCTATAGAAAGCATCCCAACTTCCTAGACATATTTTTTGAAAAGTTATAACTGAATTTCAAAAAATAAAAATTTATTTGAGAAAACCTCAAAAAAGGAAGCGGGAGGGGACGTGAAACATGTTTAATTTTTTATTTGGCCTTAAATAAGTTGAAATATTCGAACTTCCAAGAAAGTTCATTTCAATTATAGAAGTAAAATTGAGTACTTTTATATATCGGTGATACATCTGGTATTTACATAGGTTGAATTCCATTTATATACAACCAATAAACCATTTACCCATAGGCGACCCGATATAGTACAGCAATTTATCTTTAAGTTGTTCGACTGTTGTGTTTGTTTCAACTTTAAATGAATTCAAAAGGGTCAGAAAGTCGAGATAAAACCCAGTGAGCGTTCGTGCAATAGCAATTGATACAACACCTGCGTTATTAACTAAATGTTTACGTTATGCTAAAACAACGAGACGTGAATGAATGTGGCGAATGCCTGAGTGTCGAGTGAAGTGGATCATAGAAATATAGGTCAATGTCAAATGTTTGTTTACTTATTTATTTGTTTGTGGTTTGATCCCTGGACCCTGCGGAAACACTCTTTGGTTGTCACCAGGATTTAGCAATGGAATCAATACATGATCAAGCCAGTGGAAAGGTCATAATGTCAATAATTTTGTACGTGTTTTTTTAGCCTGGCCGGGGGCACTTATCTTTTTAAAGTGACGGGCATGTGCCTGTCAATATGCCCCTTTTTCTGAATTCGAATATACCCGATGACCCCCTTTTTAAAAGTCATACAGATGAGCCCCTTTTTTAGGTTCTCCTACCCAATGACCCTCTTTTTTCTTGAATTTTATCAGCAAAATGTCATAAAATAGGCCAAATGTCATGTATAAGCAGCAAATGTTATCTTAGCAAAATAGTAGGCGTATAGATTGTAATTTGCTTCATTTTTTCGAAAGTTTTTACTCGAAGATGCACAATGCTTACCGTACTTTCTCTTCTGTTCAAGGATAAAGTGATTAATTCTGTGTTATAAATTTTCTTTATTTCAACAAGAAGGCCACTAATTTATGCACACAATGTGCATGTGTTTAATCTTGGACATATTTATATGCTCTTTTTTGATCAAATGACGTCAATTTGTATAAACGAGGTACCTCTTTTGTTGTGTTACAACTTGTGTAAATGGAAGAAGAGCCAAAGAACCGTGGCTGCCTCGTGCCATTTTATGTCAAAATATTGCTTTCATGTATAAAAAGTAAAATATATCGAATCATATAATTTATATTATGCTTGTTTGAAAATCCCAACAATTTTGTATTGTAGTTTGAACCATATCTCTAAAATTGTCTAAAGAAATTGGTGGCTGCTACATGAGCAGCACAAGAACATTTTTAAACCTTCACATGCAGAGGGTCGATGTAAGGGGAACGCACTTTGCTGAAATACCTTTGAAGTACGAGAGAATACTCCCGAGAATACTGCATTTAGTAATTTTGCGAGTTTTCCATTTTCAAACATTTACCAATTTTAGTGAACGAGGCTTAGTGTCAAAACCACTTTATGTACAAAGTCAATGGGGTTTGTTAATGATAAAAATAGCATAAGACAAAAACGCTTTTTTTTTTGGCCCAATTTAAAATTTCACAGGCAAGTTTTTCTCACCAACTGCACACTGATTCCTGTATCATTTTAAACCAAATCTGTGCATGACAACGTAGCCGATGTTTCTACCTTTTCTTAATTCATAAATTTGGCCAAATAGTGAAATTGAACTTTTATTGTCACTTAGAACTAACTGCAATGATAAGAATTTAGCTATATTTCATTTGGCAAAAGAGGATAATATTTTTTATCCCACAAAATTAGTGCTGTATTTTTCTGGAATATGGTGTAGGTTATGAATATCCAAATGGCACTGTGGCGGATTGGTACAGCCAGGGGTTTCAGCCCTACTCTTTTCGAAACTGACTGACTGTGATACATAAAATAGATATGACTCCCACACACGGGACCCATGGCTTGCAGTCCCGTTCCCCTCCATGAGTGGCGGCGGAAGCATTCAATTAAGGGGGGGGGGGCATATGTTTGTCTCGGTTTTAATGGGATATTTGTACTCGCAAAAATATATTAATTTGAGATTATTTTAGGCCCACATGAAGGCGAATTTTTTGTTATTTGATAGCCTAAAACTCGGTGTTTTTCGGGCTAAAAAGGAAGATACAGAGGATAATTTAATATTGCTTTATTTTTCTACTATTATGGACTTTAGGTGGGACGGCCCCGTGAACAAATTGAGAGGAATCTGTCCCGTCTATGCTATTCGCGTCCGAAGTACGGAATACTCTCATGATTCGCACCCAATTCTAAATGAACCATTGAAAATGGTGAAAATGGTCAAAATAACAACAAATAAAGCGGGTATTTATTTGAGCGTTCTTTCAGAAAGGTTAAGTAGACTTTTTGTTTACATCGTGGTAAAAATAGGAGCATCAAAAACAGTGGTTAAGGTTAGCAACTATTTTAAACTGTTGCGATTTGGTCGTTCACAAGTTCATCTTGCGAATGGTTGTGAGCTTTGGCAAAAATTGCATTGATTATTCCATAGCGAGTGTGTAGAAGAATTCAAATATCACAGATATTACTTTTGTAGGTCCTGTGGTTGTTGAGTTGTGTTGTAAAGAGGGCTGAAACAACAACACTTTTGTAAAAAGTACATAACTTATTAACAACAATAAATCAAGCAAGTTTTCAAAGTAGCCTATATGATTTGTAGAATGAACATTTGCAAAACTTCAAAGTGTTTTTTTTTCAATAATATTTTTATTTATAAAATGAAAATCAATTTTTTGGCTGCTTCGACCATTAATACCTCGTCTACCCTTAAGGGTGGTCTTAACCCTGGAATTACGGAAATTTTCGGGCCCCATAAGTATTATAAAAGTATACATATTTAAATGGTAAAGACTTGATAAATTCATCTGTGAGGTCAAATTTGGGCCACAATGCTCATTTTTAGAGAAAAAGGGAAAAAAATTCAAGCTTTTTTTTCATAATTTTGTGACTTTTTTGGTGCAAATTTCTCAAAGTTGGTCAAAATAAAAACAAAACCAAAAACCAAAAAAACAACCCCCAAAAAAAAAAAAAAACGCTTCCAAGATATTTTTATCTAGTTTTTAAAAATTAGCCTAATAAAAAAAATTGGCCCAAGAATTTTTTTATTACGTTGACCGAAAAAAAATGACCTCAAATTTGACCTCACAGATGAATTCATCAACTCTATTCCATTCTAAAAATGTATACTTTTATATTTTTAGACCAACAATTTAGCAGTTATGACACCCAATAGTTTCCATAATTTCAGGGTTAAGACCACCCTTAAGGGAAGGGGTATGAACGTTTGGACAGTATTTATTTTGGGACATTAGAGCACATCAGACATATCGAATTGCATTCTGAATACGAAGAATGTCCTTCTGATATCAAATAATTTTGATTTTTGAAATTCGCAATTTAATACACATTTTATGGCAAATCATTAAAATTGATATTTTGATATTTAACAGTACTTGAAGTAAACTTTGACGATCTATACTTAAAGTGTATGTAGGTGGGATGAAAAGCCGACGATCAATTGAAAATTTTGACCTTTCGTATTGAATATATGGATTTTTTTCCAAAAACACAAAAAAAATTAGGTCTTTTTGGAAAAAAAATCCATATCTTCAATATAAAAAGTCAAAATTTTCCATTGACCGTCGGCTTTTCCTCCCAGCTACATACACTTTAAGAATATATCATTAGATTTATATAATTTACTTCGAGGACTGTTATATATCAAAATGTGAAAAAATATCAAATTTTTATAATTTGTCATAAAATTTGTATTATGTTGTGATTTTCAAAAATGAAAATTATTTGATATCAGAAAGACATGCTTCGTATTCAGAATGCAATTCGATAGGTCTGAGGTGCTCTCATGTCCCACAAAAAAATACTGTCGAAACGCAATAAACGCTCATTCTAGATCCCTTAATATGATAATCTGAACAAAAAACGGTGTGCAGTGAATAGCTCCAATATGGACACAACCCAATGTTAAACAAATTCTACACAGTGATCTATTAGGATTAACATACTTTAATAAAAACAACATTGCTTTTCAAATCTTGAGTAAACTAAAGTTATAACTTGGTCTTGATAGCGCATATTTTAACTTACCCCTTGCATTTCGTTATCGCTATTATGTAGGCTATAGCCTACAGTGTATTTAAGAATAATTTTGGTGTGACTACAACACGTATTCTACCTTGATACTGTTTGGCAAACTGAAACTGTTTTACTGAACGTCGATATGACCACGAACAAAATGATCGTAATCAGCCTAGTGGCGCATAGACATCACTTTTTCAGAGGGGTGGCAAGCAAACCTTTAAAGGGCAAACTTTGGCGAAAATGTCAAAAGTAGGCTAAAAAGTACAAAAAAGCATCCCATCCTTGTAAAAGATATTGATTGTCGAGATCATGGCCATTAAAACAAGTGTATCCACACTTTTTCTTGTTGTATAAAGTTAAGCACGTACAATTCCTTGTTTTCATGCACCGCTCGTGACCTATTTTACTTTGTAACATTGATTAATCACGGCATTTGTATAGGAATAAAATCACTGTGACAGTAAAACGAGATTTTAAGGTTTCATTTTGATCATACGTTTCGATAATATCAAATATTTGAAATTGAATAAATAGAACACTAAATTTATAAAGGCCTGCTACATTCTAACACAGATCTAACTAAGCGGTTTGATTATGAGGCTTTAGCATACAAATTGCAAGTATGAGTTTGCAAGGGCATGTTTCTCAGTCACTTAATTGAGTCACACCCTGATAAATTTTGTGAATATTTTTGCATTTTTCTCAAAATTACACACTGGTAACAAAAGATGTGTATATTATAGGGGCAAGGAATCCAATTACTTCACTGAAATTTCAGTGATTCAAGACAAGTAGTTCATTAAAATTTATATCTGTTAAGAAATGAGGTACATTCTAGCGGTACCGCTTTTCTCATCATAAATAACGTACCGCTTGTCTCGAGTCGATGAAATTCCAGTGTAGTAACTGGATTCCTTGCCCCTATAATATACATAACTTTCGTTACCAGTGTGTTATTATTTTTTGAGAAAATGCAGAATTAGTCACAGATTTATCAAGGGGTGTAGTAGTGCCACCTTAAAAATTTATCAAGGGGTGTAGTACCACCTTAAATAAATAAGCTTTACTTACATTCCTTTAAGACGGATTTTTCACTGTAGTTCATTTTTAAATACAAAGGCTTACAGTGTCTGTAACATTTAAATCCAGTAGGTTAAGGTAACAGTGTGCTAAGTATACAGTGGTGATAGGTTCGTGATTTTCATGTTATATTATGGAATGTATTGTACAAATAATTCATTGATGCCATGCAAATTTGTGTTTTTCCTTAACAAATATGTGATGTGATCAATCAAAATCAGTCGGAAGTCGGAAATAATGACTTTGAGATATAGATAAACAAAGGAAATATTTCCTTTTATTTCCTTTTGTTTTAGAAACTCTGTAATTGCTCATATCTTTTGAAGTGGTTGTCCAATTTCAATGGGGTTTACTGCAAAATGTAGCTTTGCAAATGCTTGTTACAATCCAATCAGAAACTGAAAATTGAATATGACCGACTTCAGACTGATTTTGCTTGACCACACCACATATGTTAAAAACTACATAGTAGTTATTTGTAGCATGAGAATAAGACTTATTGCTAGAAAATGAACGGACATAATTTGTTACCCTTGTCACAATCAACCATTTATCAGCGTGGCTCTTTACTTAAATTTAAAATTTCCATTAACTCCAATTTCGTATTAAAACTAGAGCGGTTACAGCACCATAGCTGAACCATAGGGCTTTGGCAGGTTATTGTGGTATACCACTAACACCCAATTCAGATTGTGACACCATCTGGGGTCACACTTTTATTTTGTTTCCAAGATATTCGATGTAAAAAAGACACAAAATATGAGACGGGTCTTTTAAAGGCACATTTTCCAGGTGGGGGAAATTTTTTTCTATTGTATTCTTTACCTTTTTCTCTTTTATTTGACACCACGCGGGGGTCATACATCCGTGGCATTTCAAAATACAAAAAGGACCCTAAATATGGATAATGACCCAAATCGTATGATAAGTGTCAAACCTGGGTGGGAAAATATGTTTATTATAGTACAGTCTCCGATAAAGTGGTCAAGTTGGGTCTCAGAAATGACAAAACACCAACCACGAAGAACTCATGAAAAATCAATCAGAATCGTGAACTTTTATAGTTTCAGAACACGCAACAATGCATGGGTGATTTTTTTTTAACAATACTTGATCTTTGAGTAATATAACTTGTACGTATTGGGGGTAACGTATCTTTCGTAACGTATCTGTTCGGCATTTTCCCGCCTTTTTCTGAACTGTTTTCGCTTTCGTTTGACATCACTCGGGGGTCATATAGCATTTCAAGATATGAAAAGGACTCATAAGAATATTGATGCGGGTCGTATGATGAGTGTCACCCCGGCTGTGGAAATATTTTTTATTATATTTTTTCCTTTTTTTTCTCTTTCATTTGACACCACGCGGGTG